>NC_081412.1:591088320-591406937 GCF_030272615.1 Cryptomeria japonica | reverse complement strand
TGTTCGGTGGTGTATTAATCGCTCGCCCGATGTAACTGTCACCTCGCGGTGACAACGACGAGGAAAATGTTACCCGCAAGGAAGCTTTTCCATCAAACGCAAAATGACAACATCATCCACGTCATCGCAACCACGAATTCCTCCATGTCATCTGTGGGTCCCAGAAACATCGCTCTCATGGACTTGTCGCACTTGAATGGTATGCCTTTGACATCATATAGAGGCATGTCATTTTGGAGCCAGAATAGCTACAGCCGAAAAGTATTGCCCCTTTCCTAATAACACGACAACTTTATTATCTACTTTGTACGAGTAGGAAAAAATGTTAGAGGTACACAAAATAATTTGTTAAAGACAATAATATATTGACATGGCAATTTTGCATTAAATATAAGTAGAAGTTGTGGGGAAAAGTTGCAACGACTGTATAAGAGTAGTTGGAGAGAAATAAACATTTTGAGAGGAAAATATTATCTACTCTATATGAGTAAAAAATATATCATTAGCTTATCCTAGATGCATACAAAACAATTCGTAAAAGACAATGATATATTGATTTTTAGGACAATTTCACATTAAATACCAATACAAGTTGTAGGGTAGAGTGATAGAGATAGTATAGGAGAAGCTGAGAGAAATGAACATTTTGAGAGGAAAATATTACCTACTCGATATGAGTACAAAATAATTGTTAGCTTATTCTAACCAAATTTTAAATAATCCATACAACACATTGATTTATTGATTTTTGCAATAATTTTGCTTTAAATATAGATAGAAGTTGTGGGGTAGAGTCATAGAGACGGCATAGCAGCAACTAGAGAGAAATGTACATTTTCAGGGGAAAACATTACCTACTCCATATGAGTAAAAAAATATCCTTAGCTTAAATTCCATACACATGTTAAATAATTCATACAAGATAATAATATATTGATTTCCATAGAAATTCCGCATTAAATACAAGAGAAGTCGTGGGAGAGAGTGACAAAGATGGTATAGGAGCAGTTGGAGAGAAATGGACATTTTGAGAGGAAAATATTACCTACTCCATATAAGTACAAAAATATTGTTTATTTATTCCAGAGGCATGTATACAATAATTCGTACAAGACAATAATATATTTATTTCCATAGAAATTTTACATTAAATATGAGAAGAAGTTGTGGGGTAGAGTGACAAAGACGATGTGAGAGCAACTTGAGAGAAATGGACATTTTGAGAGGTAAATATTACCTACTCCATATGAGTGAAAAAATATTGTTAGCTTATTTTAGGCACATATAAAATAATACATACAAGACAATAATATATTGATTTTCATAGCAATTTTGCATTAACTACAAGTAGAATCTATGGGGTAGAGTGACAAAGATGGTATAGAAGCAGCTAGAGAGAAATGGACATTTTGAGAGGAAAATATTACTAACTCCATATGAGTACAAAATTTATGTTACCTTATGCTAGACGGATGTTATATAATTGATACAAGACATCAATACATTGATTTACATAACAATTTTTGCATTAAATACGAGCATAAGCTGTGGGGAATAGTGACATATATTGTATTGGAGTAGCTAGAGAGAAATGAACATTTTGAGAGAAAAATATTGCATACTCCATATTAGTAAAAAAATATCGTTAACTTATTCCAAACACATATAAAATAATCACACTAGACAATAATATATTGATTTCCATAGAAATTTTGCATTAAATACAAGAAGAAGTTGTGGACTGGAGTGATAGAGATGGTATAAGAGTAGTTGGACAAAAATGGATATTTTGAGAAGAAAGTATTACCTACTCCATATGAGTACAAAAATATTGTTAGCTTATTCTAGATGCATATAAAATAATTCATACAAGACAATAATATATTGATTTTCATAACAATTTTGCATTAAATATGAGTAGAAGTTGTGAGACAGTGTGACAAAGATGATATAGTAGTTGGAGAGGAAAATATTACCTACTTCATATGCATACTAAAATATCGTTAGCTTTTTTTTTTTTATGGTAAGTGCTATCAGCTGTGGGGATAGCACCCTTTATTATAAAAGAAAATAAATACATAGTTATGTTATCACATATCCAAAAATCTCTTCAACTAAGGAGAGAGCATAGCTACAATAAGAGCCCGACTACGACAACCTTGACAAATACACCCTAACCAACCCGAACACTAGAAACCTATTCCCTAATTCTGTCTAATAAAGCAAAGAATATCCACCACTGCATCCCCTATGCTGAGGAGATTGTTAGTTGACCCCTCCAAAAGCCACCAATCATTTGATTTCAGGAGCTTCCTGAAATTGTTGAGGTTGCCACTCAACACACCTACCTTGAAAGTGCACCAAGCCTCTCTCGCGAACAAGGCCTTTCTTCTCTTCTCTACTCCACGAGCCACCTCTCCATCAACCTCCTCTTCCTCTCAGTTGTCTGATTTTGTCCCCTCTTCCATGCTCTCGTCTAGCTCCTCTACCTCATCAACATCCTCCTCTTTCTCTCCTTCTGCATTCATCTCCATGACATCATCACCATCAGACTCCTCCTGCCCATTACCCAACGAATCCTCTATGTCAGATGCGGAAGAAATGTTATCTGCAGGCTCAAAATATAGCTTCAAGATTCTCTCCCTAACCCCTTCTCATAGTTCAAAAATTGCATCCTCCATGGCATGGATATTCACCAAGTTAACAAATCCTTGCATCAAACCGACACCTTCCACCCGTGACTCCAGGATATCCACTATGGGAGTGATTACTGCTCCATAGACAAGCCCATCACACCAATGATGTTCTAAGCTCAATGAACAATCCACCAGGGAGATAATTGTTCCATGGATGTCGTCCTCCAACACAAACAGGTTGAGGCATTGTCGCTCTAAAGTGTTTCCATAGGTAACACAACTCAGACCCACAAACGGTGACATTTTGGCTATACAAACATGATACATCCATCTCTATCCTAACCCTCCTTAAATAGAATGCAGATTATTGGAAACATCTGAACTCCCATTCCAAAGAAATCTAATGGGATCCGCGCACTACACTCCTACCTGCTATCACATACTGTGGTCTGCTAGAGGTGTGACTAACTTGTACCAATCACCGCCACTTTCTATAGACTCAGACTCATGAGGAACCGAAACACAAATCTATTTTCCCTTTTATCATACAACTATGCCACCTATGGTCTGGTTCGTTTGAGGCAATAGCATTAGTCAATGTCTACCCAACCCCCGTACGGTTCAAATTTGGGATCTTAGTCAGAATGGCTTTCAAAACTAATGTGTCTGCATCCTCTTTGTCGAATATGATTATACCAAGATCCTTATCAATCCCAACATTGGCCAAAAGATCTACCACCTTATTTCCTTCCCTAAATGTATGTTTGAATTCAAAAGAGTTAATGGATCCTAGAATCTTATTAATATAAGGTATCCACTTACCTAGTTTCTAATTTAGAAAGCTAGATTTAGAGATACTGTTGATGATAACCTATGAGTCTCCTTCAATGATGACTCAAAAAAATCGTTAGCTTATTCTACATGCATATAAAACAATTCATACAAGACAATCACATATTGATTTTCATATAAGTTTTGGATTAAATACTAGTAGGAGTTGTGGGGTAGAGTTACAGAGACCATATAGGCCTAGCTATAGAGAAATGGACATCTTGAGAGGAGAATATTACCTACTCCATATGACTACAAAAATATCATTAGCTTATTCCAGATGAATATAAAATAATATATTAATTTCCAAAACAATTTTTCATTAAATACAAGCATAGTTTGTAGGGAAAAGTGATAGAGATGATATCGGAGAAGCTGGAGAGAGATGGAAATTCTGAGTGGAGAATATCATTTACATTAAACTCTGGATGCTATTGCATGGATAAAAACTACTCAGGTTAGCTCCAAAGGATAGAATTGTTAATTCACACCAGCCAAACCTACTCAAAATATGATGTGGACCTCCAAAAATCTTCTAGATGCATAATATAGCCTCACCTAACACCCACATCACTAAATCGCAAAGCCTAAACACCAAAAAAATTGAAGGAAAAGGAATGCAATGCATTTGTGCAAACTAGCACATTGTCACAACACAATCGATACTTAGACCATCATATAATTAACTTTAAATCAAATGAGAGCATAAGAACTGAGATATATCAAGCACTTTCATCCACCGATATCGTACTACAACCACAAACAAAGATGAAATAATGTGCCATAATACGGACCATAAAACTAAAACCTATCTAATAGACTATTCACCGAAACAAACACACTTAGCTAAAGTCAAATAAAACCTAGAAACACTTCTCCAAAGTGTCAAAAATTCTATAATACAACCAGATATACCATATAAAGCTACCACCATTAATATCTAAACATTTGCATGAACTCATGAGTAATCCTCTAATACTGCACTACTCCATGCCATAACTGATCAACCATCCAAAAAACTCCACAAGGAGACAAGTACAATGTAGGGGAGGAGCTAGGATTTTAAGAGATGTTCTGGAGAGTGGGATGGTTATGGTGATGTTGATGGCCTGGCAGTGTTGGTGTTTGATCTTTTTGGCTTGTGTTGGGTCATTGAGTTTGCCCCTTCTCTTTTAGTCCTTGCGGCCCCTTCTTGGCTTTGTTGGGCTCTATTATTTTTTCTAGTGTTGTGCTCTATTGTGTTTGCCTGTGCTTCCTTCTCTTTCCATGTAGACTTTGTCACTTCTTTCTTGTGGGACTTCTGTTTTTGGGTTGTGTCACCTTCAGTCCATTTTGGCTGGGTTCTATGTGGTGGTTGGTGTTTCCTGTTGTCTTGTTCATGCTTCTCGTCTGTCGAGCTAATGTTGGTGGTTGTCCTTATACATTTTTTTTCCCATGTTGAGCTCCTTTGTCTTGGGCTCTTTTCTTTTTTTTTACCTCTATCTCAATGGTGTCTCGGTGTGGAGCTTTAGTCTCTATTTCTACTGGTCCTCTTTGATGTTTGTTTTTGGTGTTGCCTCATGGGATCTATTTGGGTCTCTTATTCTTTGGAAGCCAATAATTTTTATTGGGTCCTTTTTTTAGCAACCTGGTTCCCTTTGTTTTATCCCTTTGGTGGTAGCTTTTCTTGGGTTGGGTTCCTTTATGGTTGCTTTATGGTTTCCCCTATTCTTGTGGGGTTATTTTGTCTTCTTAGGGATCTGTGGTCTTTGTTTTGGGTTCCCTATTTCTTATTTTTATAGAACCCAAGTTACTTTATTCTTGTTGCTGGTTAGGAAGATGCTAGCAGTTTTCAAGGGCCTAGATTGGCCTTGGTTTGTTTTTGGTTAGGGTTGTTGATAGAAACAACGAAGGAACATTAATAGGGGGGTTGAATCAGTCTTTAGTGGATCAACTAACTTAACCACAAAAACATATATGATAAACTACAATAATAGCAAAGATAAGAAAAATTTAAGGCACCACACACTGTAACACCAAGATTTTGATGTGGAAAACTCGGTTAAGGGAAAACCTACGGTGGGAACTTACCCACAGTAAGATGATAATCTACAATAGTATGTGTAAATGTTACAAAGAGGAATGCACATGCATTCACGCACACTACGTAGAGCTCACTGCTCAAATACAATGACCTAGAAGGTTACAACCCTCAAGGAAGTCTCACTGACTTACAAAAAGATTCAGACTACAATCCAAAAGAAATAAATTGAAGGAATAGCATCTCCAAATGCCTGATTATAGTTCTGATTAAGCACAAATGTCTTCTCTGCCACACCAATCTCTACTCAATCACAATGTTGAAGGATGAATCACTTGATCGCATATACACGACTCTCTGATAATGCAGACACGCCCTCAACACCTAAATTACATGACAATATCACCTATATATATAAATCATCAACCTTGACAACAAGGTTGGCTAAACCCTCAACTCATAATTAGAAAATTACATCACACGATACAAAGATTGACAACGAGACCAATATGATGATTTAGATAACATAACATAGTCCTAATTCAAATTCTCAAATGCTCAACTCTACCGGAAATCATACCAAGAACAACCACAACATGCTACACCACTAGAAATACTGCATAACATGAAGAACATCACCGGTTCATGAAGACCACCAAAACATCGCACAACGATCAATGCAGACCATGAAAACAAATAGGAAACATTTAGGAAACACTAGAAAGCATGTTAGAATCATCAGAGATAGTTGCACCAACACCACTTATCAAATCTTCATCGATCAACATCTGAAAGCTCAAGAAGACAACCAATCAGCAATTGTCACAAAGAAAGATAACTTGTGGAGCATCAAAATACGAACTATCTGAAATGAAGATGCACAAAAACATTCCAAACAATCTCCTAAAAACTCAGCACAATATTTGATCACATTGGAATATACTAGAGGACATATTGAACTCTGCAAACCACCAATACAACAAAAACAAAACTGCAAATCGGATCATAAGATCTTCTCAATCCGCAAACACTGGATAAAATCACAGGAATAAGTTGACATCAATGACAACAACATATCCTTAGCAACAACAATATCCAACAGTCTCCCCCTTTGGCATTGATGGCAACATATGAATATGAAAAAAAATCAATGCAAAGAAAGAAGATATCTCGAGAAAACTTCCCCCAAGATCAAGACAGATATAGAAGTTTTTCACATAATCTCTGTCCCCCTTTGATAGAAATGCCAAAGATCCCAAAATAGAAAATTAAACTCACTGTCCCCCTTAGAATTGTTGGGAAAATGGTGCTATACACCTTGCATAATAATGTTTTATTTTTGTATTATTTTATTATTTTGTGAGGTGGACATGGAATTATATTGTAATATCATATTGTATTGTTGCACTAGGAGCACCTAGATGAGTTGTATTGACACATTGGTATTATTATATTGTATTTATTTAATATTGGGGAATGTAATTGTGATGAAGTACCCAATATTAAATGTGGGTCAAGGGTAGGTAGGAAAAATATTATATTTTATTGTCGCATGGTTTTGGGCACATGGTTTGATGTAATACCACTTAGTGGTCTTGTGAGAGCTTATGTTTATAAAAGCAACCACAAGGGTAGTTGTTTGGGTTGGTCAGTTAGCCAGGTTAGCATTTGTGAAGGAGGAAGCATGGCATGTGATGTGTGGATTCATGCTTGATCACATGGAGTGCTTGTTGATGGCTTGTTATGGCTGGATTTTTGAAGGCTTTCCATACTTGTATTGTAATGGACGCATTGCTGATAATACATGGTGGATGATGCTTTTGGAGTCTAGGTTTTTCTCTCATGAGGGTTTTCCCAGGATATATCTCGGATCATATTTTCATGGGTATGTTGTCTATTCTTTGCATGTGGATTCTATGTGTTGATTTGATTGAGATCTAAATTGAGTTATGTGGAAATTGTCATAAAGTTGGCTGCAAGTTTCCTTTCAAGTGGTATCAAAGCTATATGGTTTTATGGTGTTATAACCCCAGGTGGAATCCATGAATGCATGAAAGAATGAAAAGACAAGGCAATATATAGGGTTTTGAAGTTGTTAATGTAGATCTATGTTATTTGGGTTTGCTATTATGATGGGTTGTTTGCAAATTTGGGGTTGAAAGAATTTTGGTCAATCTAGGGCATCATTGAAAAATGCTTTGAATGAGAGTCTTGGGGGTGAGATTTCATAAATAGCCCTGTGGGACAAAACAAGTCTCATGGACGGATTCAGGTTGGTCGGAAGACAAAAAATGATATATAATTTGCCCTATTTCAATGTCAGAGGCCCAGGTTTGAAATTTTTTTAGAGGATACTACTGTACCATCTGCAAATTTGGTCTCAGAAAAATTTTTAAAAAATATATCCCGTCAAAATTTAAAAAATTCTTTGTTAAATCTAGAAATTTAAAAAAATTGTATTTACAGCAGGGAGGGCCTTTTTTGAAAAAAGTTAAATTTTTTTTTAAAATATATATTTTGTGAGGGGGGTCTATAGACCTGTACCTCCCCAACCCTTTGTGACACTATGTGCCGATAGTGGTTGGTACCACTATCGGTACCTGTCGGTAGTGGCAACGACCACTGCACCGATGGCAGGGCCCCCATTGATGGGGAGTTCCCCGACAGGGTTACCCCCCATGGGTTTTAAATCCCACACAAATAAAAATTAAAAAACAAACTTTTTAAAATTAAAATCCTGCCAAAATATTATTTAATGAAAATTTTTTTGGTAAAGTTTTTAAAGGAAAACTTTGAAAATTTTATTTGCCCAACAAAATTTATTTATATGCCATGTGGGTGGGTCCGACCAATGGGCCCCACTTGGTTAAAAATTTGGAAATTATTTTTTATTGGTATATTGAGAAAATTTGTAAAATTATTTTATGGCATATTAGTGAAAATTTTTGGAGTCCATTTGCTTGCATATAGCCTAATTGGTTGTTTTTCTTTGATAGAGCATATCTTGGGAATATGGTGTCAGTTTTTTGACTTCTTATAGTCGTTAGAAAGGTGACTCATTTTACTTCATGGATATATGATTATTTTTTATATATTTAGTTGTTTGGGTAGTGAAATGTCAGCTGGAAGTGACAGGTACCTTGACGACTTTGAGAGGTCATAACTTGAGCATATGGAGTCGGATTTTGGACTTCGAATAGTCGACGGAAAGATCTTGCAGAGCACTAAACATTGGTTTAGATTTGGAGCAGGTGAGACATGATTTATTTGCTGATATTTTGATCTGATCTGTTTATGGGTTTTTTGACTTTGGTGACAGTATGAGTTTATGACATGCTACTTATTGGAGATCTTGATTTGATGTCATTGTACACTCGATTTTGTATCTTCATTCATCTCATGTTGACATGGTTATCAATTTTGGTTTGAGTATGTATGTTGCATGGTTGGGTCTACAAGTTGTGTAGTGTTGGCGATCTATACTTACAGGATTGCATTTATGGCTTGGATATGGGTTGTCTATGCCCATAGACCTTTCATTGTTGATGAATATTCAGATTGGTTTAGTCATATGATTTGCTGATTTTATTCTCATGGTGAGGAGGAGAGATGTTGTTACTAGATACAGGCATGATGGGGGACCTACATGGTTGACCATGTGGTGCTGACAGGTTGGAATCATTGAGTTAGATGCTTGTTTCGTGGATGTGATCATGGTGTCATGGATGTTCCTTGTGTTTAGGGACTTTGACATGACGTGATTGGATTTGCAGGTGCTTTTATTGATTATGATTTGTTTTGGATTCCTGATTGGTTATGGTGGTGTATCTTCTTTTATTGAGGATCATGGTTACTTTGACTTTGGGGAGCTCATGATGCATGATTTGAGTTCTTTGATTGTTAAAGATGGCTTTGGTTGATTCTCATGGTTAGAGGATGGTTTTATCATATTGTCATGGATAGCTTGTATACACTTTCAGTGGGAGCTTTTAATAGTGATGATGTGGTAGTGTAGGATTGGTTCGTGATTGTTTGTTGGTGGTTTTGTATCTTCCTGAGATGGAGTTCATGGTTTACTTGATATTGTTGACGTTTCAATTTTATGTGTGTAGAGTTGGATGATTTTGATTTAAGAGGTGGTTATCAAGATGCTATGGAGAGCTTGGTGTCATAGCTCAGTGGGAGCTTGTAGCAGTGATGTGTATTCACCATTTGATGGTGGATGATCTTCTTAGTGTGCAGATGTTTGGAGGATGCCTTAGATCCCGTTGCTGTAGAAGAGTCTTTCACATTTGTGAGTACACTTGTAGGAGATGGTGATCTTGATGATATTTGAGGATGTTTACATCTTGAGGGCTCAAGGAGTCCTTGGTTGAGGTGTGGTTTATGCTTTCATTTGACATGTTATCCTTTATTGATAGGATGGTTGATATTATGTCATGGTACACTCTTGATATTGTGAGGAGACAATTTTTTAGAGGATAATATTTTGCCAAGGTATATCCTTCGAATTAGTCCTCCACAAGTTAATTTATTTTTTATTATGTATATTTATTAATTAATTAAAACTTAGAGTATAATATAATTATATTTTATTTAATTAAAATATAATGCTCCAAGCTCATTCCCAACTTTATTCTTTCTTTTAGGAATAAATTATTCTTTAAGCGTGTGGAATAAGCTCGATATCTATTATTCCAAGTATTCCTATAAAATCAGTGAGCTAGAAACCGTATAAGTTTTGTCAATTTCTTAGGCCAAGTTAATTTTTCTTAATATAACAAATTCGATGAAGAGAGAGATATGTGTACCATAGAAGTCGAATATGCACTTGAAAAAGATTTAACAATTCTATAGACAACACTAATGTAAATGTAATATTGTACTTAAAGGTATTAATTGTTTATTACGGATGATAGATTTCATAAAAAAGAGATAAGAAACATTGATGTAAAAAAATCTTTACACAATCTAATTCAAAAGTAATTGTATTAGGTGGAAGCTTGATATCATCAATCAATCATAAAGTAATGATATACAACAAATGTATGGTAGTTCTTATATTCCACTGAAAGGCTTTGACCATCCTCTACAATACGTGGATGATGTAACTATTTGGATAAAGGGAAGGAATCTAACCTACAAGAAGATAATCAATTCAGCCAAGTTCATCGATCTATCACATAACAATCTTTCAGGTAATATTCCTCTAGAATTTAGATTCTGCAAGGGTTTGATATCTCTCAACATATCAAAAAATAATCTAAGTGGCTCAATCCCAAAATCCCTTGGAGCCTTGACTCAATTAGAGTTGTTGGATCTTTCACAAAATAGATTGTCAGGAAAGATTCCTTCTGAACTCTTAAGTCTCACATTCCGTGTTGTTTTGAATCTTGCAGACAACATGCTGTCAGGATTAATACCATGAGGGAAGCAATTCTCAACCTTTGGGTCTTCTTCTTTTCTAGGAAATCCCAATCTTTATGGACCTCAACTTGAAAACTGCACACATAATCTTGGTTTGGATAGCATAGAGAATTTTTTTTCTTTGAATAATACAGTTGTAGATATTGTAATGCATCAATGGTGGGCAATGGGGCTCAGGTTAAGTTATGGAATGGGATTTGCCATTGTGAATGCAGTTTTGTGCTTCCACATAAAATGGAGATCCATATGCTTTGCTCTGATGGATAATTTAATCTATCATCTCTTCAAACATTGAATCCATAGAGCTAATTTGCTTCCAAAACCGTTATGTCATAGATATGTACTAATATGTGTGGTGTTACTCATATTAATGTTGGTTTATTTGTATTGTTATAATGTATGCAACAAAAGAATATTTTCAATTTGTTATAAAGCCATGAAGCATAAGTTAGTGCACACCATGAAAAGTGAACATTCCATTGAGTGTTAATGTAATAGTTCTTCAAATTTGTAGGTCTGCCATTATAACAGTCACTAGCGATTTTGAAATTTGCATCAATTGAAAAATGGTCGAAAGGGTTACTCAACCAGTGATCGATGGCAGACATGTCAACCAATCTATATTAGCTTTCATTCCTTGGTAATTTTCATTCAAATATTTCTCCATTCTTTTGGTCTTCTGAGCAAACGAGTACATTGGGTGGGCAGTAGGAAATTCCTAACATGCGTGATGGCCCTTATTACAGAGTGAAAGGTTCACTCCCACCGTAACCGCAACCATTGCAATTTCCAGCATAACTACCAGTTAGGATGTAAAACTTATTCTAAAAGGTTTTTTTTGTTTACATGGAGTCTTTCTATTGTGTTATCCATGTTTCAATGGTTGTCCTTGTGATGTACTTAAACTCGTAATGAAATCTTTGGCTGTAATCAATATAGGAAAATTTAAAGTCTAGTAAAAGTATTTGTAATGTCCCCTTCTAAGATATCTTATAACCTATATTTGCAATTATATTACATGAGGGCAGGAATTAATTTGGTTATAATACTAAATATTAAGCTTTCATGGAATTAAATATTAAGAATATGAAGAATAGACATTATATATATATATATAAAGAATATAAATCCAATAAAGGAGCTGCAAATAAGAACCAAAAAAGACCAACCTAAAGAGCCATTAACAATAGACATCACATACCAAATACAAATCTAAGAATAAACAACTCAAAGCAAGAGTCAACCACAATCATAACTATCCAAAAGAAGGTTGATCCAACCATACAACAACAAAACCATTGACTTCAAACTTATTCTTTGGCATCATAGGAGGAAAAAAATTACTATTTGAATTTAAATAACCATTAGAGTTGTCTAGAACAATGAATGTCTCTATCATGAAGCTATGAAAACAAGCACTTGGTTTCGTCCAAGCATTTATGATATTGGGCATCTTCTTTCAACTTAGAACATAGAGAAACAAATTGTGGCATGGTGTCAGAGTAAAACTTAAGTATTTCAATTTAATACAAAATTAAGATTAGAAAACATATACTTTTCCAAATATTAAGCAAGGCAGATTGTTTCATAGAACCAACAATTATATTATAATGAGTCTCATTACCTAATAAAGCTTTTATCTAGCCCAACATCTAATCAAATATCATGAGAAATTAAGCATTTATGACCTTAATTTTTTTTTTTTGACAAAATACAATCCCAAAAAATATGTTTCAAGTTTTCAATATGTTGACAACAAAGGCACTTGGCTGGTATAACCTTCAAACATTTAAGTCTATTATCAACCAAATTTTATTAAGGATCTTCCACGCTAAAATTCGAACACTAGCCTTCACTTTACATTTCTAGATCTGAGCATTGTGTTTCTTCTATTTTCTTTACCAACAATTACAACTCCTTTTTGTGTTAAGTCTTGGATTTAGAGTCATATTTTAAAGGAGTTTAAGCTATATTTTCTTTAGGGGGGAATAAAAAAATTGATATTTGTGTAGCCACAACCAATCTTTAAAGAAGTTACATTTCAATGGCGCTCAAATTTTAATAAGAAGCTCTATAGTGACAAAGGATTTAACAAAGGTCACAAGTCCCTTATATGTATTGTTTAAGTAGAAAGCATTTTTGTGGTTTGTCAAATATCCCAATCAAAGGATTTGAAATCCCAATTATCACCAAATTATTGGACACTTCTTTCAAACAAATAATAAGGTTATCTAGGAAGGATAACAACTAGTGGCTACCCATGATATTATTCCACGAGATGGAGGAAGTCCCATAGCTAAAACCAAGTTGCTTTTCAACTTTAAAAATCAGCAACCTTACTGCCAAGCCTTCCAAATAGATTGTAGTGGAAATGATACTTTAATACAAAAGAAAGGAGTGAGCTATATTTTATCAAGCCACTGGACACATCTTGCCACTTACTATTCATGGTAGCATTACCAATGCACTATTTTATTAAGACATAAATTTTGAGAACTATTAATTACCAAATTGATATACCAAAGTACAACATATTTCTCTTCTTTAAACAAAAAGTTACCGAATTTATAATTCCTCTAATCAAAATTTAGAACTCTTAACATATTTATTATACTTCATGGATCCTAGTTATCAAATTGATTAGGGGTGAGGACCCTATAGTGGAGATTTATAACTTCATGGATCTCAAAATCCTATGTGTGTATTTCAAGTCACTCTCAATTTTGTATAGCAATTTACTTGTATATTGCCCTACTTATAAAACTTGGTTTTGAGTCCAAATGTTCAAATATGATGCCACATCAACATATTTTTTTGTTGAGTAAATGTTCACACGTGTATTATTAGAAAATAATTAACATTATGAAGACAATGTTGACTAGACCATATGGTTGATAGGAATTTGTCAATTTAATGTCATATTACTAACTTGACCCAACAACTCTAGGGTAACTAGTCAAATCCTAAAAGGTTACTTATTTCAAGGATACTGGCAATGATGGCAAATTTAACCTCTTCCCATATTTGCAACCCTCTCTCTATTGATACTATCCCTCCCTTCATTAAGGGTGATACAATCTCCTGCATCTACTTAGACACACGAAAGTAGTTAGACATAATCTTTACCATACAAGTATCCATATATCAAAATATTAATTGCTCAAATTAAAATCATTCATTTCACTAATTCATCAAATAGATATTCTTAATGATCTTCAATTATTCAAAATCATATCGCTAATTGTGCAATTAAGCCAAAAATGAAAATGTTCATAAAAGAGGGATATAACATAAAAAAACATTAATAACATTAACATCCTTGAGAGGATGACCATATTCATGTTGGAATTCAATACCAAAAAAATTTAAGGGAAAGGATCAAGTAGTTGAGGATGTTCCCATAGTTGTTATAACATTTGTTAATTTAACAATATTGCATCAATAATTGTGATTTTAAAGTTGTTAGTATTGATGAGAACTATGCATAATTGAATGAAATGTTTTACTTAGATCCAAAAAGAAACAAATCATGTGATGCTACATCAACCCACCAATAAACCATGACTTTGTCCACAATTATAAACCTCGCTGCTTTTTTATCTTTAATTAAACTCCTCAACAAAAAACATGCTTATGTGGCCCTCAAACCTTAGGGGTAAAACTACAAACCCGTGTCACACTTTTACAAAGGAAAAGGTTAACACAACAATAACTATTCAATTTCGATGCCATAAAAGTGACATTTGTATTTTGAATTTAAAGATGATGTAAACTAATGAAATGTGTAAAATTTGATGAAGTTTAAGTTTATTATTTTTTGAATTTTTTTAGTCAATAATTGATATTTTTTTTTTTCCTTTAAAGTCATTTTTTTATTGCTAAAAAAATGCTGAAAATCAAAGGGTTTAGTTCCCACCAAAAAATAAAATATAAATCAACTTATTTTTTCCAATTTTGATATCCCTTATAAATGACATACATATACATTGCATCAAAAAAAATAAAAATTGATGTATATTTTATTTGTTATAGCATTTTAAAGTCGAATATACCTGAATTTGATATTTTTTTCTCCCACCACAATTTGTCTATTAAATTTATGATAATAAAAAAAATTACCCTTTTGGAGAAAACTCTCTCCTCTAGTGAACCATATTTTTTTCAATTTTTTTTTACGTGATTCAATATTTTTTTTGTTTATCAAACTAGCCTCTTACCGAACATTAGAATACTTACTTGTAGTAGTTTTGAATTTATATATATTAAATATAATCAAAACATCATAAAAAATATATGAATAGATTCTCGACTCCGATCTCTACAAAAGGGTATTTTTTGTTTTCTTTTATTAAATTGAATTTACCTATTGAATTTTGTTGCAGAAATCAGAAGTTTCAGAAAATTATCAAATTTGGTGATATGGCTACCACTTAGGACATTCTGGCCAGAAGGGTTCTGGCCGGAACCCTTCCAGCTGGAACGCTTTAGGCCGACGTACACGGTCATTTGAACGACCACGCCCTTCAACATCATATAAATAAATTTTAATTTTTTGGTTTTTAAATATGAATTTGAAGTAGTGCGAATTAATAAAATCGATATTTTAATTAAATCAATTTCTTTTGCAGCATTTTGGATATAAAGTGGCTTAGATTATAAAGGAGCGAAAATTTCAAAAAAATTTCAAGATTTTGGTTGAAGGCTTCTTCTTTTTTCAAATATGTTATTTAAATTTTTTTTTTCAATTATGTTTAAATATACAATAGTAGAAGGTTTTTTCAAAACTAATTTTTTTTTTAGATTTTATTATACTTAATTTTATTAATCCTTAATTGTGGATTCAATCATTTATTTAGTATGCTATATTAAACCTTAATTGTGGATCCAATCGTGTATTTTAACTTGAACCTTTTATTTACATGTATGGATTCATTTATATGCCTTTGTGGACTGTTTATTTACATGTATGTCCATCTCTTTTTATTTACATGTATGTGAATTAATTTTTTTTTACATGTATGGATTCATTTATATGTGTTGATATATATGTTTGGATTCATTCTTATTTAAATGTACATGGATTCATTTTTATTTACTAATAAACTATTAAAGTTTAAAATACATTCAAAATAGTTGTCAAAACATTTTTAGAAAGTGAAAGATGAAATATTACAAAGAATGTAGTAATGTTATTCTGATTGATCAGATTTGTTTTAACATTACCAACTAAAAAATAAGAATATTATTAAAATAAGTCTCTCAATTGTTGTACTAACTATTGTACTAATCCAAAAACAATAAAAAAACCTTAGTGAATTTGTAAAATATATTAAACACTAATAAATTTGAGTATATGACACTATTTTATGACAAATTATAATTCTTTTCACCAATCCAACTCAACTTCTCTCTATTAGCTACTAGATTTCAAGCAATTAATGATATTGTCACTTCATATATATTGTGGTCAAATATAGATTCTAACGAGACCTAATCTTACTCCTTATGTTATGTATGGTAGAAACTAGTTCTTATTTCCTTCTTTATTTTTTTATTTTCGATATTTCAAAAATTAGTGTTCTTCAAATGATGGATGAAATATATTTCATTTAGTCAATGTATTGTGAACAAATCACAGAATTTTCTTTCTTAAGAACAAAGAAAAGTAAATCTAAATTTTGTATATAGTATACACTATAACAAATCTTAATTTTATCTAGAATAATAATTATAAATGAGTTTACAAATGAAGTCTATGTATAGATTTAACTCTAACATTGTTAGATAACTATATATGTATAGATAACCTTTAAAATAAATTGAAAGCACGCATCTATTTTTTTTCTTCTTATATATGGTATATGTGTTTGTGTTTTTAGGTTCAAAATAAAAATGAAGATCTGAATTTTTTTTGCATTGGGGAATACGAGGACTAGATCAAGGTTGTATGATCATAAAGGGACGATAAGATGAAAGGTCATACAGAACGTAGTCAACAACAATCCGTTGATGTTCAAGAAACGTCTACTTAGTTATGAGATCAAATTTCTATAGAGTCAAGTTCAAAAAATTTCTCTGGTATGGAAAATTTATGGAAATGGTGAAGATGGTCTTTTCAATGAAATTCCTTCTGAAGATATGATACCTGAAAGCACATTAAAATTGCATTAAGAAAATATGGGATGATTATTTTGAAAATAATTTTATTATTGAAAGAGCACAATTATTTGCTAAGTTATTTAGGAATAGATAAATGACCCCTGTTTTGGAGTTGTTGGGTGTTGATAATAAGAAAAAGTCATCTAATACATTAGTAAAAGAAACTATAATTGAAAATTTGTGAGAAGCATTGAAATGTATAAAAGGTGCATGCAATGATTGTGGAGATTTGAGTAAGTTTGTGTTAAAAACTAAGAATATTGATATTTATGTGCAAGTTATGTGGAAGAGATTTGAATATGAGACATACCAAACTAAGTCAGGAGCTTAATCCTAAAAATTTGTGTTGAAAGAGAGTGAATTTCCCTACATTGAGTTTATATCTAGATTTTGTAATATGATATATCCACATATCCAACATTGTCATGGTGCAAGATGGCAAGCTAAATAGTTTTGTGACTCAAAGAATTGTTTTCCACAAGGTTGTATTCTTTCAATCATAGATTTCTCTTCAAGAACTATACATTTAGTCCTCACACAGAAATTCAAAGTCAATATTATCATTTCAAGAAAGTTGCAATATTTGTACAAGTTTGCCATAAGCATGCACAATTTCAGGTGAATGGTATAGAGAGTACTCAAAATGAACGCATTATCATCAAGGAGGTTCATTTCTATATCACTGATGATACGTGTCATGATAAGAGCTATGTAGCACATTGTTTTGGAATGTTTTTCAAAGATATTAAAGAACATGGGATAAATTGTACACAACATTCGATTTGGTCAGATGGATGTGCCAGTATTAACACCAACTTACAACATGCTTGATGTAGCATAAAGTTTTTGTGGAACTTCTTCGAGAGTAGACATGGAAAAGGAGAGCATGATGGAGCAGGAGCATGTGTGAAGCATACACTTCGCCAACATTAAATTGTAGGTATTCTCTTCATATTTGTACAATTTTAATTTAAAAATCTAAGAACTAGATATATATAGATTAAAAATATATATACATCATGGGTTGTCCAATTTTATAAAGTGAGATCTTGTGTAGGTAACACCATATAGAAATTAAATGAAATTGTTGAATGGTGCAAAAGTCATTTTGCTAGTCGTGATACAACATGCAACAAGTGTTATTTTTGGGAAGTTAAAGGTATAAATATTCTTGCTCAAGTGTTCAAATTATTTAATTAAATTCAACACATTCAACATATACGTGAAAAGTAAATTAATTTTGAACTGATTTGTGAGGTTGATGTATACTATTAGACAGTTCAGATAACCAGAGGACAACTGAGAGTGGGGGGGGTGAATCAGTTGTCAACAAATTACATAACTTTAAGCATTCAAAACCTCATTACCAACCGAAACACATAAACTCAATATTGGAATGCATAAGCCAAATATCGGAATAGCAGATATAACAATTATGCATAAATATAAATCACAGAATAGTTATCATCCATCCATAACAC
The DNA here is from genome assembly GCF_030272615.1 of Cryptomeria japonica. Classification (NCBI taxonomy): domain Eukaryota; kingdom Viridiplantae; phylum Streptophyta; class Pinopsida; order Cupressales; family Cupressaceae; genus Cryptomeria; species Cryptomeria japonica. The sequence goes on along the minus strand of NC_081412.1, from coordinate 591,388,383 downwards.
ATGACACCAAGATTTGTAAGTGAAAGCCCCGTTAAAGGGAAAAACCATGGTGGGAAGCCTACCCACAGTCAAATAATACATCTGCAGTAAGTATGTGATTACAAAATAAGGAGCCTACACATGCAGGAAGGCCAACAGCCTAGCACACTACTCATCACAAAAGGAGCCTCATTGACTACAATAGAAATCGAGACTACAATCTAGAAAGGTGAGTGAACTGCATGAATAACATTTCCTATGCCTGAGTAGAGTTCTAGTTAAGCTCAGTACCAAAGGTCTTGAACCTCTCTTATTAACCCAATTTGATTACCTATGATCAACCACAACCTCTACATATGATTACAACTTTGTTCACACACAGATAATCACATAACCCACAACCACAACCATGATCTACAAAGAGATCTTACATCATATATATACCAACCCGAGACCTAAACAATTAGGTCGGCCACCTAAAAAATAATACAATAAATTCATAACATAAATCCGCAATCCAATGATCATCCAAGTTGACCTAGGACCAAAACAATATAATCCAATTGATAAATCCAACCGATAATGTATTGGGAGCATCATCCAACACGTTACGTAAACCAGTCCATAACCTAGCAGAATAAGACTAGACCCAAAATAGGTCACCATAAACAAAATCCAACACCACCGATCAACAGGAACACAATCAAGATAACCAACAACATCCCATGAACCATCTAGAAGCTACACCAACACCACTTATCAAGTGCATCAAAAGATCTTCAACAAAGTTCTGTCGGTAAAACCCTTACCGGTAACCAAAAGGCTTACTAGAATAAATGATAGCTTCTTAATCATAAAATCCTGAACCAAATGATCGTGATACACATTTGAATAGCATGAATGATAGATCTAAACCAATTCCACAAACTAAAGCATAACCGAGCATACCAAATCAATATCATAGACCAACCACTCTACCGAAACCTACTGGAAACTGGTAAACAGCCAAAACAACTAGTGTTGACATCAATGACAAAACATCAATTCAACACATAATTAATTCCTCCAAGTTACCAACATATATATGTACAAATTTATTTTAAAAATAAATCATACATATTGAACTAGAAATGTATGTATACATACGTGTTTCTAAATTCATAAATAATTTATATTAATAGATATTGATTGATCAAATCCTTATAATTGCCAAACAATTAATGGTATTAGAAGTTTACATCAAGTCATGACTATGGGACATAGCAATCCTCTTGTTATTCTTGTAAGAGAAAAATCATGCTATTTGTTGATTGCACTACAAACAACGCAAATACTCAATGTGAGAACATCGCAGATGGATATGTTTTACAATAGGAAATGAAACAACTTATCACAATGCCTCTTTATGAAGATAGTGACATTAATTATATTCATGATCCTCTATATTCAGTTGGTTATGAATGTGTTTCTGTTTTAGTTGTTACAGGTTATGATATGCAACATTCCTATGTGTGTCGATTATACGACAGCAATGAATGTTTATTAGAAATAATGCTATTACAGATCAATGCATAGTATGTTGATGAAATGCATATAAAAACTTGACAGGGAATGGATTGATTGATGAATAAACATGTCTGCAAAACAATCTTGATAGACATTGAATGAGATTGGTTGTTTCTTCTTAGCTCAGATCTCGACTATCCAAGAATGAGCAATTCCAATTCTATTTCTTGTGATCGGCTTTTTCATTGTGTTTTATTTACCTGCCCTTTTCTTTAGACATAATGATGATAATAATGATGTTCTACTACAACATCGACCCCCATTTAAAGGTTAGATTCGAAAACCAATTTTGTTTGTTTGCATAATCAAGAAACTATTATTATCTTCATATGTTAGTTAGCTATAACACACGATGCATTCTTACTACCACGATGGTTACAAATAAGGTAATGTTCAGCCTCCATATTATGCTCGGCTATATAAGAACATGGCCACTTGACTTTGAAAGCTATTTTTAATCAGTCCCCAAAGATTCAAATTGAATATATATATTATATTAATGATAAGATAAAATTGGTAGAGTATTAAGTTCATTACAAGTTCACAGGTGTATTATTAGAAGATAATTAACATAACGAAGACCATGTTGACTAGACTAACTGGTTGATAGGAATTTGTCAATTTAATGTCATAATACTAACTTGACCCAACAACTCTAGGGTAACTAGTCAAACCCTAAAAGGTTACTTATTTCAAGGATATTAGAAATGATGGCAAATTTGACCTCTTTCCATGTTTGCAACTCTCTCTGATGATACTATCCCTCTCTTCATTAAGGTTGATAGAATCTCTTGCATCCACTTAGACACACGAAAGTAGTTACACATAATCTTTACCATACAAGTATCCATATATCAAAATATTAATTGGTCAAATTAAAATCATTCATTTCACTAACTCATCAAATAGATATTCTTAATGATCTTCAATTATTCAAAATCATATCACTAATTGTGCAATTAAGCCAAAAATGAAAAAATGTTCATAAAAGAGGGATATAACATAATAAAACATTAATAACATTAATATCCTTGACAGGATGACCATATTCATGTTGGAATTCAATACCAAAAAAAATTAAGGGAAAGGATCGAGTAGTTGAGCATGTTCCCATAGTTGTTATAACATTTGTTAATAATTGAACAATATTGCACCAATAATTATGATTTTAAAGTTGTTAGTTTTGATGAGAGCTATGCATAATTGAATCAAATGTTTTACTTAGATCCAAAAAGAAACAAATCATGCAAGATACAACATCAACCCACCAATAAACCATGACTTTGTGCACAAATATAAACCTCACTTCTTTTTTATCTTTAATTAAACACCTCAACAAAAAAGATGCTTATGTGGCCCTCAAACCTTAGGGGCAAAAGTATAAACCCATGTCACACTTTTACAAAGGAAAAGGTTAACACAACAATAACTGTTCAATTTCGATGCCATAAAAGTGGCATTTGTATTTTGAATTTGAAGATGATGTAAACGGATGAAATGTGTAAAATTTGATCAAGTTTAAGTTTACTATTTTTTGAAACATTTTAGTCAATAATTGATACGTTTATTTTACCTTTAAAGTCAATTTTTTATTGCTAAAAAATGCTAAAAATCAGGGGGTTTAATTCCCACCAAAAAAAGAAAATATAAATCAACTTGTTTTTTTCCGATTTTGATATCCCTTATAGATGACATACATATACAACGCATAAAAAAATAAAAAAATTAATTTGATGTATATTTTATTTGTTATAACATTAAAAAGTTGAATATACTTGAATTTGATAGTTTTTTCTCCCACCACAATTTTTTTTATTTAATTTATGATAATAAAAACAATACCCTTTTGGAAAACACTCTCTCCTCTAGTGAACTATATTTTTTTCAAATATTTTTGAGGCGATTCAATATTTTTTTGTTTTTCAAACCCTCTTACCGAACATTAGAATACCTACTTGTAGTACTTTTGAATTTATATATATTAAATATAATCAACACATCATAAAAAACTATATGAGTAGATTCTTGACTTCGAACTCTACAAAAGGGTATTTTTGTTTTTTTTAATAAATTGAATTTCCCTATTGAATTTTGTTGTAGAAGTTAGAAGTTTCAGAAAATTATCAAATTTCGTGATGTGGCTACCACTTAGGATGCCACTTAGAACGTTTCGGACGGAACCTTTCCGATCGGCGTACATGGTCATTTGAACTACCACGCCCTTCAACATCATATAAATAAATTTTAATTTTTTGGTTTTTAAATATGAATTTGAAGCAGTGCAAATTAATAAAATTATTTTTTTAATTAAATCTATTTTTTTGCGGCATTTTGGATATAAAGTGGTGAAGATTATAAAGGAGCAAAGGTTTCAAATTTTTTTCAAGATTTTGGTTGAAGGCTTTTTTTTTTTAAAGTATGTTATTTTAAATTAACTTTTTCAATTATGTTTAAATATACAATAGCAGAAGGTTTTTTCAAAACTAAATATTTTTTAGATTTTTTTAAATTTAATTTTATTAATCCTTAATTGTGGATTCAATCATTTATTTAGTATGTTATATTAAACCTTAATTGTGGATCCAATCATGTATTTTAACTTGAACCTTTTATTTACATGTATGGATTCCTTTATATGCCTTTGTGGACTTTTTATTTACATGTATGTCCATCTCTTTTTATTTACATGTATGCGAATTAATTTTTATTTAAATTTATAGATTCATTTATACGTGTTGATATATATGTGTGGATTCATTCTTATTTACATGTACATAGATTGATTTTTATTTACTAATAAACTATTGAAGTTTAAAATACATTCAAAATAGTTGTCAAATCATTTTTAGAAAGTGGAAGATGAAATATTACAAAGAATGTAGTAATGTCATTGTTAATTATATGAGGATCCGGTTAATACTAAGAGGGGGGTGAATCAGTATTAACACAAATTTATAACTTCAATCCAAAATCAAATTTATAATAGATTTGAAATCATTTAACACATAAACCAATTCTTTTATCAGATCTCTCACTCTCTTTATCAGATCAAAACACTTATTTGCCACTTATATGCAAACTCATTAATCAGATTAATCACCAAATCAATATCTAATCAACAAATACTCATACCAACTTATTACTAGATCAAAATGCCTCATCTATCAATTCATTAAAAATATCAGTAACCACTTTTAGATCTCTGATAAACTAACATAACTTGATCTAACAGTAATCAGAAATAATGCATGAAAATGAAACATCAACACATGAAAAACATTCCACACATTAACACCATAATTTTTTTTGACGTGGAAACCCAAATGGGAAAAACCATGGTGGGATTTGGTATCCATAAATATTTGTACTCTTTTGAAGTATGTCATGTTAGGAGCTTACAATATGCCCTGTTAGGAGCAGACCCTATTAGGAGTCACTCGGTTAATGGATTTGCCTAGCACCCCGATTAGGAGCTTGATGATCTGTTAGAATCAACCTCGTGAGAGGATTTACCACTCTTTTTGAGAGCTTCCCTGTTAGGAGACTTAAATGTTTAAGGCATGTTAGAACCTACCCAATTAAGAGATTTAACCTGTTGTAACTGTTAGGGAAAAATAGTGAAAAAGTGATCTGTTACTTGCACAAATTCAGCTTGCTAAATCAGATCCAATTATGCTCAACACTCTACAACTCTTAAGCAGATCTCACTCTTGTCTTGGACAACTCAACACATTCTTCTAAGACCATGTACACAATAAATATCAACTTTGTCATCCTAAATAGCCATCTCAACTAGGTCGGCCACTAAACCCTAATTACATCATGAAATTACAATACAAATAATTCAGGATCATGTCTGATCAATATACAAATCATTACATCAAACTACAATGCAATATCAACCGTTGGTTGATTGAAACTCATCACAAAAATTCAATATGTACCAAAGTCAAAACCTCAAAATACTTTCCAAAGCATTTCACTATTTCCAAATAAATTCATCCTTGTGTCACACCAAAATAGAATTCAAATCATTCGCACGGGTTGTGTCATGTTACCACCTTCATGTAGACTCATCGTCGATCACTGCCAAATAAAAAATCTTTACCGATTTGATGATTTCTTCATTGATCCTTAAACCCTACTAAAACTCTAGCAAAACTTTATCAGAAATTTTAAACATGCCTTTGGTAATCATTACAAGATGCAGTTCCATTCAGATACTCATTTCCATTAAACAAGATTATATTGCAAAATGCAAATCACCAAACATTACTGATCACCTAATTCAAGCAAAACATCTATGCATTTATCGGTAAACCCTGTTTCCAGTACACCAAACCACTTACATGACAAACTAAAACATCAAGAAACATCAATAATAATCATCAAACTTTAGTTCACGTCATAAAACATCTATTGCCATCAATGACAACACAAATAACTGATCATGTCATCTAGTCACAAAATCTCTGTCTTCTATCTTTTACCGGTTCAGTTATCCATCTTCAACTGCATCACCTGCATCATCACATCTGCATCAGTTATGCCAAATGCCAACAGTCATTTTGATTAATCAAATTTGTTTTAACATTACCAAATAAAAAATAAGAATATAGTCTCTCAATTGTTGTAATAGCTATTGTACCAATCTAGAAACACTAAATGAACTTTAGTGAATTTGAAAAATATATTAAACACTAATAAATTTGAGTATATGACACTATTTTGTGACAAATAATAATTTTATTCACCTATACAACTCAACTTCTCTCTATTAGCTACTAGATTTCAAGCAATTAATGATATTGTCACGTTCATATATATTGGGGTCAAATATAGACTCTAACTAGACCTAATCTTACTCCTTATCTTATGTATGGTAGAAACTAGTTCTTATTTCCTTCTTTATTTTTTCATTTTCTATATTTCAAAAATTGGATTTCTTCAAATGATAAATGGATGAAATGTATTTTATTTAATCAATTTATTGTGAATAAATCATAGAACTCTCTTTGCTATGAACAAAGAAAAGCAACTCTAACTTTTGTATATAGTATACACTAGAACAAGTCTTAAATTTATCTAGAACAATAATTATATATGAGTTTACAAATGAAGCCTATGTATAGATTTAACTCTAACATTGTTAGATAACTATATATGTATAGTTAACCTTTTAAATAACTTGAAAGAACACATCTATGTTTTAATTCTTATATATGGTATATGTGTTTTTGTTTTTAGGTTCAAAGTGAAATTGAAGATCTGAATATTTCTTGCAGTGGGAAATAAGAGGACTAGATCAAGGTTGTATGATCGTAAAAGGGACGATAAGATGAAAGGTCATACAAAACGTAGTCAACAACAATTTGTTGATGTTCAATAGACGTCTACTCAGCTACGAGATCAAATTGTTACAGAGTCAAGTTCAAAAATTTTCTCTGGTATGAAAATTTTGATGGAAATGGATGAAGATGGTCTTTTCAATGAAATTCCTTCTAAAGATATGGTACCTAAAAGAACATTAAAATTGCATTGTAAGAAAATATGGGATGATTATTTTGAAAATAAGTCTATTATTGGAAGAGCACAATTACTTGCTAAGTTATTTAGGAAAAGAGAAATGACCCCTGTTTTGGAGTTGTTGGGTGTTGATAATAATAAAAAGTCACCCAATACATTAGTAAAAGAAACTATAATTGAAAATTTACAAGAAGCATTGAAATGTATTGATAGCACAGGTTGAGGTGTTGATTGAAGTGTTGCACATAGAGCATTGATGACTATGATTACTGTAGTCACATAAATCTGTCCATTTTAATTAAATGAATATTTGCTATTTATTTGATTAAAAATTCACTAGCCAAGAGTTAATTAAATTAACATTTAATTAATTCATCTTCAAACATTCTCCTATTAATTAAATAAATTATTCAATTTATTTTAGTTAATTCATTAAACCAAATTCACAATCAATTAAATGAATAAATCTTATTTATTCAATTTAATCCCCTTTCTTCTTTTAAATAAATTAAATAAAACATTTATTTATATCATTAAAATCCCCCCACTTGCATTCTCCTAAAAATGTAAGTTGCAACCACAAGTTGAAATAAATGAATTTTATTTTAATAAAAATCCTATTTTCCCTCACCCACCAAACCCACTTGCAATCCTAAATCCCCTTCTAGATTCTTCTAACCCCTTCCTAATTAACCTAATCCATCCCCTAATTATTGTCACATTCCTAAGCAACTTGGAGTCACTTCTCAAAGACTCCAAAGTCTTTGAAAAACATTTAATGCTTTATGTGTCCAACAAGCTAACCTCTAAAGTCTTCCAAACCACTTATGGCTCTTACATGACCATTAATGGTTAACTCAATTCACCCACATGGTTAGGGACTTTGACCCCTAACTCAACCCTCATGTAACCCATGTGTCTCCTCAAGCATTTATTGCTTTGACCATGGTTATCCTCACTAACTCTTGCACAAGAGTTTATCCATTGGATAAAAGCATTATTCTTTGAATAATGAATTTATCCATTCAACTCAACCTTAACCTTACCTCCCAAGTTAACCCTCAGGTCATGTCAAGCATTTAATGCTTCTTCCCTCTCCTCTCAACCCATCTAATGTTGACACTTGTCATCCTGGGATTGGGTTGAAAGTCCTCACATGGATCATAAACCATTCAATCCCGACCGTTGTTGAGATTACTCAATCTCAACCATCTATTGCTCCATTTTTCCTATAAATAGAGCCCATTTTTTCATAATATAGATCCTGAAAACTTGTATGCATTTAACTTATAGCCAATTTTAGAGAAGAACATTTAGCATAAATCACTAATATATTGTCATTTTGGATTAAGATAAATCTTAGTTCATTTCATAGCATATCATAAGTAGTTTGTTTTACACTTGCATAGCATAGTTAAAGCATTTCAATCTTGAATCTCCATAAGATATCCATAGTGCAAAAAGCTACTGAGAGCTACACTAATTTGGAACTTGGAGAGGAGAGGAACAAGGGAGGAGGAGCTACAAGCATGGTGGAAGGAATTTGGAGATGTCTCATTGTATTTATTTTCATTGTCAAATGCTTTATTATGTTTTTAGTGTCTCTCTTGGTATGCCTGTTTAGACTAGTCTTTGGTTGATTAACACTAACAATTCTTTGTTTGTTGTTTCTCTTATGTGTTATACCACCACAGGTTTTTGTCTAACATCTCCTATTTTGCAGAGCATCAACTACTATTAATAAATTGTCTCTTAGGAATAAAGTTCACACAATTTCTCAATTAATGAATGTATCTAGAAGAAATGTTCAAAGATACATTAGGAAGAGAAATATGTTAGATGAAAACATTGAAAACAATTGGGTAAATATCTATAGGGTTCCTAGAAAAGACAAAATTTATGAAGATGCAAGAAGACAAGTCATTGAATATTGGACAAACCACTCTCTTGTTTCTTCTAATAGAAGGGACATTATACAGATGATAGATGAAGATTGTACAAAAATTTCACATCCAAAACATTTTCTAGATACAACACAAAGTGAACCGTTTGAAGCATTCAAGCAAGAATTTTCAGATGTGAAGATTTGTCAAAGGATGTTTGAGAGATTGCGTTCTTTCTTTATGCATAAATAAGGTCCATGAAACTTGTTGTTGTCAAAATCATGTTGAATTTCATCTACACTTGCAGTCATATAAAAATTCATGGCAACAATTAATCCAAATATAGTCATTCCTACAAGTATAACATAATTTGTGAAGTCTATTTTATGTGATAAATTAGAAGATTCAGATGAGTTGAAAATACAATGTATAAAAGGCGCATGCAATGATTATGGAGATTTGAGTAAGTTTGTGTTGCAAACTGAGAATATTGATATTTATGTGCAAGTTATGTGGAAGAGATTTGAATATAAGACATACCAAACTAAGTCAGGAGCCGAATCCAAAAAAATTGTGTTGAAAGAGACTGAATTGCCCTACACTGAGTTTATATCTAGATTTCATAATATGATATATCCACATATCCAACATTGTCATGGTGAAAGATGGCAAGATAAATAGTTTCATGACTCAAAGAATTGTTTTCCACGAGGTTGTATTCTTTCAATCGTAGATTTATCTGAGAACTATACATTTAGTCCTCACAGAGAAATTCAAAATCAATATTATCATTCCAAGAAAGTTGCAATATTTGTACAAGTTTGCTATAGACATGTACAATTTCAGGTGGATGGTATAGAGAGTATTGAAAATGAACGCATTATCATCAAGGAGGTTCATTTTTATATTAATGATGATATGTGTCATGATAGAAGCTATGTAGCACATTTTTTTGGAATGTATTTCGAAGATATTAAAGAACATGGGATAAACTGTACACAACATTGGATTTGGTCAGATGGATGCGTCTATAAGTGTTATATTTGAAATTGATTTTGAATTTTATTATATTTGATTTGATTTCATAACACCAAACTTATATATATATGTGTGTGTGTGTGTGCTATTCATGTCAAGACAATTTAAGTCTGCAAAAGCTTTTAACTAGCTATCCTTACAACATGCTCAACGAAGCATAAATTTTTTGTGGAACGTCTTTGAGAGTGGACATGGAAAAGGATGGCATGATGGAGCAAGAGCATGTGTGAAGCGTGCACTTCACCAAAATGAACTTGTTGGTATTCTCTTCATATTTGTACAATTTTAATTTAAAAATCTAAGAACTAGGTATATATAGATTAAAAATATATATACATCATGAGTTGTCCAATTTTCTAAAGCGAGATCTTGTGTAGGTAACACCATACAAAATTCAAATGAAATTTTTGAATGGTGCAAAAGTCATTTTGCTAGTCATGATACAACATACAACAAGTGTTATTTTTAGGAAGTTAAAGGTCTAAATATTCTTTCTCAAGTGTTCAAATTATTTAATTTAATTCAACACATTCAACATATAAGTGAAAAGTAAATTAATTTTGAATTGATTTGTGATTTTGATGTATACATGTACAAATTTATTTTAAAACAACATCATACACATTGAACTAGAAATGTATGTATACATATGTGTGTTTCTAAATTCATCAATAATTTATATTAATAGATATTGATCGATCAAATCTTTATAATTATCAAACAATTAATGGTATTATAAGTTTACATCAAGACATGACCACGAGACATAGCAAGCCTCTTGTTATTGTTAGTTTTGATACTTAATGTAAAGTACAAATGCCAATAGCTAACAAGATGAGAGAGGGGGGTGAATCATACAAACTTAAACTTCCATAAAATCAACAGATTCAACCTCGGTAACTTCTACTTCAGCAACTTAACCAAAAACTACTAAACATGCAAACTTATAAACACATAATCATAATAACACTCATAACACCAGATTTAACGTGGAAACCCAAATAGGGAAAAACCACTGTGGGATTTTGGACCCACTAAGAAATATACTCTTCTAGAGTATGCTTGGTTAAAAGAAAATCCTATTAAAGATTACAAACACATTGCTAGATGTGACCCGGTTAAGGGATTTCCCTTAGATCTGTTAGGATCTTCACTTTGTTAGAAGTGACCTTGTCAAAGGATTTCAAACACTCATTTAGAATGTTACCTTGCTAGAGGGTTTACAAATAAGACTGTTAAGTCCACTCGGTTAAGAGATTTTCTGTCACTTACAAAATAACAGTAATAAAATCCATCTACAACTTCACATCTAAAATGCTAAAGAAGATTCTTATATGCTCAAAACAATCTAGTCATAGGACTTATCTTGTCCCTCTCCTGGGCTCTCTACTCTGTTATTCAAACAGGTCTTCAAGCTTCTGTGCTTGGTAATCACTATGTAGCATCCATGTGCTTACACTTGCCCGCATACATTGTTTATTAACAATTCCTTATTTATAAACAATTGCTAACCACTTAATCTCTTTGATCACATTTCCCATGATCAATCTTAGCCATCAGATCTTCAAACTTGACCAGGTTCAATGTATCCTTCCAATCTGAAAATGTTTTACTTTGTCTCGGGACTTGCATTCCTATCTTGGAACTTTCACAAGGTTATTGTGGTTCAATCTGCACTGTAGATCTTCCTGTCGATTTTCCTTTGCCATAGATCCTTAACAAACTTCATGCGCGACATTCCAATCATTTATACATTTCCAGCTAATCATTGTCCTTCATTAAATAATTCTTTTATCCATCCAATGCACACTATCATAACTCGGTAAATACTAAACTTTACTCGGTAGACATTCCGCCTTCATTAACTGATATCAATAACCTTAGGGTTTATCGACTAGGTTCCTTAGGGTTTACCAATTAGGTTCTTTGCTTGGTGACATAGTATAGTATTAACCTTACAATCAACAACATATGTAGGATATCAAAACAATCTAAACATCATGATCTCATCATTGTCTAACTCGGTAATAGTTGCCCATTGAATAACATATTCCTCCTCTTTATTCATCACATTCTTTCTATGTCTTTTACCGACATCTCAATTCTCTTCTAATCAATCTTCTCAAGATATGGCAACATCATACTAAATTAGATAATCAATTTCTTGACATCAATGACAAAATAATGTTATAGAGATAGTTATCATCCTTCTTCAATTATATCAACAATCTTCAACAACCTTCTCAATATCCTTATTGAATATCAACAATCTTTCTTACTGTAATGCCAACAATCTCCCCCTTTGGCATTAATGGCAAAACCAACAATTAAATGGTAATACCAACAAGATATTCAAATTAATTTGGATTCAGATTGCTGTTAGACTTCTCTTGTTATCCTTGATCTATTGTCTTCTAAAATCTTCTCCATTTTTCAATCTTCTCCCCCTGTCATTAGTCTTCTGTTATTTTCATCATTCAGGGCTTTACCATTCAGTCAACCATTTAGTCTTCCAACCATTTATAGTCTTCTCCCCCTTTGACAACAATGCCAAAAAGTAAAAGAATTGAATCATGATTTCTTCCTCTGTGAAGTGATTTGCCTTGCTATGTAGCATCTCAATCTTGGTCAGATCAACTTATCTCTATTCACTATTTCCTGCACACCTTTAGAAAACCTTCTAAAGTGCGTAAATCAGCATCAATTCACACATAATATTCTATAGATTCATCAAATTGATGCTTTCACTGAACTCAGTCAGTGAGTAGAAGATAGGGGTAGGACCCCTAACTTGCTTCTGAGATACTCAAAAGTGTCCATTGGCAATGGCTTTGTGAAGATGTCTACTAATTGCTCCTTTGAACTGATATATTCTAGCACAAATTTCTTCTCTTGAACTTCTTCTCTGAGATAATGATACTTTATAGATATATGCTTTGTCTTAGAGTGCATGACTGGATTCTTTGAAATGTTAATGGCACTAGTATTATCACATAATATAGTTACTGGCTCAGTAACTTTCTCATTTATACCTTCCAACAGTTGTTTGATCCATGCTATATTGGTACAATTCAATGCTACAACAACATATTCAACTTCTACTATTGACTGTGAAATACATCCTTGTTTCTTGCTAAGCCAACTCACTAGTCTTTCTCCCAAAAAGAAAGCTCCACCACTTGTGCTTTTCCTGTCATCTATGTTGCCTGCCTAATCAACATCAGTATAAACTTTTAAATCAAAATTATTCCTCTTTTCATATACTAAGCCATAATCTTCAGTGCCTCTCAGGTATTTGAAATTTCTCTTGATTGTTGTCATATGGGTTTCCTTGGGATCTGTAGAGAATCTTGCTACAATACCTACTGCATGTGCTATATCCAGTCTACCATGCACAACATATTGCAACTTTCCAATCATAGATTGGTAAAGTGACTCATCAACAAATGCAGATTCATCATTCTTTGATAAGTTACAGTTAGTAGTCATAGGAGTGCTTACTGGTTTAGAATCCTCCATTCCAAATTTCTTCAAGATTTCCTTTATGTACTTGGATTGAGTAATAAAAATCTCATCTTTCATTTGCAGTATTTGTAAACCTATAAAATATTTTATCTCAGCGATTAGTGACATCTCAAATTCTTTACACATTTCATTTCCAAAGTTCTTGCATAAGGAGTCATTACCACAAAATATAATGTCATCAACAAATATGGCTGAGATCAGTATTCCATTGTCCTCATCTTTCTTCATATACATATTGTTGTTTTCACTTGTCCTTATAAAACCAATCTTGATTAAATAAGAGTGCAATCTTTCATACCATGCTCCAGGTGCTTGTTTCAGACCATATAAGGCTTTGTTCAATTTGCATACCTAATCTTTACTCCTGTCTTCAACAAATCCTTCAGGTTGTTGAATGAAAACTTCTTCTTCTAGTATACCATTCAAAAATGCAGATTTAACATCCATTTGATATACCTTGAAATTTTTGAAAGCAGCATATGCCAACAATGTTCTTACTCCCTCAAGTGTAGCCATAGGTGCAAAAGTCTCACCATAATCTATTCCTTCTTCTTGAGCATAACCTTTGCAAACTAGTCTTGCTTTGTTTCGAATGACCTCACCTTTTTCATTTAGCTTGTTTCTAAAAATCCACTTAGTGCCAATTACATTTTTGTCCTTTGGTCTTGGGATCAGTGTCCACGTGTCATTCTTCTTGATTTGATCAATCTCTTTTGTCATAGCATTTACCCAATCTTCACTATTAAATGCCTCTTTCACAATTCTCGATTCAAATTCAGAAATCAGACATGTGTTCTGTCTTAGTTTGTTTCTTGTCATCACTGGATCATCTTTATCTCCTATAATCTAACTTGATGAATGATGTCTTCTGACATATTTGGCTAATATAGGCTCGGTAGGTTCTATATGATCTTCTTCATCACTCAGTAACTGGACATTATATTCATTTTCTTCAGCAGTTTTCTCAGTAGGACTTCTCGGTTGAACATAAACGAATTCTTCATAATCTTCTGGTTCTTTGGAATTTCCTTCATCATTTCTTTCTGCAAATTCATCAATTTTCATATTTGCACTTTCCACTATTTTGTTAGATGATTTGATCAAACATTTAAATGCTTTACTTCAAGAAGAATAACCAAGAAATGTTCCTTCCTCACTTTTTTGATCAAATTTTCTATTTCTGTCATCTTTGTGAACATAGCATCTACTTCCAAAGATTTTAAAGTAACTTACATTAGGTCTCCTGTTATACCAGATTTCATATGGTGTCTTCATAGTTTCTTTCTTCAGTTGAACTCGGCTCAGGGTATAAACTGCAGTCCTTATTGCTTCTCTCCAAAACGTTTGAGGTACCCTCTTTTCTATCATCAGGGTTCTTGCACAATCCATAATTGATCTGTTTCTTCTCTCAGCTATCCCATTTTGCTGAGGTGTTCTCGATGCAGATACTTGCCTCTTTATACCATGATCATTGCAGAATAAGTTAAATTCATCAGAAGTGAAGTCTCCTCCTCTATCAGATCTAAGACATTTCAGTTGTCTTCCTGTTTCATTTTCAGCTCTTGCCTTGTACCATTTAAACATTTGAAAAGCTTGTGATTTTTCTTTTAAAAACATAACCGACATCATCCTTGAGTAATCATCCACAAATAATATGAAATATTTATCACCATAAAAACTTTGAACTTTCATAGGACCACAAAGATTAGTGTGTACTAGATCTAAAATTCCTTTAGAAGTGTAGGACATACTTGTAAAGCTTGATCTTGTCATCTTACCCATTTGGCATCCATGACAGATAGCATTCTTAGGTTTTTCAAGACTCGGTAGACCTCTCACTCTGTGCTTCTTACTTATTTTGATTAGATTATCAAAATTTACATGACAAAACCTTTTATGCCATAACCAGGTATCATCTATCTTTGCTTAAAGACACTTGTTCCGAGTTGAGTCAAGATGAAATGTATTCCCTTTTGTTTGTGTCCCTGTAGCAGCTATCTTTCCATGATTGTCATGAACTTTGACAATTCCTTTCTGAAATTCTATTCGGTATCCTGTATTGTTTAGTTGTGCTACACTCAACAAATTATATTTCAAACATTCAACCCAGTATACATCATCACATTTAGCATTGTCAAGAAGTGTTATAGATCTTTTACCTTTCACCGGACATGGTGCATCATTACCAAATCTTACATAGCCTCCATCATAGTCTTCTAATTTAACAAACTTGTGTTTATCACCTGTCATATGATGTGAGAATCCACTGTCTATGATCCAAGAATCATTATTATTTATGTGAGATATTAGGGCTTTTTCTTCATACCTTTCTTCATCAGATCCATCTTTAATATCCACATAAACAACTTCCTCAGTATCAGTTTCATCAGATTTATCATCGTTGGATTCCTCATCTGCTACTAGACATGTCTTTCTATCTCTTCTTCTGAAGTCTCAGTGTCCTCTATATTGGTTGTCTTTCTGCCTGTTATCTCAGTATTCTCTCTTTTCACTAGATTCTTTGTCAGGGCAGTTAGAAGCCATATGTCCTATTTTATCACAATTGAAACATTTTAAAGGTAGCTTCCCTTTATACTTACCTTTACCTCTCGGTAACCTTCTGGCTAGTAATGCTTCAAATTCTTCTTGGTTCTTAATTTCCTCATACAGTGTGTGCACTTTTTCCATGTTCTTGTGAAATCTTTCACTTGCTCCACTGTGATCCCCTTCAGAGTACTTACTCATTCTATCATTGTAATCATCATACTCACCAATAAGAAAAGAACAGAATGTAGATTCTACTTTATTTACCGAAGACCCACTGTTATCAAAATTGCTTAACTCAAATGCATGTAGCTTACCAATAGTAGCATCCAAAGAAACTGGCATGTTAGGTACATACCTCAATTCATTGATTGTAGAGACTTGAATAGCATAAGCTGGTAGAAGGGTTCTCAATAACTTACTTGTTATATCCTTTTCTTCAATAGTTCCACCTACTCTTTTAATTTGATTGACAATATCCTTTAGTCTTGTACTGTATTGGGTTATGTTCTCACCTTCATTCATCCTCATGGATTCAAGTTGTCCTCTTAGACTATCTACTTTTTCTCTTTGAACATGTTCATCACCTCTATACATAGATATGAGCATAGTCCACATTGCTTTTGCATCATTACAACCTTCTAGATCATTAAACTCTGAGTCGGTCAATGCTGATGTTATTTCAATCATAGCTTGAATATGTTCTTGCTTTGCCTTAATCTCTTCCAAGGTCATAGGCTTGGTGCTCGGTGCAATGTAATCATTCTCTAGATAATATGTTGCATATTCTCCAATTCCTGATAAATGAAGCTTCATCCTTTTCTGCCATGTGGAGAAACTTGACTTGTTCAGCTTCGGTGCATCCCTTTTATACATCTTCAGATCTTTGCCTCAAGTACCTTTAAACTTTTCTTCCGGAGTCCAAAGCTCTGATACCAATTGTTAGTTCTGATACTTAATGTAAAGTACAGATGCCAATAGCTAACAAGATGAGAGAGGGGGGTGAATCATAAAAACTTAAACTTCCATAAAATCAACAGATTCAACCTCGGTAACTTCTACTTCAGCAACTTAACCAAAAATTGTTAAACATGCAAACTTATAGACACATAATCATAATAACACTCATAACACCAGATTTAACGTGGAAACCCAAATAGGGAAAAACCACTGTGGGAGTTTGGACCCACTAAGAAATATACTCTTCTAGAGTATGCTCGGTTAAAAACAAATCCTGTTAAAGATTACAAACACATTGCTAGATGTGACCCGGTTAAGGGATTTCCCTCAGATCTGTTAGGATCTTCACTTTGTTAGAAGTGACCTTGTCAAAGGATTTCAAACACTCATTTAGAATGTTACCTTGCTAGAGGGTTTACAAATAAGACTGTTAAGTCCACTCGGTTAAGAGATTTTCTGTCACTTACAAAATAACAGTAATAAAATCTATCTGCAACTTCACATCTAAAATGCTAAAGCAGATTCTTATTTTCTCAAAATAATCTAGTCATAGGACTTATCTTGTCCCTCTATTGGGCTCTGTACTCTGTTATTCAAATAGGTCTTCAAGCTTCTATGCTCGGTAATCACTATGTAGCATCCTTGTGCTTACACTTGCCCGCATACATTGTTTATTAACAATTCCTTATTTATAAACAATTGCTAACCGCTTAATCTCTTTGATCACATTTCCCATGATCAATCTTAGCCATCAGATCTTCAAACTTGACTAGGTTCAATGTATCCTTCCAATCTAAAAATGTTTTACCTTGCCTCAGGACTTGCATTCCTATCTTGGAACTTTCACAAGGTTATTGTGGTTCAATCTGCATTGTAGATCTTCCTGCCGATTTTCCTTTTCCATAGATCCTTAACAAACATCATGCGCGGCATTCCAATCATTTATACATTTCTAGCTAATCATTGTCCTTCATTAAATAATGCTTTTATCCATCCAATGCACACTATCATAACTCGGTAAATACTAAACTTTACTCGATAGACATTCTGCCTTCATTAACCAACTAGGTTCCTTAGGGTTTACCGATTAGGTTCTTTTCTCGGTGACATAGTATAGTATTAACCTTACAATCAACAACATATGTAGGATATCAAAACAATCTAAACATCATGATCTCATCATTGTCTAACTCGGTAATAGTTGCCCATTGAATAACATATTCCTCCTCTTTATTCATCACATTCTTTCTATGTCTTTTACCGACATCTCAATTCTCTTCTAATCAATCTTCTCAAGATATGGCAACATCATACTGAATCAGATAATCAATTCCCTGACATCAATGACAAAATAATGTTATAAAGATAGTTATCATTCTTCTTCAGTTATATCAACAATCTTCAACAACCTTCTCAATATCCTTATTGAATATCAACAATCTTTCGTACTGTAATGCCAACAGTTATTCTTGTAAGAGAAAAACCACGCTTTTATGTTGATTGCATTGAGAACAACACAAATACTCAATGTGAGAACATCATAGATGGATATGTTTTACAATGGGAAATGAAATAGTTTATCACAATACCTCTTTATGAAGAAAGTGAATATTCATGATCCTCTATATTCAATTGATTATGAACATGTTTCTAATTTAGTTTTTTACAGGTGCACGTGTGCATTTTTTTGAAATTATATGCACAATTTTTTAAATTCTTATTTATTTAATTGTTCAAATAATTGAAGAGTAACTAATTTTGTTTGTAAATATATATGTGGTCTATGTACAGGTGATATTTTCACAGTGATTGTTGATCCTAACAATACTGAAGGTGTTTGAGTCCCACTTTTGGGCAAAACGTGGAAGTGTTTTCTCTATTTTTCAAATTTTCCATCGATTGATGTCAAAATTTGAGGCAATTAGAGATTGAATCTCAAACAAATAAAATAATAGAAAATGTAGTGCTCAGAGTCTACTTTTAAATATGTAATTTATTTCAATACACACATGGTAGAAAACACTTTTTAGTAGGCATGTTTAAAAACCACTTTTTCAAAATGCCCATTTAAGGACCATACCACACGTGTACGACCACCATTTTTCGACGCAAATAAATGATTTTTTGCAAATCCTTTTGGGAAATGATACCTAAGACACCAAATATTGATGAGAATATTTTTTCTTATTTTTTTTGTTGAATATATTTTTTTTATTAATTTTTAATTGACAATAAAGTACATTTTCAAAACATCGGGTGTAGACCACCATAATTTGATGAAAATTTCATATTTTTAAATTTTTTTTAAATCTTCAAAAGAATTGTATTTAGATTGATATCATATAATTTATTTTTCTAAAAGCCTAAAAACAAAAAAGTTATTAAAGTTTTACTGAACCTTAGTATTTTAGGTTTAAGTACCACTCTTGATTAATAAATAATGCAAAAATACTAAAATTAATCTATCACTATGAAATTTATATTTTTGAAATCAAGACATTGAGAACTCTAATGGGTTTTTGTTTCATCAAAAAATTCAATCAGGAAGGCCCTCAAAAATTTAGGCCAAGGCAGAAATCTAATATTCTTTTGCCTTAGCCATTTTTTTGGAGGTCAAAGCATAGGCTTGGTCCCACCAAGCCTAACCCAAAGCCAAAACCAAGGCAGAGGGTTGTTTCCCACTCCACCTTTTATGAAACGGGATTCCCTTTATTTTAAATTCAAAAAATGGGTGCTCATTTCGCTTTGTATTGTTGAAAGCGAAACGGGCACTTATTTTTCAGAAACGTGTACCCGATTTGAAAATGGGCACCTGTTTCATTCAAATAACAGGCGCCTATTTATAAAAAGATCCGTTGGGGGAAAAAATGGGCCACAAGGATAAATTTCAATGATTTAATGATTATTCAATCATTACCCAACAAGTTTGATGTGCGGAGAGAATAATTTGTTAAATAATTCTCTTTTCTTGTTTTGTTATCAATTTGACAAGGAGATTCATTCGAATTTTGGTGCAGTCATGGGATAAAATAAACGTAGAAAGAGGCAAAGGAAGGTTCTGACAGCTGAAGACATTGCAGCAAATAGAGAGGAGGCAAAATATCAACGAGAAAGAAGAGCAAGAATTAAACAATTGAACAATGTTGGAGCTTCAAGTTCAACAATCATTTCAGAAAAGGAGAACATTGAGGACACCGTAAATGTTGAAGAAGGAAACACAATAGAACCAAATTTAGGGGCATCTTCTAATCCATTATTGGATACAGGTATGTCTTCAAAGCCCCATGTTTATTCTCATGAACAAATTGAAACTTAAACCAAAATTTAAACCCCAATTGAAATTGAAAATCAACTGATAATTGAAATCAATAATGTGGATGCAAACATGGAAACACCAATTGATAAAGAAACATGCTTGAATGATAATGAAATGAATGAATATTTTCAAATTAAAAGTGATGTGCTAGATGATCTTCCTGGCTTGGTTTCATGGAGACAGATTAGGACACATGCAAATAGATTGTTTAGAAAAAAAATTTATAATAAGAAATTTGGGTTTCAGTGTCAATTAATGTTTCAACTAATTAAAATGGCTAAAATATGTAAAGTGATGAAGAAGTTAGGATTTTATGTCAAACCCAAGAAGAAGGGTGAGTCTTTAAAACAAATTGTATCAACTATTACTAGCACCTTTGATACAATCAGAAAGAAAAGTCATTCTAAAGATAGGAATATGACACGACGAGCAATAACAACAACTTTAGTAAGCAAAACAACTTCTGATAAAAGAATGATGACTAATATAAGTGGATATCTTAATATTCATCATAAAAATTTGTCAAGAGTTGTAAAGAGAAGAGTTAACTTTGAAAGTGATCCGATAAACAATTTGTGGACTTTTAGTGGTAGACTACCAAGGTCTGATATGAAACTTATTGGTGAAGTCAAAACTTTGATCGAAACATTCTGGCATGATAATATGAGAATATCACCCAATGCTAGAGATATTCTTAAATTAAGAGTTGGGTCAAAAATTCCTGATCCACATCCAAAACACCTTTTGGACATGACTCAAACTGAATTGTACAATTTTTTTGGATGATAAGGTGTTAACTATTAGCATTAGTCAAAGGTCTTTTGAAAAATGTAAACCTTGGTATGTTTGGATAAACAAGGAAAGAGTCACATGTTACAAAACTCATGTTCAATTTCGTTACCATTATGATGTATATCAATATATACATGTTACCATGCATAGTAATGGAATGTTGCAAGAATGTGGTATAAATATACCACTTGAAACTATAAAGGAGTTTATATCAAGTTTGTTTTGCAACCCACCTAATGAGCAATATTTTATTTTCAATGCATGTGTTTCTGGTGTATGTGATATGTGTGGCAATCTTGCATTGTTGGATGAATGTTTGCATGAAAATATTTCGACCGATTTTGGATAACAATTGGTTGATGTAAAAATATTTAAAACTATTGAGTATCCATTTAAGAATCGAAAGGTTGGAAGATGGTGCGATCTAATTACTGAAAAAGTTAGTGTCCATGCATTTATGAATGAATTTAAGAGTAAGATCGTACCTAAATATGTCAAACACTCTCAAAATTCTAGATGGCTCGATGGCGAGTTTCGAATATGTGAAAATACATTTCCTATTGGTAGTATACTTTTGGTCATTGACTTTGCAAAGAACTACACGCTTGCACCACAAGATGAGGTCCACTAACAATATTACAATTTAGTGCAAGTAGCAATTTTTGTTCATATTGTCTATAGGCATGCACCTGATAGTACATAAGAGGATCATAAAATTTTGAGAGAGTACCATTTCTATATGAGTGATAATAAATTAAACTCATCTTAGTTTTTCCAGTATTGCTTCAAGACCTTTTATGAGAATTTGAGGGAGAGAGAAATTCAGATGGCACAATATCTAATATGGTTAGATAATTGTATAGGGCAATCCAAGAATGCTAGAATGTTTTATTGTTTGAGTATGATACATAAGAAAACTAATATCAAGCACATGTGGAGTTTTTTTGAGGGTGGACACGGGAAAGGAGAACATGATGGTATCGGTGCATGTGTTAAGAGATCCCTCTGCAGAGAGAAACTCAAATTCAAGGAAAAAGATAAATTTAAAAATGCAAGAGCAATTGTGGATTGGTGTAGTGCAAATTTATCCATAGGAACAAATCAGAACTCTACAATTAGACGTTTCTTTTGGCTAGTTGAAGAGGAGAATATCTTTCCAAGATATGATTGTGATACAATCAATGGGTCAACTAGATGGAATTCATTTAAAAGTTTTAATTCTAACACTTGGACTATATGGACTAGGGAGCTTGCATGTTTTTATCAATTTTGTGTTGCAAGTGAAGTGGAAGTGTAGTCACATAAAACTGTCCAGTTTAATTAAATGAATATTTGCTATTTATTTGGTTAAAAATCCACTAGCCATCAGTTAATTAAATTAATATTTAATTAATTCATCTTCAAACATTCTCCTATTAATTAAATAAATTATTCAGTTTATTTTAATTAATTCATTAAACCAAACTCACAATCAATTAAATGAATAAATCCTATTTATTTCATTCAACCCTTTTCCTTTTTTAAATAAATTAAATAAAACATTTATTTAAATCATTTATCCCCCCCCACTTGCATTTTCGTACAAATGCAACTTGCACCCATTTATTGAAATAAATTAATTTATTTTAAATAAAAATCCTATTTTCCCTCACCCACCAAACCCACTTGCAAATCTAATCCCCTTCTAGATTCTTCTAAATCCTTCCTAATTAGCCTAATCCATCCCCTAATTATTGTCACATTCCTAAGCAACTTGGAGTCACTTCTCAATGACTTCAAAGTCTTTGAAAAGCATTTAATGCTTTGTGTGTTCAACAATTTAACCTCCAAAGTCTTCCAAAACCACTAATGGCTCTTACATGACCATTAATGGCTCTTACATAACCATTTGTGATTATTTCAAATTGCACTCATGTGTCTCCTCAAGCATTTATTGCTTTGACCATGGTTATCCCTTTTGCCTTTGCACAAGAGTTTATCCATTGGATAAAAGCTTTATTCTTTGAATAAAGAATTTATCCATTCAACTAACCTTGACCTTAACTTCCAAGTTAACCTTTAGGTCATGTCAAGAATTTAATGCTTATTCCCTCTCCTCTCAACCTATCTCACATTAACACTTGTCATCCTGGGATTAGGATGAAAGCCCTCACGTGGATCTCAAATCATTCAATCCTGACCCTTGTTGAGATTACTCAATCTCAACCATCCATTGCTCCATTTTTCCTATAAATAGAGCCCATTTCTTCATAATCCAGATCCTGAAAACTTGTATGCATTTAACCTATAGTGAATTTTAGAGAATATTTAGCATAAATAACTCATATATTGTCATCTTGGACTAAAATAAATCTTAGTTCTTTTTCATTATATGTTTTATTAGTTTGTTTTATACTTGCATAGCATAAGCTTGAGATCATTTACAATCTTGAATCTCCATAAGCATCCATAGTGCAAAAAGCTGCTGAGAGTTACACTATTTTGGAACTTGGAGAGGAGAGGAACACAGAAGGAGAAACTACCAGCATGGTAGAGAGCATTTGGAGGAGCTTAATTGCTTTTTGTAGATTCCTTAAGCTTTCTTTTTGCTTAGTAGTGTCCTTCTTGATATGCTTGCTTAGGATAGTTTTTAATTTATGATTTTCTAACATCTAACAATCGACTCTTGTTGTTTCTTGTTCAGGTGTTTGTTTATCCTAACCTTGTCCTTTTCACAAAGCATCATTTGGTGAACCCGACGTGAAACAAAGACACCTAAAAAATATTTTAAAAAAAACCAACTAACATGTTTGAATGTTGAAATTGTCACATAGGTCACGCTTTAGCGCTTTTGCTCGCGTTGTAGCGCTATTGAAACTTGTTATTCTAGCGCTATTGTTTTTACAATAGCGCTATTGTCTCAAGTTTGGCACTATTGTACGTGTTTTAGTGCTTTTGTGCTTATTTCAACACTTTTGAGTTTGTTCTAGCATTTTTTTATTCACTGTCACAATCCCCTTTTAGCACTTTTGTTTCTATAAAAACGTGTTTCTGGTTAACTAGCGCTTCTGTTTTCACACAGACTAGCACTATTGTAACATAACATTGTAAAAAAGACCCTGTAACTGAAAAAGTAAAATTTCTTAGGCTTGTAGAAGCCCACCATAGGTTCGGTTTTTACTAACTATTCGCTTTTTGTGCAAGTCTAAAGCTAACTTCCTTAAAAATAAAAAATAAAAAATTTGTTTTTGGTGCTTTAAAATTGAACAAAAACAATTTCCCCTTTTCTTGCAAGTTAGGATAAATTTGTTTTTGGTGCTTTAAAATTGGACAAAAACAACTTTCATTTCTTTGCAAGTTAGGATCATTTGTTTTTAGTGCTTTAAAATTGAACAAAACAAATTTGTTTTCTTGCAAGTTAGGTTCACTTTATTTGGTGCTTAAAACAAGACAAGACAAATTTCCTTCTTGCATCAAACTAAAAATTCACAATCCACACTTCCATTTTGGTGCAAATAAAATTCACAATCAACTTGTTTCAATTTTTGCAAAGCGATTTTCCTCCATGCATACGTGCTTCAAATTAAGTTGACTAGGATTTTCAAAGTTCTAGTTTACTCAAACCTTTGCATTTGAAGTTAAAAGGAACACCATGATTGTTGGAGCAACATCTCCAAATAGTTAAAACACATTGAGATGACAAGTTAAAAAGAACAAGTGAATTTCATGTTTGGCACACTTGTGCAAAAGAGTTGGTCGAGTGGTCCTACTTCTAACACACACTATCCTCTCCCTTGGCTTTCGTGGTCCTAGGTGCAAGAGAAAAGTGTTAGTAACACTCAAATTTTTATCTTTTTAAGAGAGGCCTGCCAAGAGACACATCACTCTTGAGAACGACCTCGCACGGTAAATCCTTCAAGCCACTATAGAAATCAGGTGAGAGCGAAAGTTGTAGCCTTGGGTATAGTCGTTCCTACAGTGTAACTTGCCGAAAGGACAAATGGGCCCCACCACAAGTTACAAGGCTCTTAAGTGAGTCACTGCAGAAAGGACAAATGGGCCCCACCTATTCTATTGATTGAGGATATTTGTGATATAATTCAGTGCAAGAGCATAGATGGTTTTGCTCCCAAGATACTCACCATACATATTTCCTTGAGTAGAAACATAGCTTTTTGAAAAGTCACTTGTGGCTTGATAATGGTGGTGACTCCCCCATCATAGGGATCATCTATTTGTTATGCTTGTGCAAGACTTAGTATATCACATCCTTACCTGCCACGATGGGATTCATAAGGTATGTAGTACCAAAGTCGAAGAAATATCAAGATGTGAGCTGAATTTATCGCAACTGGCCATTTGACCTTAGGAATACAAAGTGTTTGTATTGTTTTCATTTTAGTCTAGACCAAGTGCAAATTGAGCCGACTTCAGGCTTTGGAAAGAAAAACACCTAAAATACACTTCAAGGAAAGGGTCGTAAAAAGTCCAAGGATTGGGTTGATCTAGACCCATACTCATTTGTGCCTTTTAGGCAACATTCTTGTGTTTGTGTGCTTGCTTTGTTTTCTTGTCAAAGAAACATCATAAAATCCAAAAAACAAAACAATTATTCATCCAACCAAACATTTTTCAAAACAACCAAAAAGATCAAAAACAAAGAAAAGTATCAAACTTTATGACCATTTTTCACATCTTGAGAAAGAAGAATCTTCATCAAAATGTCAACTTGAAAAGAAGACCATTGAGCTCAAAGGCTTTGATTGAAAGGAGGAAATTATTTTATCTAAATAGACAAATCTTTATCTCTCATAGAGTTTTCCTATGTCACATGTGTCTCTACCTTCAAGGCAAATCAAACGAATTTGATTTAGAATCAACAAGCCATAGAGATTTTATGCAATATAGAGCTTTTAGTTATCACAAAAACCAAGAGGCAAGATTAATCCCAACTTCTTCCCAAACGTTTGTATCACATACAACGTAGCTCAAGAAATACCACCAACACCCGAAAGGGAAGAGGTAGAATTTGTTCCATTTGTGACACAAAGCTTTTATTGAAGTTAAAACATTTCATCCATTATCTCTTTCACACATCATCACTTCATCATCAATCTATTTCAACTCTCAAAACATTAAGAGGTTCTTGTCCTAAGTTCTCTTTTGGATATTGCTTGAATCAAACACATCACATCACTTTTAGATTGTTTCTACATCTAGGATAAGCTCATCCCAAGAGACATATCTACGTAGGTTAAAACTAGTTTATGAGTGAATCCTCTCATTACTAGGTAGTTAAGTCTGTAACACATCTCAGATTTCTCTTCACCTTATCACATCAAACCTTATCAAAAACAAGAAGCAAATTCAAAGAAAGAATTTTGGTAACATCTACCTTTAAGTGCTAGAGATCCACATGCAAAACAACACACCAACCATCGATCTTTCACTTCATCAAAAACTCATCATCATTTTCACCCAACCTCAACAAAAACTCATAAACAAAATGGCT
The DNA here is from genome assembly GCF_030272615.1 of Cryptomeria japonica. NCBI lineage: Eukaryota > Viridiplantae > Streptophyta > Pinopsida > Cupressales > Cupressaceae > Cryptomeria > Cryptomeria japonica. The sequence goes on along the minus strand of NC_081412.1, from coordinate 591,361,763 downwards.
CATACCTAATCACAGTCAAGGCAGAGAAAAATAGAAATTGAAGAAGAAGAGGAGGAAAATATCAATGAATTTCAAGAAGCACTTGGAGGAAATGCTAATGACAAAAACCCAAGTACTCCTACTCCTACAACAATAGAAAGGGTTCAGCACAACCCTCTCTTTAACAAACTTTTTGATGAAATACTCAAGAGTAATGCGGATGCTCACTTTTTAAAGCTTGCTCAAGAAGGAGCCAAACTCCCCTCTGACTTTGATCTTGCACAACTAAGACAAGCATCAGAATGACAAAGTCACCATGAATAAGAAAGAGGTAGAGATCCCATCAGATATAACATTCCTCGAGGCAACCCACCTCCTTCTCCTCCGAATGACATAGAGATGTTGCGGCAACAAGTGGAAAATCTCGCCCAACAACTTCGTAGTGGTGTAAAGGCTAATCAATTTTCACTCAATGATATTTGTCCCTATCCCTTTGATAGGAATCTTTATATGCCACCTTTTCCATGAGGATTCGAAACACCCAAGTTTGAAAATTATAGAGGAAAGAGAGATCCTCGCAATCATGTCAGGGAATTCCATTTAGCTTGCCTCAAAGTGGCATACGAGGACACATACCTAATGCGACTTTTTCCCCAAAGCTTGGGAGAAACAACCACATCATGGTTTTCCCGACTACCAGGTGGCATTAGGACCTTTCAAGAACTAGTTTAGAAGTTCTTGGCACATTACTCTCATAACATTGAACATGATATCACCATGGCTGATTTGTGTAACACTAAACAAAAACCAGGTGAACTATTCTCAGTATTCCTACAATGATGGCGTCAAATGTCTAGCAGACGTTCTCTTCAGTTACCTGAACAAGAACTAGTGGAAATATTAATTTCCAACTTAAATGAAGAAATGGAATTTCACCTGGATGTCAAAGACACGGACTCTTTCAATGACATGATCACCAAAGGATTAAAATGTGAGCGAGCCCTCATCAAGAAAGGACTTATCAAAATCTATAATGAACCAAAGGACAGTCCTCGCCCACACTTCAATAGTGACAAACCAAGCTTCTGAAACAAAAACAAAAATGTTGTCAACGACGAGGTTGTGGATGCAAGAACTATCAAAAGTGCACAACCTGTAGTTCGATTTGCAGGACAGAATCCCCCACCTCAGACTAACACAGTTGCTCCTCCAAATCAAGGCCGCATCACATCTCACAATGAACCCAGACCTTTTCAACAAAAACAAAAGCGAACATACACTCCCTTAGGGAAACCCATCGAAACAGTGTTGCAACAATTGGTTTCTCAAAATCTGGTAACCCTACCCAAAACATCAAACTATGAACCTCAAGTCAAACCTGCATGGTGGAGGGATACTGAAAATTGTGATTTCCATCAAGGGAGAGGACACAAGACAAGCAATTGTCACAGATTAAAAGATCTTATTCAGGATCTTATTGATCGTGGTGAAATCGAAATCGAAGGACATGACCCAAAGACAACAAACAATGATCATCTGATGTTCAAAAATCCACTTCCATCACAAGATCAAAGGGGTCCTTCCACTTCCAGGAGAGGCACTGATACCACTGATTATACACAGGCTGCGTATAATTATACGGTAAATCACCTGTACGATGCCAATGAACAAATTGCAACTATAACCATCAAAAATCCTAGCTCCACTTGCAATGTTGTTATACGTCGCAACAAGATTACTATAAAGGCAGCTCCACAAGGCACCCCATCTATCCCAAAGTAGTACAATCTTGTGGAACAATTAGACAAAATGCCTATGCTTATATCCATTTTAGAGATACTGCGTCTGTCTCTGTCTCATAAAACAATCTTGGATCAAGCTCTCAAGAGGTGTCAGTCCCTGCAAACCTAAATACAAATCAATTCCAAGCCATGGTTGGAAGTCTAAAGTCATCACCTTGTCTCACTTTTTCTGAAAGAGACAACTCTTCCTTCCAGCAACCTCATAACGCTTTGCTACACATTGAAGGATTTATCAACCAGCATAGGATCAAGCAAGTCTTGATCGACAATGGAGCAGGCCTGAATATTTGTACACTGCAGTTGGTCACAGCATTGGGATATGCCATAGAATCAATTGATCCCCGTAAGAAGATCACAATCAAAGCCTATGACAATGCAGAGTGTTCATCCAAAGGAGTTGTGGTACTACCAATCTGAGTGGGCCCTATGGTAAAACACATCATCTGTCAAGTTCTAGACCTTCCTCTGCCATATAATCTATTGTTAGGAAGACCGTGGGTACATGCCATGCAAGCCGTTCCATCCACCTACCATCAATGTATCAAGTTCCCACATAACGGTGTAGAGATCACAATCCTGGGCAATGCAAATCCCTTTGCATATGGTCATAATATCAGTCATCAACCAGAGATTACCGTTCCTAACAATAGAGAAGCCATTTCCTCCACATCATATATAAGTCCAACCTCTCTTGCCAGTTCGAACACCACTATACCCAAGCAAGAAAAGCTTAAGATGAAAATAGCAGAGGAAGGTCTGGGGGAATACAATTTGAGTCAACTCTTTTGTGTCGGACAAATGCCCACTTCTCCTAGAACGCATGGAAAACTGCATCAGTTACTTCAGCAACCACTGATCATGCCAGCATGTGCTTTGACATCTTTCATCCTTGGGAAGAGTCAAGAAGAAGAAACCAAAGATGAGGACTTAGCAGAATGGATCTATAAAGATCCCATCACCACTGATATGTCACAAGCTACACTTCCCACAGATCAGTATGGTAAAGCCTCCTCATTATGCAAAGAATGGGTTATGATGGTCAGAGTGCTTTGGGACTTTGCAAACAAGGAAGACATGAACCACTGCTACTGAAATTAAAGCCCAAGGATAATACAAGCCTAGGCTTTGAAAAGGAGATCTTTCCTAAACTCAGATTCAAAGGAAAACCCAACAAACCACTATATCAGCCTATTGCAAAGAGGACACCTTTTATTATAAAAGTAGCATCAAACACCATCACAACTGCCCCACCGAGGCTCAAAATCCTAGCACAACCACCTAAAAAACCCATCATCCCACTCCTCAAACCAGTGATCCCATCAACAGCAGCAATAACATCAATAGCACCTTTAGCAACAACAACTATATCAGAACCCACAACATCATCTACAACATTAGCAGTTCCAGCAAAAGCAACAGAGTCAACACTATCGATACTCCCCATATCAGATTCATTGATCCCTATCATCCTTCCTGCAGCACCGATCATTTCATCTACAAAAGTACATCAACTGATCACATCGGCAGTGTTTAACACCAAGGACATCCCAGTATGGTATAGTAATTGGATGCTGGAAAGTGATTCAAAGACTGACTCACATGAATGGGAATTTGATTCCATCCAACTTAATACTTCAGATGAGGAAGACACATCACTACCTCCACCTAGCAAAGACATCCCTATTTACGAAGAAGCACAGATAAAGACCTCTTGGGTTCCTGAGCTAGAAACTTCTTCCACAGACCCTACGTCACATCCTACGCCTAATTCTGATAGGGAGAGTACCATCAATGACCTTTACCACACTGTCTTAACCCTCACTGACACATCTAACGAACTTAACCTAATCGATGAAGTAATGCCCATTATCCATCCTGAACTCATCGAATGGAACCAACCAAATCCCCCATGTCTTGACCTTTTCCAAAATGATGAGGTGATCATTGACTTTCTGGAATTACGGGATAACATACCAAGTGGGGATCACAAAGCTAGATTCACCATAGAACTTAATAGTGCAACATACTTCAAGGCAGATGCCAAACCTTTCAGCTGCAAAAATATAACAATAAAACATGGATCATCCAGTGAAAACCACACCATGGCACTGTTTGAGTCAACAAAAGTAAAAAGAAAGAGTGTATCCAACGATGAAAACCTCTATGAGGCGCCTGAGGATGAAAGGTTTGACATCCTTCCCTGTAGCACACAACAGGAACAATCAATGATTCTCATCGAGGAAACAAAAGAATAGAACGTGGGGACTCCTGAATTTCCTCACCACATACATCTGGCATCTCTTCTAACTCTAGAGGAAAAACCTAAATTTGTAGAGTTCTTTCAAAAGCATCAGATCAACTTTGAATGGTCATACGCAGACATGCCTGGGCTTGATCCTGATTTAGTCATGCATCACCTCATCGTAGCAGAAGGAGCCAAGCCTGTCAAGCAGAAGCTTCGTAAGATGCATCCTCAGATTGCAGTATTAGTCAAACCATAACTCAAGAAACTCCTAGATGTTGGTTTCATTAGACCAATTGATTATGTAGACTGGATCTCCAATATTGTTCCTATCAGCAAACCAAAAGGGGGCATCTGCATTTGCACTGACTTCAAAGATCTGAATAAGGCATGTCCTAAGGATGACTTCCCCCTACCAAACATTGACATCATAGTGGACCTAACAACAGGACATGCCATGCCATGCTTTCACTCATGGATGGCTTTTCCAGATACAATCAGATAAAGATTGCACCAGAGGATCAACATAAGACAACCTTCACATGTCCATGAGGCACATACTGCTGGAATGTAATACCTTTCGGTCTAAAGAATGCAAGAGTGACCTATCAACAAGCAATGACCACCATCTTCCATGACATGATGCATACTATGATGGAAGATTATGTTGATGACTTACTAGCAAAATCACTCACCAGAGAAGGGCATCTTGACATATTAGATAAAATCTTTGATAGACTGGAACGATATCATGTTCGACTCAACCCAAAGAAATGTGTCTTTGGAGTAACCTCCGGGAAGCTTCTAGGACATATTGTCTCCAACAAAGGTATTGAGGTCGACCCAGCAAAGGTCAAAGCAATCATGGACATGCCACCTCCAAAGAACATCAGTCAGCTAAGGACATTACAAGGATGGCTACAATCCATCCAAAGATTCATTGCACAACTGGCAGATAAGTGTCAACCTTTTACACACCTATTACACAAGAACATCCGCTTTCATTGGGATACCAGATGCCAGCAAGCATTCTAGATGCTTAAAGACGGTCTCATGAATACACCATTGTTGATCCCACCAGATCCAAGAAGACCTTTGTTACTCTATATATCAGCAAAAAATACGGCATTAGGTGTACTATTGGCACAACACAATGCAGAAGGGAAAGAGTGCACTGTTTACTACATATCTTGCACACTGGTTGGCTATGAACTCAATTATACCCCTATTGAGTGAGCTTGCCTAGCAATAATCTTAGCAGCCACTAAATTGAGGAACTATCTGTTAACACACAAGGTACAGCTCATTGCAAAGATTGATCCACTCAAATACTTACTTAGTAAAGCAACATTGACTGGCCACTTGGCCAAATGGGTAATGATTCTAAGTGAATTCGACATTGAGTATGTGGACTATAAGGCTATCAAAGGGCAAGTTATTGCAGATCAGTTGGCCGATGCACCACTCATAGGCAATCATCCTCTCATTTCCAATTTTCCAGATGAAGAGATATTCATGATCACAGAAGCACAATCATGGAAGCTATACTTTGATGGTTTGTATACTAGGCATGGCTCGAGGGTAGGCATTTTGTTTATCACACCTCAAGGTGACAGCATCCCAAAGTCTTACAGGCTCACATTTCCATGCACAAATAACATAGCAGAGTATGAGGCCTTGATCACAGGACTCAAGCTAGTCGTACAATGGAAGTTAAAAGAACTACAAGTCTATGGCGACTCCCAACTAGTCATTCGACAAGCAATAGATGAATATCAGACCAAGGATGACAAACTCATGCCATATAAACAAATGGTGGACAAATTAAAGGCATCATTTACTACTATCACCTTTGAGCAGATACCAAGAGATTAGAATCAAGCTGCTGACGCTATGGCTACCATTGCATCTCTCCTAAATCTTCCATAGAATTCAACACGCTATGAGTTCTTGGTAGAACAGCTTTGGATTCCCGCTTATGATATCCCCGAATTCGAGATGATATGTCACCTTATCAGTTTCGAATCCCCATGGTACGGTGAGTTCTACACCTATCTCCGTGATCACACCCTTCCTCCTAACCAATCGAATAACCAACGTAAGACATTCATCCGCCAAACTACTCAATATACCATTATTGCCGAAACCCTATACCAATGCAGTCTTGATGGTACTCTCCTTCAATGTTTTGAATAGGATGAGATAACAAAGGTCGTGGAAGAGGTACATGAAGGAATTCGTGGAACTCATGCAAGCAGTCCGTCACTCACCAAGAAACTCCTATGCACTGGATACTATTGGCCATCTATGGAAAAAGACTCCTACTACTTTGTCAAGAAGTGCGAGAAATACCAAGTTCATGGAGACCTGATACATGCACCAACATAAGAATTGAAACCAATCACAACACCATGGCCTTTTTGTCAATGGGGTCTTGACCTTGTGGGTAAAATTCATCCATCTTCATCCAACGGCCATAAATTCATTATTACTGCCACCGAATATTTCACAAAGTGGATCGAAGCTGTTCCACTTACCCAAGTTACCGACAAGCAGATCGCCTCATTCATCCTCAATTACATCATCTGCCGGTATGGTGTACCCATGTCCATCATCATACATAACGGTCTTCCTTTCAAGAATTAGGATGTCTGTGAACTCTGTGAGAAATTTCACATCCAACACCACTTTTCCACTCCCTATTACCCACAAGTCAATGGTCAAGCCAAAGCATCGAATAAAAACATATTAAGGATCCTAAAAAAGACAATCAATGATGTCGGTCATGAATTGCACGTTCAATTGAATCCAACACTATGGGCATATTGAACTAGCATTCAAACCCCTACAGGCGCAACTTCCTACTCATTGGTCTATGGTGTAGAAGCTATTTTACCTATTGAGGTCGAGATCCCATCACTACAAGTTTCCTTGCACAATCTCATCGATGATGAAGCATACAGAGTATCCCGTCTCCAAGACTTAGAGCTACTTGATGAAAAATGACAAGTTGCATACAATCACCTCAAGGCCTATCAGCAGTGCATGAGCAGAAGCTATAATCATTGAGTTAGACCTCGTACATTCGAGGTAGGTGATCTTGTTCTTCGAGAAAATCCTCGTAACCAACCCAACCAAGAACATCAAGGAAAGTTTGAATCAAATTGGTTGGGTCCATATATTATCACTGTTGTATTTGGGTCCAGGGCATATCAGTTGGCTACTTCAGAAGGAGAACCGCTAGCAGATCTAATCAACAGCATGCACCTCAAATGGTTTTATACATAAACTGCATAGAGCATCAGGCTCCCATATATACTGGAAAAAATACCACAAACATCCAGATAAATGACCTGAAGAAAATACAAAAACATCAAAAGAATAAAGAAAAATCATGCATCCAAATGGTGAACAACCACTCTGGTGGCACCTTGGGTAAGTGCAATGGTGAAAACCTGGCAAACAAGTGCCACTCGTAAAGGCTATGGCTCCATTGTCTTTCAAACTTGTTGCAGTCACATTCACTACATCCATTCATCCATCCATCCAAACCATGGCTTGTTATTGATCTGCAATCAAGAAAATGACTTCATGTATCTTGTGTCCAGCTTTTTCATAGTCATGTCTAAACTGGGGGCAATACCCTTAACCTATTGATGGAAGTTGATTCTACATTGTTTCGTGATTCATTAAAGTTCTTCATTCAAAACTATCTCACAAAATACAAAAAACATTGGAAAACTATCTCACAAAATACCAAAAACATTTGAAAACTATCTCACAAAATCCAAAAACATCAAAAAACATCAAAAAATCAATCAAAAACATGGCAACACCCTGTACATATATTCTTCAAAGCGGATACCAAACAACATTGCGACATACTTCAAACAAATGACCACTTATCAATCAACCAAACAATCAGCGTCAACACTCAACCTGTCTTCAACAAGGATGCATCCTTCCTTACCAAAACAAAGACAAGATGACATTTTCTTTGACAAGAAAATTTTGTTTAAGCTATCAAATACTTGGTTGATTTGTGGGTTATTTATATCAAGATCTTACAGCATTGTTTGTGTATCCTCTGCGAATTATTCCGATGAAGTTTTGGGGCATGTACTAATGGTGTCTACATGGGAAGTTCACTAAGCTACGTGATCATAGGCAAAATACAGTCATAGATCATTATGGCTTGCTGACTATAGCGTATACCTCGACCATATGAGCATGAACCATTATCGAGGATCCATATTCTTTATTCTTTATCTTTTGTATATGTTGTTTGTTTGCAGGTACGAATGCTCTTTCTTTGGTTCCTCCTACCTCATCCAACTGGATAAAGGTTTTATCTCTTAGTAGAGTATGCACTTGTCTCAGGATATGATTAGCCTAAGATCAAGGAGGATGATCCAAGTCATGCATGAAAGGAGATAATCCTTGTCTATTCCGCAAGCAATACTCAGGTCAACTTGACCCATTATATCAAGTTGTTTGTATTAACTTGCTATATCAAATCCATGTAAGAAATACTCTAGTCATCTTGAATCATTATGTCAAGATGCTTGTATTTTCTTCCAACATTTTAAAGCTCAATGATGAAAATAGAGCACTATGGATCATCATTTCATCTCATCTGTTTATATATTGCATTCTGTTGCATATCACCCATCCATTTACTCATTATTCATATATATGTGATTTGTATGCAAATGTGAACAAAGTTAAAATGAGCAGCTATGTGTAAATTAAGCTGGTCTTGGATACAATCGCGACCGTGTACTCTGATACATCATCAATGCATCATGCAAAGTCTAAAATACCTTGCATTCATCATGGTCATATCATCATCATTACATTTAGTTGCATTTTGCATCAAGTACATTTCATATCATTTTAGTTGGTTAAAATGCATATAGTTCATTATCATTTATTAAATATTTATATCATCTCATCATTGCATAATTGAGATATTTAGATTCATTCATATAAATCAATTATACCTGATTGTATTAACCATTTACTATACATTCATTTAGTGTCAATTATCCATTATAATATTATCATCCTTTATTATCCTTTATCATGTATCATTGCATACATTCATTTAGTGTCAGTTAAAAAAGTGCATTCATTCATCCATTATTAAGTGTCTTATTATGCTCATTCTAGGATTCATTTACATTGCATTCATTATCCTTTTTAATTGCATTAAGGTGCAGTTATTAAAACAAAAGTTGCATTATCATCACATTATCATTTTACTTAAATCATATTTAGGCATTTAGAATCATAAAACCATTTGTCTCAAACATTGGTTCATACCATTTTATATATCCATTATACGTATTCATTCATTTAGACATCATCATATAAACATTTGTACTTTACATTTTTTTATCCATATTTCATTCATCTAAAAACATCTAGATGCATTTACACACATAGAATCATTCATTCAAAATATTGCATTCATCATTACAAATATATCAAACATGAAGCACCAAATCCTATTCATAAATCATCATAAGCATACATCATCATCATGGCATTACATACATAAAGCATTACATCAAACAAAACATGCACACATGTATAAACCTGCATTCATATGTCACCATCCAACATCATAAAACATCATAAAAACATGCATATAGGAATCATCTCATAAATACATACATATACACGTATCCATCTAAGCATAAACTCATAAAATCACCATCCTACATAACATTCATACATCACAAAATAAATATCATCAAAATATGGGATCTCCTCATATATATCATCTCATGTATCAGAGTACAATGAAGTCTACAAAATCAGCTACCAAGAGCCATCCAAGACATAGTCCAAAATAAATACATATATACAAAATGCTCTCTCATATGCCACTCTGACTAGATGCTGCACCACCATCGCCACCTACTCCCCCACTAGTCCCTACACCATCTGATCTATCTCTCCGTGGAGGCCCCATCAAACCCCCACTAGCTCTGGCCCCCCCTAACCTATCTCTCCATAGAGGACCCATCACACCTCCACCGCTCTGCATCCTCTATGACCGCTCTGATCTGGCCTACCACATTTGTGAATAGCTCAGTGCCCACTGACTAGATGGTACCACCTACTCATATAGGCCCCACCAATAAGCCACCTCCTCACATGCTCTCCGTACCTCCCTTGCCAATGCCTCTACAGATGGCCCCTGTCCTTGTGCTCCCTCCAACACCCTCACTGTCACCTACAACTGGCTCAACCTGTCCACAACCTGATCTCTCTCCCGTAGCACTATAGTCAGCTCTGACTCTCATGCAAATAGCTGCACATCCCTAGCTGCAACCTTCGCCTCCAAATCCTCCACCTACACATCTCTAGCTGCAACCTCCACCTCCAGATCCTCTACCCGTGTCTCGGCTGCTATCAGTCGAGTATGCAAATGTGCTAGCATATGCTCCCAAGGATCACCACCCCCTGTCGCTCCCTCCCCTATCTCCATAGGTGCCTCTCCAGTAGCTCCCTCCCCTCTATCCATCGGTATCTCCCTCTCCATACCTTAGCCACCTAATATGACTCCTCCCGACACCAACAGCCCTTGAGATATCCGCAGTGGCAATCCGCCTCTCCCTCTCCACTGGACTGACCACCTAAGCCACCTAATCTACCACCTCCACCAGCTCCATCATCTCCTCCACCATCTTCTCCTCCTCCTCTGCCACCTCCACCATCTCCTCTCCCTCCTCCACCTGCTATCAGTCCTCGACCTCCTCCCCTCCTCCGTCTCCATCCCCTCTCACCCTCAAAAGCAGGAATCGTCTCTGCTGGATCAAATATCCATAGAATTAGATGAGTTGCCATATACTATGTATACTCATCTGACACCCCAGCATCCACCACCCTCGGTCGTATATCCCATGGCCTCGCCTGAAGCATCTAGAACTCCGCCAATGCCTGATCATATGGAAGTACTGGCCCCCATGCATATCTCTCTCAGACCACTCTGGTGTACTCTCCTGATCCTCTCAGCAATCCCCGCTACCATCCAAACTACCTCGGAACCCTGCCTAGCACCTATCTCTCTACATATTAGGAGGTCTTTCCAATCAGGAATCGGGTCATGAATACATATGGCAAGGCCTCTGCATCATCCTCCCATAGCTCACACTCTAGATAAGGTCTCCAGATCACCGCATCAAGATCATCTAGCACCCACCGCCACCACTCTAACTTCCCCAGGTGGGGCTAACTCATCATGCCACTGTACATGCACATATAAGGCTGATCAACAGCCCAAAATCTAAGACTCACTGGTCGAGTCACTGGTAAGTGCTCCCATGCCCAAATGTGCAGCAGCGTCACTCCTACTGCCAACGAGCCTCTCCCATGGTATGCTACCTCATGCAGCTCCTGATACATGTGTGCTAACATGCACAGTCCCCAGGCAAATCAGGTCCCCTCCCTCATCGTCTGCTCTATAACCTGTCCCCATCCAACGGCCAGACCATGTGAGCACCTATCAGAACACAGTAGCCCTCCCACGATCTCAAATAAAACTGTGGGCAATGGCTCATACAACGTCACGATCTCCTCCCAGGCTATGGAGCCGTCATCAATGAACACATCCTCATCAAAGTATCGCTGAACTGCTAAAGTCCCCCATGATCTGTCATATGTGACTAGCTCACCCCGAATGGGAATATGAAGGATACGCCACACATGTCACTATCATCTCCCCCTGTGCAAGGTGAAATGTGCACGTCTCACTATGTTAGCACTCTGCTAAAGTTGTGTTACTACTCATCAAGTTTCCATTAGCTTTATGTCAAAGTTATACTATATACTCTAGTCGGTTACTACTACTGAAGTATTCAGTCGGTATGAACAGTCTAGTCAGTTATAGAAGAAAGTAGTCTTAGAGCATAGTATACATCGAGTTGTCTATCGAGTATCATTACATGTCTACTGAGCAGCAAAGATGACACACCGAGTGAAACGTGTTACCAGATTCATTGAACCTGGACATACATATGAAAACATGTTACAAGATTGAGGCACATCTAACCGTTATCACATTGGAAATTGCACTTAAAGATTGTGTATGATTTTGAGGTCATCTAACCAATGAAATATCTTGCATGGTTATTCATTCGATAAATCATGTTTGTAAGATCGAAGCAATGAATAGATCATTGTCATAAGAGATCTATTTATACAACATGAATTGAGATCAAAAATATATATGTAGCATGATAGAAAGGATGATAGAGAGATATATGAAGCAAGACATGTGAAAGTACTAAGTGTTATGACTATTACAGAGACACAAAGGTCACCAAGAAGGTTTTCAGAGAATAGTCAAAGAACAGAGTAAACAGAAGGGTTTACCAAGTTACTATATGGGTTACCGAGGTATGCTATAAGCAAGGTAATCTATTCTGAGCACATAGAATCTGCTATAACATTTCAGATGTGAAGTTGCAGATATTTGTAATGATTTTATTGTAATATTTTGAAGTTGTAAGAGAAACCTTTAACAGGGTAAAAGACTCTAATCAAGTCTATAAATTTTAAATCCTCTAACTAGGTGCAACATTTAGATGAAGTGTTGTAAAATCCTTTAGCAAGGTAGATCTAACAGATCTCGTTACTCCTAACAGGGTAAGCTATCAAAAATAGCTAAACATGTAGCTCTAACCGAGCACTCTTTATTATTGCAGTAGTGAAGTTGTGGGTGCCATCCCCACTGCAGTTTTTCTCTCTAACCAAGAGTTTTTGCGTAACCAAAATATATGTGTTATGGAGTGAATCATGTATGATTGTTATCTATTTGTTTTAACTTTATATTATGTTACTGCACTATTCAGTTTATGCATAACAATAAATTTATTGTTGAAGAAAAGTTTTGAAGTACTGATTCACCTCTCCCCTCTCAATACATTAGCTTTCCATTTTGGGCCTAACAATTGGTATCAGAGCATCAATCTTGGAAAAGGGTTTAACTGCCTAAAGAGAAAGATCTTATCAATGGAAGGCTATAAACAATCTGGGAGGATTGTGTATCTACAAGAAGAGTTGGATCATGCTAATCAAGTGATTGCAGACATGCAAAGACAAATGCAAAAATCTCTGAAAGTGAGAAGAAGATTATCTCATGATTTGTAGGACTCTCAAGAGTTAGTGGAACAAATTGAGACATCATCTGAGAATAGTATATCTAAAGAAATGATTGGAGTATTGAGAGAAAAGAACAAAGCACTGGCTGATCAACTAAAAGCAATGAAAAGAGAACATGAACATTTCAGCACACAGATGACTGAAAATCTTGATGCATTGAGGACAACCGAGGATAAAGTAAGAGATCTAGAAAGAGAGAAACAACAACTTGAAGTCTTAGTATCTGATAAGAATGATGAAATCACAAGGATGATTGGAATTCAACAAAATCTATCAGATCAACTAGGTTATGCACATCATGAAGCAGATCTGAAAAATAATGAGAATCAAGCATTGAAAATTGAAGTATCAAGGTTGACCAATGAACTTGAAACAGAGAAGAAATCCAAAGAAATACTGAAGAAGAGTTATGAAGCATCAAAGATGTTGGATGAGCAACTGAATACAAGACAACCCAACAAAGATGCAGGACTTGGTTACAAAGGAAAAGACTCTACCGAGAAGGGAATTCATACTACCGAGAGAGGAGAATCATCAAAGCAAGTTGGAATCAAGAAGAACATCAAAAGAAAGAAGCCTATTTGCAACTACTATGGAAATCAAGGTCACACTGCCAACATGTGCCAAATCAGAAAATGTAAGCAACCGAATGTCACTAGTACAATGGCAATTATTACAACTACAATAAATATGGTCACACATCTAATCAATGTAGAACAAAGTTTGTTAACAATTATTAGAAGGCAAAATTTAAAGGGTTTTGTAAAAAATGCAATAGATATGGACATAGTACCAAGAAGTGTTGGTTTAAGAAAAAGAACTATATGTGGTATGCACACTGAGCAAATGCTAGAGGTTACCAAACTCACACAGATCCTTACCGATAGTATTCTACAGTACCATGGAATTACAATACAAGGATATGGTGTGAATGTTGTGGAAGATATGGACATATAAGTGCCAACTGCTTTATAAGGTTTGGAATGAACAACCGAAGATCATGGAGAAATCCTGGTATGGCATGTTTTCATTGTCACAAAGTTGGACACTTAGCTGGAGATTGCAAAGATCAACCTAGAAAAGACACTGAGGAAATAAAAGAAAAATTAAAGATGATTTGGAAAAAGAAGGAAATTGTGTCAAATGAAGAAAGCACGTTACCTACCGAGTTAGGTGCTCCTATTCCAAATTAATCGGTAAAGGTATGAAGGGACTGCATTCTCTCAAGGCTAAATCTTAACAGTTCCTATTTTATTATGTACTTAATTCAAAATCTGCATAATTAAGATGTATTGGTGAGATTGAAATCCTATCAAGTCTTTTGAAGCACTTTACAGGAAACCTATCAAGTCGGTGTATACAGGAAACCTGTCTAGTCGGTGAATGAAGGAGTTCAGTTACTCAGTTAAAGCGAAAAAGGAAAGAAAGTTAAAGAGGAACCGAGTGCATTTAATGTTTTTGACCTAACCTGCATGGAACCCAATGAGGTATTTTGTGTACTTAAAAGTATTTTCGCGGTCATTATCACTTACCAAGTTTTCGAGAGAGCAGAGCAAAGTGAATCTAAGGCGATCAAACCTCCTACAAAGCAAATTCAAGGTATTTACATCAATCTCAACGCATTGTTAAGTTGATTTATCGATCTTATCTAGTTGCCATTATCTACTAAGTATAAAGCGTCAGTCGTTCGAAATCCTGAAACCCTAAGGATCCTTTGTTAACTTTTATCTAAAATCTACAATGACGCCTAAGATCCAAGATCCCATAGTTGTCAAGAATCTAAAGATGCCCTCACTAAAATACTCTTTGACTCCCAAAGTTGCTTCTAAACCGAATGACAAAACTGCTTTTTCACTCATCCCGGACACAGTGTTGTTAGTCGAGGATGTGAGATTCTTCACCAAATGTCGTGTTGAAGAACTCGGTCATGTTGAAATCAGAGACAACTATGATGATCTGTGTACCGATGGTAAACTGAATAGCAAGTATGAGCACATTAAGATCAAGGGATTAACTGAAGCCCTAACCTATACCCGTGTGTTCAAACCCTAGTGGGTCAAGTTTGTTTTGAGTAGAGTTCACGATGATTTCATGTGGCTAGAAGAGAAACCATTTAAGATTACCAAGGAAATCATTCATTTGATTACCGATTACCCCATTTATGATCATGCCCAAGCCCAAAAGATGATATCACAGAAGGAATTGATCAGTTTAACCGGAGTAGAATCAGATTGCAGAGGATTGGAATTGAACAATATCACAGATGAAGAACTAAAATTTGCCATTAGAGTAATGGGCTATTGTTTCTTCCAATCGGCAAGGGAAAACAGTGTACCCTGTGCAGCAGTAGACCTGGCATACAAAATTGTGAAAAAGGGAATGAAAATTGACCTATGTGAGGTGTTGTTGAAGAACCTATTTGAGAATATAAACACCATCAAGAAGCCGAAGAAGAACAACTTGGCTAATACACTAAAGTTTGGATCATTACAGGTATGCATGTTTTTCTATTTTGAAAAATTCTTTCCATCAGTCGGTAAAGTTGTTTGGGAACTACACCGACCAATCACCCATCAGATAAATGACTTCATCAAGAAGTTAGGTGATAATTTCAATGATATTATGGATGATTACTTCAGTAAATTTCAAGAGAAAATGCATAATAGATATAGGATTCCACCCCAGCTAATAGGGAAATACAAAAATGATATATGTTTTGAAGTTGACACCGGTTACTGTTATGTGAATACTATGGAACTGAGGACTCAATCTTTGTCACCGATGGGTTATGAGATTGATTTTGACATCACAAAACAACAAATTGATGCATTTCTTACGTTGCCTAGACATGCTACCGAGCTGAGGTATGGTACCTATGAGGAAGTGAAGGAAAAGGTAAAAATGAGCATTGTAGTACCCAAAGCTACAAGAAAGGCAACAAAGATGATAAAGGCATTGTCAGAGAAATTCGGAGAAGACTCTTCCTCTACACCTATCAAAGGCACCATTGCCATTACCAAAGAGGAATCTGAAGCCCGAGAGGCAGCTATAACACTAAGCACTGAATTGCCTAAGGGTAAAGTATTGAAAAGAAAGAAACAGGACACATCAAAGGCCTCACCAACTCCACCTCTAGTAAAGCGACCTAACACTAGAGCATCAGCAGCTTCACTGAGTAAGAAAACAAAAAGTATCACTATTCCCAAGGTAACAAAGACATACAAGAAATCTACTTGGAGACTCATTTTGGCAAAAGAGTCTAGTGATACCAAATCAGAGGATGCAAGCAAATTCCAAATTGTCAAAAGCAAGAAGGTAAATATACATAGTGTTGAAAAATTTTGTGCTAATCTGAAAGAATATGGTGGATTTGGAGGATTTATGTATGTTAAGTATGAAACTAGGAATAATGATGAGAAGAGACAAATTGAAGAAGCTGTCATCAACACTTCTAAAATTCCAGTTAGCTCCATTGGAAATAGCTAAGTCACTTCCGAATGAACTTTATCTGCATATTGATAATAGGTGGAAGTATGCAATGGACTCGGAGAAACAAATCAAAGAAAGAAGTCTGGTTCATCTCTTTCCTGACATGTCAGTAACTGAAATAAAGGAACATTTGACAACCTACACCTCAAAGTTTCTTGTCAAACAAAGAGCCTTAAAACTAATGAATGGGCTATATATTGAAGTTGAAAATGAGACAAAAGCAAAGTGGCAGAAAATCTTTAAAATCAAGGATGCCGGTGAGCAAGCTATAGTTGAAATCGTTGATGTCACCAAGCAAGATCCTAATGTCACCGAGCAAGGTCCTGATGCCACCAAACGAGACCCTGCTGACACCATTCAAATAGATGAAGATGTCATGGATACAGAGGAACCGGAATAGGAAATGATAGAAGGAAATGCATATGCAAAACTTGTATCTAGTGAATCAGTCTTGGAACAAGTTCAGCCCTATCCACTGGTCAAACAACCTGTCTCAACCAAAACCCCTCAAGATACGGATCAAGGCACTGAAGGTCACAAGTCTACAGCAGGAGAAGGTACCACTCAAGAACATACATCTCAAGCACCTTCTAGCACTACAAATGTTGAAACTAAGACACCGAGTACCAAGACACCAAAGGACTCTACAGAGGCTAAAGTAACCAATCAAAGTGTTGCCTATATCGAGCAACCTACCGAGGGTCATCAAGCCTCACAAGCCATTGTCTTAGTTCCATCAGTGAAAGGTAAAGAGAAGAAGATGAAAAAGCATAGTTTTAAAGTTGATTTGTCAAAACCAATAGTGTTGCCCAATGTAGACATATCAAAAATAAAGGGGCAAGCACTCATTGATTTCGGTGAACTGTGCAAAGCAAAGGCCGAACAAGAGAAGCAAATGGCCATTCAAAGGAAAAATAAAGAACTTCAGAAGGTGAAAGCACTCTTAATAGATATGCTACCTAAAGCTACAGTGTCAACTGATGCAACCATCCACATACAACTAGATGAACTCCTAACAAAGATAGAGACATCTGGAGTAGATGCATCAGAATATTTGAGCAAGCTAAAAGACAAAGAGCTCACTGCAAAACTGATAGAAGAGGTACAGAAAGATATAGCTATTGGAAAAGTTAAACTTGTCAAATTTATTACTGAGTTGACTCCTCAACTCGAGCACATTCATTATTTATTTCAAAAACTCTGCATATTTTCTTTATTCATTAAATACATTAAGAATAAAATAGAGGCAATTGAGAAAGAGATCACCGATCTCTCAAATAAGTTGACCACAGAGCCAAATTCAGTTCAGAATTTTTATACAAAGCTACAACAGCTCATGGATCAACAATTGGACCTAAGAAATGAAGAACACAAGATCAGGATGGACATAATGATACTTCAGACATTATTCCTTCCTCATCTTTCATCCGTCCAAGAACAGATCAATCGAGCCACGTCTCTATCTGCTACACAAGAGGGAAGCACTCTAGATGGCTTAATATCGTTATTGGCTGATATTCAAGCACAAAATTCTTTAATGGACAGTGTAAAGAATACCCTCTCTGTCGCTCTCACCGAAGCCCAGATCAAGTACCAATCCATTTTTGACTAGTTACCACCCCCGAATGGTAATTAAGTTTTGATGTTTGTCAAAAAGGGGGAGTGATACAGTATTGATACAGTATTGGGGGAGTGATATATTTGGGGAATGATATAGTATTCAGAGTATCAAACAATAGGAGTATGTATACAGGAGGAGTATACCGAGCAGAGCAAGCAGAGTATCCAAGAGCAGTGAACCGAGCAGTATACAGAATAGTAAGCAAAGCACACATAACTAATCACCGAGCATGCAAAATCAGAGTTTTGTACAGTATATCAATAAGGGGAGTATATCTGATATATTATTTCATTGACTATTGTATATACTGTTAGTATAGTCAAATTTTGCAAGTATATATATTATTGAGTTATAACTTTGAAAGTAGTTTTTGTCAAACATCTCAACTAATGTCAAAAGGGGAGATTGTTACTACTTATCAAGTTGCCATTAGTTTTATGTCAAAGTTATACTATATACTCTAGTCAGTTACTACTACCAAAATATTTAGTCGGTATGAACAGTTTAGTCGATTACAGAAGAAAGTAGTCTCAGAGCGCAGTATACACCAAGCTGTCTATCGAGTATCATTACATGTCTACCGAGCAGCAAAGATGACACACCAAGTGAAACATGTTACCAGATTCATTGAACCTGGACATACATATGAAAACATGTTATAAGATCGAGGCACATCTAACCGTTATCACATTGGAAATTGCACTTAAAGATTGTGTATGATTTTGAGGTCATCTAACCAATGAAATATCTTGCATGGTTATTCATTCGATAAATCATGTTTGTAAGATTGAAGCAATGAATAGATCACTATCATAAGAGATCTATTTATACAACATGAATTGAGATCAGAAATATACATGTAGCATGATAGAAAGGATGATAGAGAGATATATGAAGCAAGACATGTGAAAGCACTAAGTGTTATGACTAATACAGAGACATAGAGGTCATCGAGAAGTTTTTCAGAGAACAGTCAAAGAACAGAGTAAACAGAAGGGTTTACCGAGTTACTATATGGGTTACTGAGATATGCTATAAGCAAGGTAATCTATTCTGAGCACATAGAATCTTCTATAACATTTCAGATGTAAAGTTGCAGATATTTGTAATGATTTTATTGTAATATTTTGAAGTTGTAAGAGAAACCTTTAATAGGGTAAAAGACTCTAATCAAGTCTATAAATTGTAAAGCCTCTAACCAGGTGCAACATTTAGATGAAGTGTTGTAAAATCCTCTAGCAAGGTAGATCTAACAGATCTTCTTAATCCTAACAGGGTAAGCTATCAGAAATAGCTAAACAGGTAGCTCTAACCAAGCACTCTATATTATTGCAGTAGTGAAGTTGTGGGTGCCATCCCCACTGCAGTTTTTCTCTCTAACCAAGAGTTTCTGCGTAACCAAAATATATGTGTTATGGAGTGAATCATGTATGATTGTTATCTCTTTGTTTTAACTTTATATTATGTTACTGCACTATTCGGTTTATGCACAACAGTAAAGTTATTGTTGAAGAAAAGTTTTGAAGTACTGATTCACCCCTCCCCTCTCAGTACATTAGCTTTCCATATTGGGCCTAACAAGTTGTAATCAAACCATGATTCATCCGAATCACGGGCATATGCATCACATCATACAGCCCAATCCCTGCAATGCAATCAATCTCAGTCTTTGTCAGCTTATCCCGTAACCCCTATGTCGCTGGATGTCTCTCACGTAACTGTAACATGCATAGATCCTCCTGTACACGGGCATCAATCAATCATCATCAGTTGTTTTGTTTTCAAACTTTCTTAAGTTTAAACATAGACTATCAACAGATATTTTGATCAAGTATCTTCGGGTCTCAACAAGTAAGCAATCATGGCACACCTAGATTTCAACAAGTATTTATCCTAATGACCTAAGTCTCATCAGGTCTGCTATGGTTCAAAACAACTCTCACTTCACATCCCTATCCATCCATCATTGGCATCGGGAGATTTTTGTTCACACAAACTCAGGCATCTATTTTCCTCAACAAAAGCGCTACTTCATAAACAATAGCGCTAAACCCCTCACAATAATGCTAAACCCCTAACAAAAGCACTTAATCAACCCTACAAAAGTGCTAAAATTGCAAAAGCGCTACAAGACCTATGCAATAGTGCTACCTAAAGACAAAAGCGCTCAATTGACCCCTCAATAGTGCTCAACAAACAATAGCGCTTAAACATACACACAATAGCTCTAATATTTTCAATAGCGCTCAACCAACAACACAATAGTGCCATTGCCGCACAAAAGTGCTAGTTAATTGGACAAAAGCACCAAAACATAGTTTCAGCACTATTGTCCTGACTCAACTTGGACTCAGCCAAAAACATGATGAAAATGCGTAAAATTTCAAATTTCAAATTTGCGTCTCACTGGTCCGTAGTCGTCTGGCTGATGGAATCGATGGACTCGCTCAAAACAGTGCTCTGCAATAGGTACCGGCATCCTGACTGCTGCTCGCTCCTCTAAAAATGTCACTATCAGAGCTCTGGTTTCACACTGGTCGTAGTAACAAATGGTAACAAATGATCCTGTTTTCACCCCTTTCTCCCCATTTAAACCCTTCGCCGTCACCGTAACTTTCCCCCACTCACCACCATGGTCTCCATGAACTTTCCGAGCCTCCCATTTCTCCATTTTACCTCCGATTTCTTCTATTTTTCACCTGCATTTCTAACTTCTTCTCTTTTATCACCCTTCTAATTTTCATTCTTTTTCGAAAGATCGCCCGATTTTTTGAAATTTTTTTGCCCATCTCTCGAAGGGGCATACCACCCACTAAATTAACATTTATGGGGCATATTCTTCACACTTATTTTTCTTTCTTTGAAACGACGTGATAAACTGCACTGTCTCAAAGAGGGGCAAATGTAGTCACATAAATCTGTCCAGTTTAGTTAAATGAATATTTTCTATTTATTTGGTTAAAATTCTACTAGCCATCAGTTAATTAAATTAATATTTAATTAATTCATCTTCAAACATTCTCCTATTAATTAAATAAATTATTCAATTTATTTTAATTAATTCATTAAACCAAACTCACAATCAATTAAATGAATAAATCCTATTTATTTCATTTAACCCTTTTCCTCTATTAAATAAACTAAATAAAACATTTATTTAAATCATTATGGACATAACTGATTAAAGATGTTTTACTGTCTTGATATTATTATTTTGTCATTGATGTCAAGAAATTGATTTTCTAATTCAGTATGATGTTGCCATATCTTAAGAAATATGATATGAAGATTATAAAGAAGTCAGTAAAGACACAGGAAAGAATATGATGAATAAAGGGATAAGTTATTCAATGGGCAACTCTACCGAGTCAGACAATGATGAGATCTTGATGTTTTAGATTTTTTTAACATCATACATATGTTGTAAAATGTAAAGGTTAATACTACACTATGTTATCAACCAAAGAACCTAGTCAGTAAACCCTAAGGAACCTAGTCGGTAAACCCTAAGGTTATCGTAGTCGGTTAATGAAGACATAATGTCTACCGAGTAAAGTTTAGTATTCACTGAGTTGTAACCGAGCTATAACAGAATGCATTAAATGGTTACATGTGATATTTAATGAAAGAAGCTGATGAGATGGAGCGGATCAATGATTGGCAAGTCATGGAAGAAGTTTGTTAACAAATCTAAGGTAATGGAAAGTTGGTAAGAAGATCTACAGCTTAGATTGAACCGCATTACCCTAACACAAGTTTCAAGATGATTGTGCAAGTTCCAAGGTAGGGTAAAATGTTTTTCAGATCGTAAGATATAATGAACCTGGACAAGATTGAAGATCTGATGGCTATGATTGATCATGGGAAATGTGATCAAGGAGATTAAGTGGTTAGATGCTTGTTTATAAATAGGAAACTGTTGATAAATAATGGATGCGGGCAAGTGTATGCACAGGGATGCTACATAGTGATCACTGAGCACATAAGCTTGAAAACCTGTTGGAATAACAGAGTATTGATGCCCAGTAGATAGACCGGAATAGTTCTATATCTAGATTGTGTTGAACAAATAAGAATCTGCTTTAGCATTTTAGATGTAAAGTTGCAGATAGATTGTATTACTGTTAGCTTGTGAAAGTAACAAGAAATCTCTTAACCGAGTGGACTTAACAGTCTTATAAGTAAATCCTCTAACAAGGTGACATTCTAAATGAGTGTTTGAAATCCTTTGACAAGGTCACTTCTAACAAAGTGAAGATCCTAATAGATCTGAGGGAAATCCCTTAACCGGGTCACATCTAGCAATGTGTTTTGTAATCTTTAATAGGATTGGCTTTTAACCGAGCATACTCTAGAAGAGTATATTTCTTAGTGGGTCCAAAATCCCACAGTGGTTTTTTCGTATTTGGGTTTCCACGTTAAATCTGGTGTTATGAGGTTTATATTGCTCATATGCTTTTGAGTTTGCATGTTTGACAGTTTTTATTCTATGACTAATATATGTTACCGAGGTTGAACCTGATGTTTTCATTAATGATTAAGTTTGTATGATTCACCCCCCCCCCCTCTCATCTTGTTGGCTATCAGATCTGTACTTATATTAAGTATCAGAACTATCAATTGGTATCAGAGCTTCAGACTCCGAAAGGAAAGTTTAAAGGAACTTGAGTTAAAGATCCAAAGATGTATAAGAGGGATGCACCTAAGCTGAATAAGTCAAGTTTCTCTACATGGCAGAAAAGGATGAAGCTACATCTATTAGGAGTTGGAGAATATGCTATATAATATTTGGAGAATGATTTTGTTGCACCGAGCACCTATCCGTTGACTATGGAAGAGATCAAGGCAAAGCAAGAACACACTCAAGCAATGATTGAAATAACATCTGCATTGACCGACTCTGAGTTTAATGATCTAGAAGGCTGCAATGATGCGAAGGCTATGTGGACTAATCTCATATCTGTATATGGAGGAGATGAACATGTTCAAAGAGAAAAAGTTGATAGTCTAAGAGGACAACTTGAATCTATGAGGATGAATGAAGGTGAGAACATAACCCAGTACAGTACAAGACTAAAGGAGATTGTAAATCAAATCAAAGGAGCAGGAGGAACTATTGAAGAAAAGGATGTGACAAGTAAGTTGTTAAGAACCCTTCTACCTGCCTATGCAATCCGAGTCTCTGCAATCAATGAATTGAGGTCTATACCTAATATGTCAGTTTCCTTGGATGCTACTATTGGTAAGCTAAATGCATTTGAGTTAAGTAATTTTGACAACAGTGGGTCATCGGTAAATAAAGTTGAATCTGCATTTAGTTCTTTTCCTCTGAATGAATCTAATGATTACAATGAAAGAAAGTATAAGTACTCTGAAGGAGATCATAGTGGAGCAAGTGAAAGATTTTGAAAGAACATGGAGGAGGTACACAAACTGTATGAAGAAATCGGAAAGCAAGAAGAGTTTGAAGCACTATTGGCCAAAAGGTTGCCAAGAGGCAAAGCTAAGTATAAGGGAAAACTACCCTTGAAATGTTTCAATTGTGATAAGATTGGACATATGGCTTCTAACTGTCCTGACAAAGATTTCACTGAAAAGAGAGATTACCGAGATGACAGATAGAAAGATAATCATTACAGAGGTCACCGAGACTTCAGAAGAAGAGATAGAAAGACCTGCTTAATTGCTGATGAGGAATCTGAAGATGATAAATCAGATGAGACTGATACAGAGGAGGTTGTTTATGTGGCTATCAAGGATGGATCAGACGAAGAAAGGTATGAAGAAAAAGCCCTAATATCTCACATAAACACTAATGGTTCTTGGATTATAGACAGTGGATGCTCACATCATATGACAGGAGATAAACACAAGTTTGTTATGTTAGAAGATTATGATGGAGGCTATGTTAGATTTGGTAATGATGCACCATTTCCAATAAGAGGTAAAGGATCCATAACACTTCTTGATAAAGCAAGATGCAATGATGTTTATTGGGTTGAAGGTTTGAAATATAATTTGTTGAGTGTAGCATAGCTAAACAACACAAGTTACCGAATAGAATTTCAGAAAGGAATTGTCAAAGTTCATGACAAGAATGGAAAGTTAGCTACTACTGGGACACAAACAAAAGGTAATACATTTCACCTTGACTCAACTCACAACAAGTGTTTTCATGCAAAGATTGATAACACCCGGTTATGGCATAAAAGGTTTTTTCTTGTTAATTTTGATAATCTGATCAAAATAAGTAAGAAGCACAGAGTAAGAGGTCTATCAAGTCTTGAAAAACCTGAGAATGCTATGTGTCGAGGATGCCAAATGGGAAAGATGACAAGCTCCAGCTTTACAAGTAAGTCCTACACTTCTAAGGGAATTTTAGATCTTGTACGCACTGATCTTTGTGGTCCTATGAAAGTTCAAAGTTATTATGGTGATAATTATTTCATATTATTTGTGGATGATTATTCAAGGATGATGTTAGTAATGTTTTTAAAAGAAAAATCAGAAGCTTTTCAAATGTTTAAGTGGTACAAGGCTAGAGTTGAAAATGAAACAAGAAAACAACTGAAATGTCTTAGATCAGATAGAGGAGGAGAGTTCACATCTGATGAGTTCAACCTATTTTTCAATTATCATGGTATTAAAAGACAAGTCTCTGCACTGAGGACTCCACAGCAGAATGGAATAGCTGAAAGAAGAAACAGATCTATTGTGGATTGTGCTAGAACACTGATGATTGAGAAGAAGGTTCCACAAACATTTTGGAGAGAAGCAATAAGCACAGGTGTTTACACCTTGAACCGAGTTCAATTGAAGAAATGTACTTTGAAGACACCTTATGAAATCTGGTATGGAAAGAAACCTAACGTAAGTTATTTTAAGATCTTTGGAAGCAAATGCTATGTTCATAAAGATGATAGAAATGGCAAATTTGATCAGAAAAGTGAAGAAGGAACATTTCTAGGATATTCTTCTAGAAGCAAAGCATTTAAATGTCTGATCAAATCATCTGACAAAATAGTAGAAAGTGCTAAATGTAAAAATTGATGAATTTGCAGAAAGAACTGATGACAGGAATTCCAAAGAACCAGAAGACTATGATGAATTTGTCTATGTGCAACCAAAAAGTCCTACCGAGATAACTATTGAAGGAAATGAGGAAGATATCCAGTTACCGAGTGATGAAGAGGATCATACAGAGCCTAGCAAGCGTGTATTAGCCAAATATGTCAGAAGACATCATGCACCAAGTCAGATTATAGGAGATAAGAATAATCTAGTGATGACAAGGAACAAACTGAGACAGAACACATGTTTGATATCTGAATTTGAACCAAGAATAGCAAAAGAGGCATTCAACAGTGAAGATTGGATAAATGCTATGACTAAAGAGATTGATCAAATCAAGAAGAATGACACATGGACACTAGTCCCAAGACCTAATGACAAAAATGTAATCGGTACAAAGTGGATCTTCAGAAACAAGCTAAATGAGAAAGGAGAGGTCATTTGGAACAAAGCAAGATTGGTTTGCAAAGGTTATTCCCAAGAAGAAGGAATTGATAATGTGAGACTTTTGCACCTGTTGCTAGACTTGAAGGAGTTAGAACATTGTTGGCATATGCTGCTTACAAAAACTTCAAGGTATATCAAATGGATGTCAAATCTGCATTTCTGAATGGAATATTCGAAGAAGAAGAAGTTTTCATTGAACAACCTGAAGGATTTGTTGAAGACAATAATAAAGATCAGGTATGTAGATTGAACAAAGCTTTATATGGTCTGAAACAAGCACCTAGAGCATGGTATGAAAGACTGCACTCTTATTTGATTAAAATTGGTTTTATAAGGACAAGTGAGAACATCAACATGTACATGAAGAATGATGAAAATGGAATACTAATCTTAGCCATATTTGTTGATGATATTATATTTTGTGGAAATGACTTTTTATGCAAGAACTTTGGTAATGAAATGAGCAAAGAATTTGAGATGTCATTAATCAGTGAGATAAAGCATTTTATAGGCTTACAGATACTGCAAATGAAAAATGAAATTTTCATTACTCAATCCAAATACATAAAGGAAATCTTGAAGAAATTTGGAATGGAGGATTCAAAGCCATTAAGTACTCCTATGACTACAAACTACAAACTATCAAAGAATGATGAATCTGCATCTGTTGATGAGACACTCTATCGATCCATGATTGGAAAACTACAATATGTTGTTCACAGCAGACCTGATATAGCACATGCATTAGGTATTGTTGCAAGATTCTCTATAGATCCTAAGGAAATACACATGACAGCAATAAAAAGAATTTTCAGACACTTGAAAGGCACTGAAGATTATGGCTTAGCATATCAGAAAGGAAATGATTTTGATTTGAAAGTCTATACTGATGCTGATTGGGCAAGCAACATTGATGACAGGAAAAGCACAAGTGGAGGAGCTTTCTTCTTAGGAGAAAGACTGGTGAGTTGGCTTAGCAAGAAACAAGGATTTGTTTCTCAGTCAACAGCCGAAGCTAAATATGTTGCTACAACACTAAATTGTACCAACATTGCATGGATCAAAAAATTGTTGGAAGGTATAAATGAGAAAGTTACCGAGCCAGTAACTATATTCTGTGACAATACTAGTGTCATTAATATTTCAAAGAACCCTGTTATGCACTCTAAGACAAAGCACATATCTATCAAATATCATTATCTTAGAGAAGAAGCTCATGAAAGGAAAGTGGTGTTGGAATATGTTAACTCAAAGGAACAAATAGCTGAAATCTTCACCAAGCCACTACAAAAGGACACTTTTGAATATCTCAGAAGTAAGCTAGGGGTCCTACCCCTATCTCTTACTCACTGACCGAGTTCAATGAAAGCATCGCTTTGATGAATCTATTGAATATCTTTTAGGAGCTGATGCTGGAGTGATACACTTTAAGAATGCTTCTCTGAAAGTGTACTAGAGCAATATTGGGATAATACAGAAAATGATACATGGAACAGGAATTGTAAACAAATGCTCTGATCAAGACTCAGTTGATACAGATCAGCAGGAAATAAGTTCTTACAGAAACAACTTATGTTTTAGTTCTTTTTTCGCATTGTTGTCAAAAGGGGCAGAAGACTACCAGGAGGAGAAGACCTACCCAAGGAGGAGAAGACCTGAGAAGATTGAGAGAAAACCAGAAGAGAAGTCTGATGTATGGGGGAGAGCATTTCAGCATTTCAAAATCACAGCAATCTGAATTCTTAACGGTTAAATCAATTGGTTTTGCCATCAATGCCAAAGGGGGAGATTGTTGGCAATATAACAAGGATATTGAGAAGGTTGTTGATGATTATGGACATAACTGATTAAAGATGTTTTACTGTCTTGATATTATTATTTTGTCATTGATGTCAAGAAATTGATTTTCTAATTCAGTATGATGTTGCCATATCTTAATAAATATGATATGAAGATTATAAAGAAGTTGATAAAGACACGGGAAAGAATATGATGGATAAAGGGATAAGTTATTCAATGGGCAACTCTACCGAGTCAGACAATGATGAGATCTTGATGTTTTAGATTGTTTTAACATCATACATATGTTGTAAAATGTAAAGGTTAATACTACACTATGTTATCAACCAAAGAACCTAATCGGTAAATCCTAAGGTTATCGCAGTCAGTTAATGAAGATAGAATGTCTACCGAGTAAAGTTTAGTATTCACCAAGTTGTAACTGAGCTATAATAGAATGCATTAAATGGTTACATGTGATATTTAATGAAAGAAGCTGATGAGCTGGAGCAGATCAATGATTGGTAAGCCATGGAAGAAGTTTGTTAACAAATCTAAGGCAATGGAAAGTTGGCAAGAAGATCTATAGCTCAGATTGAACCGCATTACCCTAACACAAGTTCCAAGATGATTATGCAAGTTCTGAGGCAGGGTAAAATATTTTTCAGATCGTAAGATACAATGAACTTGGACAAGATTGAAGATCTGATGGCTATGATTGATCATGGGATATGTGATCAAGGAGATTAAGCGGTTAGATGCTTGTTTATAAATAGGAAACTATTGATAAACAATGGATGTGGGAAAGTGTATGCATAGGGATGCTACATAGTGATCACCAAGCACATAAGCTTGAAAACCTGTTGGAATAACAGAGTATTGATGCCCAACAGATAGACCAGAATAGTTCTATGTCTAGATTGTGTTGAACAAATAAGAATCTGCTTTAGCATTTTAGATGTAAAGTTGCAAATAGATTGTATTATAGTTAGCTTGTGAAAGTAACAGGAAATCTCTTAACCGAGTGGACTTAACAGTTTTATAAGTAAATCCTCTAACATGGTGACATTCTAAATGAGTGTTTGAAATCCTTTGACAAGGTCACTTCTAACAAAGTGAAGATCCTAACAGATCTGAGGGAAATCCCTTAACCGGGTCACATCTAGCAATGTGTTTTGTAATCTTTAACAAGATTGGCTTTTAACCGAGCATACTCTAGAAGAGTATATTTCTTAGTGGGTCCGAAATCCCACAGTGGTTTTTTCCTATTTGGGTTTCCACGTTAAATCTGGTGTTATGAGGTTTATATTGCTCATATGCTTTTGAGTTTGCATGTTTGACAGTTTTTATTCTATGACTGATACATGTTACCGAGGTTGAATCTGATGTTTTCATTAATGATTAAGTTTGTATGATTCACCCCCCCCCCCCCCCTTCTCATCTTGTTGGCTATCAGATCTATACTTATATTAAGTATCAGAACTATCAACAACTTGCACCCATTTATTGAAATAAATTAATTTATTTTAAATAAAAATCCTATTTTCCCTCACCCACCAAACCCACTTGCAAATCTAATCCCCTTCTAGATTCTTCTAAACCCTTCCTAATTAGCCTAATCCATCCCCTAATTATTGTCACATTCCTAAGCAACTTGGAGTCACTTCTCAATGACTTCAAAGTCATTGAAAAGCATTTAATGCTTTGTGTGTTCAACAATTTAACCTCCAAAGTCTTCCAAAACCACTAATGGCTCTTACATGACCATTAATGGCTCTTACATAACCATTTATGGTTATTTCAAATTGCACTCATGTGTCTCCTCAAGCATTTATTGCTTTGACCATGGTTATCCCTTTTGCCTTTGCACAAGAGTTTATCCATTGGATAAAAGCTTTATTCTTTGAATAAAGAATTTATCCATTCAATTAACCTTGACCTTAACTTCCAAGTTAACCTTCAGGTCATGTCAAGCATTTAATGCTTATTCCCTCTCCTCTCAACCTATTTCACATTGACACTTGTCATCCTGGAATTGGGATGAAAGCCCTCACATGGATCTCAAATCATTCAATCCTGACCCTTGTTGAGATTACTCAATCTCAACCATCCATTGCTCCATTTTTCCTATAAATAGAGCCCATTTCTTCATAATCTAGATCCTGAAAACTTGTATGCATTTAACCTATAGTGAATTTTAGAGAGTATTTAGCATAAATAACTCATATATTGTCATCTTGGACTAAAATAAATCTTAGTTTTTTTTCATAATATGTTTTATTAGTTTTTTTTATACTTGCATAGCATAAGCTTGAGATCATTTACAATCTTGAATCTCCATAAGCATCCATAGTGCAAAAAGTTGTTGAGAGCTACACTATTTTGGAACTTGGAGAGGAGAGGAACAAGAAGAAACTACCAGCATGGTAGAGAGCATTTGGAGGAGCTTAGTTGTTTTTTGTAGATTCCTTAAGCTTTATTTTTGCTTAGTAGTGTCTTTCTTGATATGCTTGCTTAGGATAGTTTTTAATTTATGATTTTCTAACATCTAACAATCGACTCTTGTTGTTTCTTGTTCAGGTGTTTGTTTATTCTAACCTTGTCCTTTTCGCAGAGCATCAAGAAGAATGCATGAATATAGAATGGGTTGAAGAATGACAACAAAAATCCTTAACACCTAGTGAGACACAATATCAAGATGTTAGAAGAAATGAAGACCGAGATCATGCATTTGCATCAAAAGATTATGATCGTGTTTCAAACCTCATACAACCTGGTAATTTAATTCAATTTCTTCTTAATAAATTTAAATTATATTATTTGTGTATTGTCATATAATTTATGATTGTATTTGAATTATAAATTCTAACAAGTTTTATTTCTACATGTACTTAATTTTGTTTTCCAGGACATGTGTATGTTGTTGTTGCACCTAAGGATAATGATGAGCTAATTGAGTATTGGCTAGCTAGATGTATAGAACCTAAGAAAAAGTTGATATGTCATCAAGTAGATGATGATGGTTTTCAGTATCCAGTTGGGTCCGTTGTGGTAGCTATCACATGGCTACGCAAATACCTAACAAGAAGGAATGGCTTACTAGCTTATGAAGACTACCAATCAGAAAAAAAGATTAAACACTACTCTCATTTGGTGGTGGCAACAAACATCAAATTAGAAAGATACAAAGGGAGACCTACTAATAAGGTACTATGGACACTTTCAATGGAAGAGCATGAGGCAATCATAGACGCATTTTAGAAGAGAGAGGATGTAGATGGTACATTAGGTTGAATCAAATTTATGCATGTAAGTTTGTGTTAATTGTGTAAACTTTTTATACGTAACTTTTTATATGTATATATGTCTTCTTTATTCTTATATGTACGCTAATTAATTTGGTGTTCAGGTGTCAAGTACAACTTTATGTAACATGGATGACACTAAACTTGTGCATTTTACAGCTTTTGGCTAATCAAAGTTGCAATACTAGGTGAGTGCAATTCTTTTATTGTTGTTATATGGTAATACAAGATTAGGTCGTAGAATTCAATTTAATTATGATAAATTTTTGTCTTTGTCCCTTTAACATATATATTGTTGTTATATACATAGGTAAAATAAAATTTTGGTATTGAGATGTCAAGTACAACTTGATGACATGGATGACATAGATACAACTTGGTGAGTACATTAGACTGAATAAAATACATTTAACTTTTTGTAGCGTAAATTGAACTTTACTTTTAAATATATATTTTTAATGACATTTGAACATTCATTTTTTTTTGCAAGACCCCTAGAAGAACATACATGCACATGAATTATTTATGTGCAACAACAGACAAGTGCATTGATATAATTTTGGTTTCATAAACAACATTGTAATCATCTACTTTTGTTAAATAAATAAACTATGTACATTGGCCCTATGTTCACTAATTGATGATGATAGTTTTTGATGTTGATAGTTATTTTTTCATGTCAATTGATGTAACTTCATTCAATATAAATAAGTTGATGTTTCTTTATATATATATATGTATGTATATGTCCTACTCTAATCTAGTTCTCATAAAATCAATTCATCTTGTCAATTACATGAACAAATAAGTACATAATAATGAATGATAACAAGTCTATGTTATAAGTCCACCATAGTACTCATTTTGAATATTATTATTTCAATTGTAAAAATGACTCATTCAATTATTTAGGATACATATTCTTTTTAAATTACATCATTTAGTGAAACTATTCAACAACTTCATCCTATCTTTTCATATTCTAATTTTATTTCTCCCAAAAATGTCAATTTTAAAGGTTAATTGTTTCCCATCACTATTTTTGCTAAACCAATATAGATCTAGCATTTAATATTTTGTGTTCAATGACAAGTTCAAAAGTCATTGGTAATTATTCAAATTAGATTGAAAAGAAGAATGAGCCAATTTTTTTATTACATCTGGACATCAATAGATACAACATTATCATAAGCATTTACATATATGTCATGTGTTTCTTTAATTTATATGTATATTAGAAAACAAATTTGGCTTAATGTCAAGAATGTATCATGATTTTTCTACACATAATAAATTCCCAATATATTTTTAGTACCCCATTTGTCTTTGACACACATATAAGTATATGTTAAATTTCTTTGAAATCATTAGATTTTAAGGATGTAACCACATCAAGTAGCCAAGATTATATGCACATGTATTCATCTCAAAAATCACAACCACCTTCCTTAGGTTTTATTTTCCATATGTATAGCATTTCAATATTAGATCTAGACTATCACACTAGTCATAACATATCATTTGACCCAAAGGGAGAAGTCAATAGTAATTATTAAAATAGTTGAGTATTCCTTATCTGTCACATTTTCAATTATTATTCTCATCTCTTTTAATAAGTTTAGAGTTTATATTTCATGTTTTTTGTTCTATTATTTTATCATACAAAATTGATGATCTTTATGTGAACATGCAAGATTTAAAACCACCTATCACATTGTTATAGGTTAAATTTTTTCTCCACTCATAGTTTGTTTTATTTTATTTTATTTCTATAAAATTTCATAACTATTATATTTTTCATCAACATATGATTCTAGTTAAGATTACAATGTCTTTTCATAATTACTAGTTTTATCTTTGATCTTTAATAATATCATATCATGTGCATGTGCGAGCTTCTAGAATGGAATATGATATTGGAGAATATGTGCATGTCATATAATCTTTGTATTTAATAGTTTTAGAATGTCATATCATGTGCATGTGTTAAAAATTTTAGTATGATTATTTTCTACCTAGGATGCATGTGTGAGCCTAGAATGACAACACAACACACAAATGTCTTGTACAAGTAAAGTGTGAAAAATACATACTAGAAGGTATCAAATCACATAACAACTGATGATATATAATCATATAACATGTCTTGATATCATAATAACAAGTCCTAGTCCAAATAACATAACAAGTCCTAATAACATAATAACAAGTCCTAATAAAATAATAACAAAGAAATGACATAATAACAAGTTCAAATAACATAATAACAAGTCCCGATAACATAACAAGTGTCACCATAAAAAGTCCATAATATAATAACATAACATGTTCTAACATATATAATCTAAGAGCTCTCATGCATCTGATCTGAAGTCCTCTTCACTCCACGCAAAGATGACTGAGATGTATCATCCTGCTGGATGTGCTCTTAAGACACACCATCTTGTGTGTCTGCAATATCAGTGTCTGCGCCCTCCTGTATATTATTAAAAGATAACATGAGAAGAAGTTACGTGTGTTTAATTCAAATGACTTGCATAATTCACTTATAAAGTAAGTAAATAATGAACATTTAAAATAAATTACCATACAACTGTGCTCTGTAATGCCCTCAGTGGTACAAGGAGGTCCACTCTCATGAACAAAAAAAAGTGGCTGCAGTCAAGTCCTGTACAAAAAAACATAACATCAATTTTGATAACCCTTATAAAAGACAGTTACACAATAGATAAATTAGAATTTATTTTTTTAATCATGACTTCAAATGACAATGTCGATGGTTGCATTTGGTTCAATCCCATAGCCATACCAAGACTGATAGTGGTATTAACCTAAACAACATATATAAAGCACAAATAAAACTTGTATATACATAAATTATAAAGTATATAAAGACTACAAGTTTATGGAAGAAAAGCATACATATGGTGTCTAATGTGCATCCAAAGTCAATGATGGGTGAGTAAATACATGTGATGCATCATCAAACAACCCAAAAGCCTATAATTGCAAAAAATAGGCATGAATTAGAGTTGTACATAAATTAGTAAGCATATAAAAACTCACAATTAATGGATGAAAAACATACTAGGGGTATATGAGGCCGAGCCTCGGTGATCGATGGGACAGGGCGTAAAGAACTGCCAACCTCAGTGTTACATGAAACACCCTACAAAATTGAAAAAAAAATATACACATTAAATTCAAGTTTTAATTATTTATTTTAAATGTACTTCAATGTTTCTAGATGAAAGTGCATACAGTAAACGGGGCACCGACATCTCCAGGTATCGAGGTCAGATGATAGGGGTCCCTCAATGATGTGGTATGAACCCTCCTTTGTTAAGAAAAATTGACTCGTGTTATGGTTCATATGTGTATATATATTAAATTTAATATTGCATTGTAAATTATATAAATAAATTTGTACCTCTGTATGATGATCATCGTCTGCGCACAAGAGATTAACATATGAAGAGATGACATCATCATATCCACCATGGACCGCATCAACATCAGCATGATCACCATCTCCTCCACGAGAAGCATCACTCCGGGGACCCATACATATACCACCACAGCTTGTGCAAACATGTGCTATGTTGGGGGCAACCCTTGAACCTGATGCAACTGCTCTAACAAATTGCCCGAAAGGGAACTCAATGAACCAAGAGCAGATTCAACTGCTCGATGATGAAAATGTGCAAGAACAATTGGTGCAGGAAGAGGAACAAGGGGATCATCATGCACACGATTTCTAACTCTATCACTCAATTTGCCCCTGGCCTATCCTGTGGCATGCCTCGGTAATGATCTGATGTCAAAGTAATTAGTTTTTTTACCCAATTCAAATTCAGCCCATATTTTTTCTAAAAAATACATTGTCACCTCATGACTAGAGTGTGGTGGATGGTCAAATACCATCCACCAATGCTCCAAAAAGTGTGCAGCTATATGTGGGTGCCTACACCATCTAATAGATTAATGTGACTTCTTGGGATCTATCTCCTTAGCCATTTTTGGGTTCATAAAATAATGTTTCAAATCATTTTTGTTATTTTCAACTCATTGACCTATTTAAAAGATAGGCCATCAAAATAATAAGCATGCATGGATTCCCTCAACGTGTGATATCTATCCAACTCACCATCCAATGTTTGTACATAATGGACAACGCCTTGCATACTATCTATAAGGCATAGTAGCTGGGGGGAGGATGAGGATTATGTCTAATAGTGTGAATATCCCTCAAGAGGGAAGCAATATTCCTCCTCGTGCTCGCCCTCAATTTCTCGGGAGTAGGTGAAGGTGCAGGGGGTGGAGGTGGCATCTGACCTAGCAAATCATCTGTCAAACTCATCCATGATGTGAATATAATATGCATATATACAAACATGAAAATTAACAATTACTATTTAATTTACATTTCACCTTCGAGAAAAAAACTTATAATTGAATACAACATTTAGAAATATAAATTTAAACATTCAAATTTTTATGCACGTTTAAAATAAAGAGAGCTAGAGAGAGAGGGAGAGTAGGTAATTTGAGAGACAATGTGAGAGAGAGTGAATGAGGGAGATAGAGAAAAGAGGAGAGAGTTCATAAAGCAAGAGAGAGAGAGAGAGAGAGAGTAGGTAATGAGAGAGAGTGTGGGTGATATATATATATATAGAGAGAGAGAGAGAGAATTAAATATTTAAACATCTAAATATACATGTATAACATTTAAATATATGTAGCATTGGGGTGAAAATGGGTCTAAGGAATCTTATGTCATAAAAGGTCCTACTAAGGAGTCCTAGGTATCTTAAAAGGTCCTATGTTATACTAAGGGGTCCTAGGATATCATTTTAATTTCTAAATATACATGTTTAACACTTATACATAACATTAGAAACATATAGAATGTAACATTTCAACATATCAAAAAGAAATTTAAACATTTAAACATCTAACTATACACATGTATAACATTTAAATATATGTAGCATTGGGGTGAAAATGGGTCTAAGTATGTAGTAGGATGTATTAAAGGGTTCTCAGTTTCTTACAAGGTCAAAAGATGTACTGGGATGTATTAAGGCATCCTATAATGTCTTAAGAGGTCGAAGGATGTACTAAGGGGTCTGAGAGAGAGAGAGAGAGAGAGAGAGAGAGAGAGAGAGAGAGAGAGAGAGAGAGTAGGTAATGACAGAGAGAGAGAGAGTCGGGAAAAGGGGGTGATAGAGAGAGAGGGTTATTGTTCATTTTCTATCTATAGTTTATTGTTTGTTTTCTATCTAGAGTTTATTGTTCATTTGTTTTCTATCCAGGGTTTATTTTTCATTTACATTTTTCTTTTTGTTTTCTACCCAAGGTTTTAAGTTTTAACTATTTTTCATGTTTTCGTGTTTTCTTCAATATTTGAAAGCTAAAAACAACTATTTTAAACATAAAATTAAATAAAAATTTTACACTGCTAAACAAAAATATTTTTCAAACTTAAAAATTTTAACCTACTCGCTACAATTAAAAAATAACAATAAATTAACATGTTTTTAGAAAAATAATAATGAAAAATAAAAAATTAAATTAAAAAACAAAGGTACGTACCTGGAATGAGGAAAAAAATGGTCTGGGGGGTCGGTTGGCAAGCTAATAATGGGCACTCGTGCTTACTAAAATCGCTTACCCATTTTTTGAACAGTGAAAATGAGGAAAAAATGCTTTAAAAAAAAATTAAATACATTTACAAATCGGGCCCTCGTTTTCTACAAATTGGGCATCGGATTTGTAAAAATCGGGTGCCCAAACCAAAAGGGGCACACATTTCTGAAAACATGAGCCAATTTTACTCACGACTCATGTGCTCGAAGCTAAACAGGAACTTGATTTGTAAAAATCGGGCACCCATTTCTAGTGGGTAATTTTCCCAACCTGCAGACTTCCGTGGGATTGGAACCCAACTTTCAACTCTTACCCTTATTATCTATTGAAATGCAAAATACCAAAATGCAAGTTATTAGAATCAGTCAACGATGGTGATGACCAACAATATCTCGCTAGTTCGGTTGTTGTTGAAGGCACCTATTATCAACAAATAAAGATAAATAGAAATG
The DNA here is from genome assembly GCF_030272615.1 of Cryptomeria japonica. Taxonomy (NCBI): domain Eukaryota; kingdom Viridiplantae; phylum Streptophyta; class Pinopsida; order Cupressales; family Cupressaceae; genus Cryptomeria; species Cryptomeria japonica. The sequence goes on along the minus strand of NC_081412.1, from coordinate 591,324,753 downwards.
GTGTAACATTTATTGATTATATGCCAAGCCAAAAAGTTCTACACTATAGTCACTTAGTAATAGCAACAAGGTTGCATTTGGAGACATTGACAAAAGAGGATGTGGCAACCAAAAGTGGAGGTTGCTTATTGAAGATCATGAAAAAAAAATAGAGATTATAAAAGATAGGGAGGATCCAGATTATATGTACCAAGAGCTTTAAGTTAATTTGTCACATGTTTGAACTTTTTATATTAGATAGGTCATATTTTGATGAACTCATATTTTCTTGGAGTAAATCATATATATCTATCTAGATATAGACATGTGTTTATTTGGATAGTGTGGATGGTTATATGGGTAAGTGCACCAAGATGGTGTGCAAAAAGGGGGGTATACGTGGACACTTTTTTTTTTTCAGAAATCAAGTAAACCTGAACTTGGAGGAGAAAGTTGAGAGTCATCCACTCAAGATATGAAATTACTCAAAGAACAAAGATTGTAGTACTCTAAATCTAGTTTCCAAACTACTAATTTTTTTCAAAATTGGATAGTATTAAGAGGGTCAAATCCTTCACACACAAAAAATAGATCCTGATTTTTTCTGAAAAATATAACATAGTGTCTGACGTGCGCATCAAAAAATTCATAAATAGATTTAGCATTTTTATAAATACTTTGGTAGAAAGATAGTTAAGAGTGAACAGTAGAAGTTGTGTATTTTTTTGTTCAATATTTTTTTTTTTTGAATTTTTTGAATCGAGCACATCTTGAAAATCAGGTACCTATTCGTGCGCAAAGCATAACTTGCACCAAAACAATCGAAAATGCAATTTTTTAAAAAAATATTGTAAAGAATCAAGTGCACTACAATAATATATAAAGTTTTTAAAATTTCGATAATTATATCAAAGGTTATTAAAAAATGATATACATATGTCTCTGAGAACTATGGAGACACTAATAAAAGAAATTTAAGAATAATATATTATTGTTGTTCAATTTTTAAAAAAATTATATGGTTAGAAAGATCAGAAGATGGGTGAAAATATAGTGGCAATTTTAGAAATACCCAATTGATGAAGTGTAAACCTGATCATGACAAAGTCGAGAAACCAAGTTGATAAAATAAAACACGTCAAAAAGGAGGGAAATGGAGGGAAATCAAACTTCCAACCCGTAAATTTGTCATCCAAGCCTATTCACAAGCCTAAATAAACTAAAGCGAGTACGAGGTATTTTGAATATGAAGTGTGTACATAGTTTTAATAAACAAAACCGAGTACGAGGTATTTTGAATATGAAGTGTGTACGGGGTTTTAAGAAGACAACTCGCATACGAGGTTCAAATTAATAAAGTTAGATTAGTAATATGGACTTGTATGCAATTCATTTAGCATTCCATTGGGTTTTTCAGCAGGATATATACATAAAATATAACATTTAAGTATAAGTGGATACTTTAAGTTATATTTTATGTATATATTGTTAGGATGTTGGAGAGTGGTTTCACATCTCTAGGAGTCATAATGCAGATTCTAGATTTTAGGAGATCCTGTAATTTTTCAGACTTAGTCAAATTTCAGTAATCAGTACGCTTGTATCATCATTCACTTTCTATCTCTCTATTTCATGCTATTTGTCTCCCCTAAGCTCTAGACCTATCTATTTTCCTATCTCTATCATCCTCTCTTCACCTCTCTCTATCTCACTCTCTCCTCTCTCCCCAAGCTTTAGATATTATAATTTATCAAACATAATCAAATTTTAGTAATCACTAAGCTCTTATTATCTACATAATATACCTACCTTTTTGCGTTCCACCCTTAAAATATTTATCTAAATACCTACATAGAGAGAGAGAGAGAGGTGAAAAGAGAAGGAGAGAGATATATAGATAGGTTATAAAGATAGAAGTGGAGGTGATATTTAGAGAGAGAGAGAGAGTATGAAGGGAAGGATGTAGATTTAGGGGAGTTAAAAGTAGTGAGGGATTATTAGAGTGGTAGGTAGAGAGAAGGAGAGGGATTTTTAAGAGTGTGAAATAAAAAAAAATAAGATAGGGAAGGAAGGAGGAATGAAGTGAGAAAGACAAAAGTAGAGAGCCCTACCTTCCCCCCTCCCTCTCTCTCACTTGAGATCTCTCTCTCCCCCTCTACTTCCCTCAACCCCTCCTTTCCTCCCTCCCTTCCTCTCACATGGGCTCTCTCTATCTCTAGTCTCTTTTTCTCTTTCCATGACCTCTCTCTCTCTCTCTCTCTCTCTCTCTCTCTCTCTCTCTCTCTCTCTCTCTCTCTCTCTCTCAACTCTTCCCTTCCTCCACCCCTCTCTCTCACATGGGCTCTTTCTCTAGTAGGGGGGAGAGATAAAGAGGATTAAAAGATATAGAAAGAGAGAAAGAGAGAGAGGGTGGGAGAGAGGAAGAGAGAGGAGGATAACGAGAGATATAAAGAGAGAAATAAATATAGAGGGAAAAGGGGAAAGAGAGAGATATATGTGTAGAGAGGGAGATAGAGACATAGAGAAGGACATCGAGAAATGGGAGAGGGTGAGGGGGGAGGATATAAATATAGATATAAAGGGATGGAGATGGATAAATATAGGAAGGAGAAAGATAGAGATAAATGGAAAATGATATGGAGAGAGAAAGAGAGGAAGAGAATAAGTGAGATAATGTGAAATAATTCCTATTTTATTTGTATAGTGAGGGAGAAGGAGGAAGAAAGAAGAAAAAGGAGAAAAGAGAGATAGAAAGAAGTAGATAAAAATGGGGAGAAAAAGATATAGAGAGGTAGGGGAGAAATAAAGAAATAGAGAATGGAAGAGAAATATAGAGGGAGAAAGAGAAAAGAATAGATGGATATGGATTTAGTTAAAGGGATAAGGAATATAGGTAGAGAGAGGGAGGTATTGGGATAGTGTGAGATTGAATTGCAATCCTAATATACTAATGTTGCATAAACTATCTTGAAAAGGGTACTTAAATATCCAATAGTTGAGAGATTATTATTTTATTATTTATTTTCTCATTGAATTATCATATTAGATATACTAGAATTCATGAATGAGGTTGAGCATGATGGTGGTAGTAAAAAGTTATTTTGAATGAAATTACACATGTTTTCTACTTTGAGGTACTAGGAATGAGAGTGTATGATATTTTAATTTATTGAGTGGGTCTAATGTGAGTTAGTGGAGTCTAATGATGGAACCATTGTTGGGAAGTGTTCCTATTGATTTTTAGTGATCAAGGATGTTGTAATTAAAAATATATATTCTTAAAATCCTCTTCATGAGTAGGGCATGGGTTTTCGCATGGTACCATATTTTAAGTAGAACATTATTTTAGAAAAATACTTGTGGACATTTTATCTATATATTGGAGGCCTACATGAGAGACACGTTTTATAGGTTATTCATAGGTTCACATTTATTACTTGAATATTGTCACATAAAGTAATGAGGATCACCTGAAAAACCAAAAACAATTTTTTAACAAAGTAGGACAATTTTTGAACTTTGAGAAATTTAGAAACTATTAGAAACTTATATAAATTTATAAGATTATATCAATTTAGAAACATTTCTAATTCATTAAAAAGAAAACATAACATTAAATGCATAAAAATAAAAGTTTAAGTAGGATTTAAGTATAGGTTTTTATAAATTTGTGTCTTTCTATAGAAACATAACAATTTAGAGCAATTTTGGAAATTTTACAAACTTTTACAAACTTTTACAAATGTATATCAATTTAATCGTATAATACTATAGCAAAGATAATAATATTAATTTTATATTATTATTAATATAATATCTTATTTGACATGTGCATATTAAGTCAAAATGATACCCTATTTTTCTTCACTTCAAACACTCACAAAATATCATTTTATCATACTTCATATTGCTAAAAGCAACCCAAAATTGATCCATGACCCAAATAGAATAACAATGACCTTTATAAGTAAGATTTCATTGAAAGATATGTGAGTAAACCTCTAGTCTTGTTGTATGATGTGAGTGGATGGTAAAATAGAACTAACAACATGACATTTCAAATTACTATTAATATCAAAAGAATGTTTAATCGTAGAGATTGCACTATCATAACAAGTTTTAAAGCCTTCAAAAAACTTAGTAAGATCTCAAAACAATTTCACTAAACATGTTTGCATCCCAAAAGGATAAGAGAAAAAAACATTTTATAATTGAGAAATTTTTAAGTAGAAAATTTTAAAGAATATATTAGTCAATAAAAGATCTAAACAATTGATAAAAGAGAAAGCCATTTATCATAATAGGTGCTTCAAATGGGCATGGATTATAAATTTTCAAAAAATCAAGATACACAACCAAGTCACATTCAAAAGCTTTGCTATTAACCTAGACCTACAAGTTTATTCAGAGTACTGACTCGTATAAAGTAGATGTATAAGATAGACTCAACACATTTTAGTATAGATATGTATAATATAAAAATAAGGATACCAAATCACAATGATCAAGATTTTGATGTTGCAATGGTTGAGCATCTTGGTGCAATATTCAGTTACATGTAAATGGTAGGTTGATGTTTTTATGCAATTGAGGTTTTTAGTACAACAACTTGAGAGGGGGATAAAATATTATGAAGACAAAGATGACCTCCACACATTCCTCCACTAAGAGTAATGAGTTTAGGTAAAGAAATGAAACTATAGCATTGTCATATTCATCAAGAAAAACAACGATATGACAAAGAACCTAAATTAGCAATAATTTCAACCTATTTAGTTAGGAATACAAATTATTTCTTTCTAGGAGATTGATTTACATGACTACTACTATAGAAAAACATAGACCATCAAATATTGTTTGGACCAAATAACCAACAAATCTTCACAATAATAATTTATTTGTTTAGAAAATTAAGATAAATAGACATACAATTAAACCATGATAAAGTAGACATAAAATATGAAATAGATATGGTAAGCTGAAATATAACCATAGAATATAGACCATTCACCTATCATAACAGTAAAATACCCCCTTTGGATGGAAGCCCAAGTGAAATAAAATAATTTAATGTTTTTTTTATTTTGTTAATTTAAATTGAATGATCCTTGTGATGTGCATGTTGAATTTTTATTTTATTTGATGTGACACAAAATTAAACAATTTGTGATGATATATTGATGATATTGACAAAAATATAGCATTTGAATATATGTAGAACTAAACTATGATAAAATAGATAAAAATATGAAGTATGACAACAAGATAAAATATAACCTCAGAATATAGACCATTCACCTGTCATAATAGTAAAATACTATCTCTCACCAACTTAAGTGTTTCATTTTGGCTTTATTATCTTCATTCAAATATTCCTTACGCTACATCATAACATGTTTCATAAGTTGATCAACAAGTGTAACTCCCTCTTACAAATATTTTATGTCTTGGATGCTACTAAATTTCCAATGTGGGAGGACCAACTTTTGGACCATAACTTTTAACCCAAGAGCCTATTAGGACCTCTTTTTAAAAAAAATTGAGCTTGAAATATCTACAAAATAGGATCTCCATTAAATTATTCATATTCAGAAAAAAAAAATCTTATTGGAAGTCATATGAAAAGATGCACCTAAGTCAATTAACCATGCATCATTACCTGCATGAGTAGCCAAAGCTGCAATGAATGCATCACCATCTTCCTTCTTGGACTCGGAATCAGAATAGAACTTCTTCTTTTTCTTCTTATTTTCTTCTTTGTAGTCCTTACGGATGTGACCTGGTTTACCGCAATTCCAGCATATGACTTTGGACTTTCCAGAAGATTTCGATCTCCCTTTGGATTTGGACTTATTGTACTTATCCTTCTTCTTTCCTTTTTCATTAGATCTTCCCCAAATAGTTAGGGCTTCCTTTGAACTGATGGATACCTTCCTCCACATCTCTTCACCAAGTAGGGTACCCACCACATCTTCAGACTTCAAAACAATAAAAGTACTACTGATAGGCATAAAAAAGGGAATCCCACGAATCAAACAAAGTAAGATCTGACATTTCTCCTCTTCATCCATCTTAACACCAACGGATACCAATTGAGCCACCAACATATTAAATGCTTCCAGGTGGTTTGCAATTCATGCACCCTCTTCCATTGAATTTCTCCACCTTTATCCTCCCCGATGAACTTGCCATCTGAAAATTCCTGCAACAAGATCAAAAAGTGTCTTCTACACAAGCTGCCACTCAAATCTGGATTAGTTTATAAAACCCAACAACCCACAGCTAAAACCAAAGGTGATCAAGCTCTGATACCACTTGTAAGGAAGTTAAGTAGTGGAACAACTTCCTGCACTAAATTTGACAGGAGGATAATGCAAAAACTTTTGTGTGATCATTACAACAATTACAGAAAACTTAACAAAAATAGATACAACAACATGCCTACCACAACATAGTAATTCACATGGGGAAAACCCTTTCGAGAGAAAAACTCCACACTTCAAAAGCCACCCAATATATTATTCAATAATCAACAACATATTACAATATACTTGTAGAGAAATCTCTTCAAAGGAGTACCATTAATAAAAGATTCAAAGGTAACTCAATAGCCATAAGACTCTTACACATAACCTCTACCTCACACACCTCATATATAGGAGATACAATACAAGAAACTCTCAAACAATATTACAAAACCATGGGCTAAAACCACCCAATAAAGTGGAGCTGACCTTATCTCCTATCTACATACCCTATGACATGTCAAAACACACATCAACTCATGTACCTCCCTTTTACAACTCATTTATGTGTCTGATGCATTTTATATTTCCTATTTCAAGAGTACAAACTTCCAAAGGCCATAACTTGTGAATTGTGTGTCCGATTGACGAACCGTTTGAAGCACCAGAAAGCTTGTGAAGTTCTCTATCACCTCATACATTACTACACCATTTATACCCACTTTCCAAATAATTTAGGAGCCTCTAAATTCCTCAAAATTAAATTTAAACTTTTATCGTACCCCTCCAAAATAGAAACTTTCATATCTTCAAAACTAGCTATGATCTTGCAATGAAACTTTATTGGAATTCTTATGTAGCCAACCACAAGCTTTATGGAGAATTTCACACCATTTCATGCTCAAATGAAAACTTCCTATAAATAGTAACCTTGTGTAAATTCAAGGTTGAGACACCATTTTTCCCAATAGAAAGGTGGTGCAGGACCCAATGAAAGGTTGTGTTGGTATCATTGTGCCCATTTGTCTGGAGTCATGTGGAAGATTGATGTCATCCTAGTTGAGGGAGAGGGCCAAAGGCCACCTATATGAGCGGTGTTGGCAACATCGTAGAGATGAAGGTCTGTCGCACGTTCAGTGTGACCACAAACACAACAATTGAGGGTGCGAGGGTTTCACGGGCCAGTAGAGGACCGCATTGTGACCATCGTAAGGGACGTGGGTTACACTAAGCTACAGGGGTGCCACGCCTGTGGTGAATCCTGCATGAAGCCCTCATTTTGTAGTTCGACTTGCCTTAATACGTAGGTGTCGTTCGTGTATCAACTCTTGCCTTAAAAAAAACTCAAACTGCTCTGATACCATGTACAAATCCAAGAATGAATGAGATTAAAAATAAGCACAAAATTACATGAATATGGGCATTTTGAGAGGAAAATATTACCTAGTCCATATAAAGTACAAAAATATTGTTTACTTATTCCAGAGGCATGTATACAATAATGCGTACAAGACAATAATATATTGATTTCCATAGAAATTTTACATTAAATATGAGCAGAAGTTGTGGAGTAGAGTGACAAAGATGATGTGAGAGCAACTTGAGAGAAATAGACATTTTGAGAGGTTAAGATTACCTATTCCATATGAGTGAAAAAATATTGTTAGCTTATTTCAGGCACATATAAAATAACTCATACAAGACAATAATATATTGATTTTCATAGCAATTTTGCATTAACTACAAGTAGAAGCTATGGGGTAGAGTGACAGAGATGGTATAGGAGCAGCTAAAGAGAAATGAACATTTTGAGAGGAAAATATTACTAACTCTATATGAGTACAAAAAAATTGTTACCTTATGCCAGACAGATGTTATATAATTCATACAAGACATCAATACATTGATTTCCATAACAATTTTTGCATTAAATACGAGCATAAGTTGTGGGGAAGAGTGACAGATATTGTATTGGAGTAGCTAGAGAGAAATGAACATTTTGAGAAAAAAATATTGCATACTCCATATTAGCACAAAAATATCATTAGCTTATTCGAGACACATATAAAATAATTCACACTAGACAATAATATATTGATTTCCATAGTAATTTTGCATTAAATACAAGAAGAATTTGTGGGGTGGAGTGATAGAGATGGTATAAGAGTAGTTGGACAAAAATGGACATTTTGAGAAGAAAATATTACCTACTCCACATGAGTACAAAAATATTGTTAGCTTATTCTAGATGCGTATAAAATAATTTGTACAAGACAATAATATATTTATTTCCATAACAATTTTGCATTAAATATGAGTAGAAGTTGTGGGACGGTCTGACAAAGATGATATAGTAGTTGGAGAGGAAAATATTACGTACTCCATATGCATACAAAAATATCATTAGCTTATTCTAGATGCATATAAAACAATTCATACAAGACAATCACATATTGATTTCCATATAACTTTTGGATTAAATACTAGTAGGAGTTGTGGGGTAGAGTTACAGAGACCATATAGGAGTAGCTATAGAGAAATGGACATCTTGAGAGGAAAATATTACCTACTCCATATGACTACAAAAAATATCATTAGCTTATTCTAGATGCATATAAAATAATTCATGCAAGAAAATAATATATTGATTTCCAAAACATCATTAAATACAAGCATAGTTTGTGGGGAAAAGTGATAGAGATGGTATCGGAGAAGCTGGAGAGAGATGGAAATTTTGAGTGGAGAATATCATTTACATCAAACTCTGGATGCTATTGCATGGATAAAAACTACTCAGGTTAGCTCCAAAGGATATAATTGTTAATTCACACCAACCAAACCTACTCAAAATATGACGTGGACCTCCAAAAATCTTCTAGATGCACAATATAGCCTCACCTAACACCCACATCACTAAATCATAGAACGTAAACACCAAAAATATTGAAGGCAAAGGAATGCAATGCATTCGTGCAAACTAGCACATTGTCACAACACGATCGATACTTAGACCATCATATAATTAAGTTTAAATAAAATGAGAGCATAAGAACTGAGATATATCAAGCACTTTCATCCACTGATCTATCATACTATAACCACAAACAAAGATGAAATAATGTGCCATAATACGAACCATAAAACTAAAACCTATCTAATAGACTATTCACTGAAACAATCACACTTAGCTAAAGTCAAATAAAACCTAGAAACACTTCTCCAAAGTGTCAAAAATTACATAATACAACCATATTTACCATATAAAGCTACCACCATCAATATCTAAACATCTATATGAACTCATGAGTAATTCTCTAATACTGCATTACTACATGCCATAACTGATCAACCATCCAAAAAACTCCACAAGGAGAAAAGTACGATGTAGGGGAGCATGAGTAGGAGTAGGGGAGGAGATAGGGTTTTAGGAAATGTTCTGGAGAGTGGGAAGGTGATGGTGATGTTGATGGCCTAGTGGTGTTGGTGTTTGATCTTTTTGGCTTGTGTTGGGTCGTTGGGTTTGTTCCTTCTTTTTTAGTCCCTGTGACCCCTTCTTGTCTTTGTTGGGATCTATTTATTTTTGTAGTGTTGTGCTCTGTTGTGTTTTCTTGTGCTTCCTTCTTTTTCCATCTAGAATTTTTCACTTCCTTCTTATGGGGCTTCTCTTTTTGGGTTGTGTCACCTTCAGTCCGTTTTGGCTGGGTTCTATGTGGTGGTCGGTGTTTCCTGTTGTCTTGTTCATGCTCCTCCTCTTTGGAGCCAATGCTGGTGGTTGTCCTTACAAACATTTTGTTTCCCATGTTGAGATCCTTTGTCCTGGGCTCTTTTCTTTCTTTTTGCCTCTATCTTAATGGTGTCTCAGTGTGGAGCTTTAGTCTCCATTTCTACTGGTCCTCTTTGATGTCTGTTTTTGGTGTTGCCTCATGGGATCTGTTTGGGGCTCTTATTCTTTGGAGGACAACAATTTTGATTGGGTCCTTTTTTTGGCTACCTGGTTCCCTTTGGTGGTAACTTTGCTTGGGTTAGGTTCCTTTATGGTTTCTTTATGGTTTCCCCTATTCTCATGGGGTTCTTTTTTTTCTCGGGGGTCTATGGTCTTTGTTTTGGGTTCCCTATTTTTTATTTTTCTGGAACCCAAGTTACTTTATTCTTCTTGGCAGTCAGGAAGATAATAGCAGTTTTCAAGGGACTAGACTAGCCTTGGTTTGTTTTTGGTTAGGGTTGTTGACATCAACAATGAAGGAAGATTGAGAGGGGGGATGAATTAGTCTTTAGTGGATCAACTAACTTAACCACAAAAATATATATGATAAAATGCAACAATAGCAAAGATAAGAAAAATTGAAGGCACCACACACAACACCAAGATTTTGATGTGGAAAACTCGGTTAAGGGAAAACCTACAGTGGGAACCTACCCACAGTAAGATGATACTCTACAATACTATGTGTAAATGATACAATGGGGAATGCACATGCATTCACGTACACTACCTAGAGCTCACTGCTCAAATACAATGACCCGGAAGGTTACAACCCTCAAGGAAGTCTCACTGACTTAAAAAAAGATTCAAACTACAATCCAAAAGAAATGAACTAAAGGAATAACATCTCCAAATGCCTAATTATAGTTCTGATTAAGCACAAATGTCTTCCCTGCCACACCAATCTCTACTCAATCACAATGTTGAAGGATGAATCACTTGATCGCACATACACCACTCTTTGATAATGCAAACACACCCTCAACACCTAAATTACATGACAATATCACCTATATATACAAATTATCAACCTTGATAACAAGGTCGGCTAAACCCTCAACTAATAATTACAAAATTACATCACACGATACAAAATTTGACCATTAGACCAATATGATGATTTAGATGACATAATATAGTCCTAATTCAAATTCTCAAACGCTCAACTCCACCAAAAATCACACCAAGAACAAAAACAACATGCTACACCACCAGAAATACCGCATAACACGAAGAACATCATCGGTTCATGAAAACCACCAAAACATCGCACAATGATCAATATGGACCATCAAAACAAATAGGAAACATTTAGGAAACACTAGAAAGCATGTTAGAATCATCAGAGACAGTTGCACCAACATCACTTATCAAATCTTCATCGATCAACATCTGAAAGCTCAAGATGACAACCAATTAGCAACTGTCACAAAGAAAGATAACCTGTGGAGCATCAAAACACGAACCTTCTGAAATGAAGATGCACAAGAACATTCCAAACAATCTCCCAAAATCTCAGCACAAGATTTGATCACACTAGAATATACTGGAGGACATACTGAACTCTGCAAAGCACCAATACAAAAAAAATAAAACTGCAAACTAGATCATAAGATCTTATCAATCTACAAACACTAGAGAAAATCATAGGAATATATTGACATCAATGACAACAACATATCCTTAGCAGCAACAATGTCCAACAATCTCCCCCTTTGGCATTGATGGCAACATATGAATATAAAAAAAATCAATGCAAAGAAAGAAGATATCTCCAACAAACTCCCCCTAGGATCAAGACAGATACAAATTTTTTTCACATAATCTATGTCCCCCTTTGATAGCAATGCCAAAGATCTCAAAATAGAAAATTAAACTCACTCTCCTCCTTAGAATTGTTGGGAAAATGGTCCTATACACCTAGCATAATAATGTTTTATTTTTGTATTATTTTATTATTTTGTGAGGCGGACATGGAATTATATTGTAATATCATATTGTATTGTTGCACTAGGAGCACTTAGACGAGTTGTATTGGCACATTGGTATTATTATATTGTATTTATTTAATATTGGAGAATGTAATTGTGATGAAGTATCCAATATTAAATGTGGGTCAAGGGTAGGTAGGAAAAATATTATATTTTATTATCGCATGGTTTTGGGCACATGGTTTGATGTAATACCTCTTGGTGGTTTTGTGAGAGCTTGTGTTTATAAAAGCAACCACAAGGGTAATTGTTTGAGTTGGTCAGTTAGCTAGGTTATCATTTGTGGAGGAGGAAGCATGGCATGGGATGCATGGATTCATGCTTGGTCACATGGAGTGCTTTTTGATGGCTTGTTATGGCTGGATTTTTTAAGGCTTTCCATACTTGTATTGTAATGGACACATTGTTGATAATACATGGTGGATGATGCTTTTGGAGGTTGGGTTTTTGATGCGGAGCTTCAAAGGACCCAGCTCAAACTTAACAATACAAGACTATTTGATGATCAAGTTGATACAAATGGTGTCATAATACTCAATCAATAGAAACACAACCCTTTGAGACTTTACAAACTGCCTCAATGCATTGACAAAGAAAAATCATTGCAAAACTACCACCTTGCTGCCATATTGATAGACCCTTACAGTCACCCATAACTTTTGCAACTGAACAAATTTATTGGATCACTCTGGTGACATTCTTTATAACTTGGTTATACAAAACATATCCAAACCTCAGGAAAATCCAATAGTGGAAATGTGAGATATGCCCTCTGTACTAGGACTGTAGTTTCTGCAACAGTCTGCCCCTAAAATTTCAGACCTTTACTCCCACAATGTACATGTCATCTTGTGCATGGCCTCCTAAAACCAAATATTATGAAAATATACAATATAGTACACCATCATACCCATTTTTTGGTTATGAAAATATACAATATAATACACCGTCATACCCATTTTTGGGGTTAGATCAATCTAGAAATAAAATATAAAACATTTTCATGCTCACTATTAACCCTAGGGCAGGGATATGACTATTTTCACAAGAATTTAGACATCTTCACCAAAACAAAACCAAATCACTTCAAACCAAAGCCAAAATAAACTTAGTTAATTATAGAAACATCTCCAACCATGAAGGAATGAAAACTAATTCATAAAATCACTCAAAACAATGGAAAATCAAACTGTTCTACATGGAAACCTGGAAAATACACATGAAAATTAGATTTTTATTGCTTCAAAACTCCAAACCCAAACAAAACACCTTTACCAACAACCCCAAAATTATTCAATTACATCCATTTATAACCCTCAAGGCCTTCTAGGCTGAAATCCAACCTAAAACCAACTTATAACTAACTTATGACAACTTTTTGCATTCTTGACAACTTTTTGACAACAAAAAGTTGCTCCAAAGTTGTCAAGTTTGACAACTATGTATGTCAACTTGCCAAACCTATATCTGAACCTTATAAAACATTAAAATGATCATTAGATGACCTTATAAACATATTTTATCCACCTAAACACACTTCTACCCCAAAAACCCAATTTTAGCCTTTTCTAGGCCTAATTGCTCAAAATGGCAATTTTACACTTTTTGACCATTACATTGCATTTCACTACATTTTATGGCTCACATGGCCATTTTACATCATTTAAAGACCTTATAGGTCTTGTTTGTCTGCATTTTTCATCAAATCCTCCATAGGGCCTATCAGTGACCCTGCTCCACCTTGTCTTCCTGGGTGCTCCTACACCAGTTTTTCCCTCACGAGGGTTTTCTCGGGATATATCTCGGGTCCCATTTTCATGGGTATTTTGTCTATTCTTTGCATGTGGATTCTATGTGTTAATTTGATTGAGATGTAAATTGAGTTATGTGGAAATTGTCATAAAGTTGGCTGCAAGTTTCCTTTCAAGTGGTATTAGAGCTATATGGTTTTATGGTGTTATAACCCTAGTTGGAATCCATGAATGCATGAAAGAATGAAAGGACAAGGCAATATATATGCTTTTACGGGTTGTTATTGTAGATCTATGTTATTTGAGTTTTCTATTATGATGGGTTGTTTGCAAATTTGGGGCTGAAATAATTTTGGTCAATCTAGGGCATCATTGAAAAATGCTTTGAATGAGAGTTTCGGGGGTGAGCTTTCATAAATAGCCCCGTGGGACAAAATAGATCTCATGGATGGATTCAGGTTGGCCAAGAGACGAAAAAAGATATATAATTTGCTCTATTTCAATTTCAGAGGCCCAGGTTTGAAATTTTTTTAGAGGGTACTCCCATATTGCCTGCAAATTTGGTCTCAGAATTTTTAAAAAAATATATATCTCGTCGAAATTAAAAAAATTCCTTGTGAGATCTAGAAATTAAAAAAAATTGTATTTACAGCAGGGAGGGCCTTTTCTGAAAAAGGTTAAAAAAAACTTTATATATATATATATATATATATATATATATATATATATATATATATATATATATATATATATATATATATATATATATATATATATATGTATGTATGTATATGTATATATATGTATGTATATGTATATATATGTATGTATATGTATATGTGTATGTATATGTATATATATACATATACTTATACGTATATGTATATATATACATATACTTATACGTATATGTATACATATACATATATATATATAGATATTGTTAGGGGGGTCCACAGACCCGTACCTCCCCAACGCCCTGCGATACTGTGTGCCAACAGTGGTTGGTACCACTGTCGGTACCTGCCGACAATGGCACCGGCCACTGTGCCGATGGCGGGGAGTTCCCCGATAGGGGTATCCCCCGTCGGTTTTAAATCCCACACAAATAAAAATTTAAAAAACAAACTTTTTAAAATTAAAATCCTGCCAAAATATTATTTAATGAAATTTGTTTTTGTAAAGTTTTTAAAAGAAAACTTTGAAAAATTTATCCGCCCAATAAAATTTATTTATATGCCATGTGGGTGGGTCTGACCAGTGGAACCCACCTGGTTAAAAATTTGGAAATTATTTTTTATTGGTATATTGAGAAAATTTGTAAAATAAATTTATGTCTTATTAGTGAAATTTTTTGGAGTCCATTTGCTTGCATATAGCCTAATTGGTTGTTTTTCTTTGACGGAGCATATCTTGGGCAGATGGTGTCGGTTTTTCGACTTCTTATAGTCGTTGGAAAGGTTGCTCAGTTTACTTCATGGATATATGATTATTTTTTTTATAGATTTAGTTTTTTGGGTAGTGAAATGTTAGCTAGAAGTGACAGGTACCTTGATGGCTTTGAGAGGTCATAACTTGAGCATATGGAGTCGGATTTTGGATTTTGAATAGTCGACGGAAAGCTCTTGGAGAGAAATACACATTGGTTTAGATCTAGAGCAAGTTAGATATGATTTATTTGCTGATATTTTGATTTGAGTTGTTTATGGGTTCTTTTGACTTTGGTGACAGTATGAGTTTATGACATGCTACATATTGGAGATTTTGATTTGATGTCATTGTACACTCGATGTTGTATCTTCATTCATCTCATGTTGACGTGGTTATAAATTTTGGTTTGAGTATGTATGTTGCATGGTTGGGTCTACAAGTTGTGCAGTGTTGTAGGCAGTCTATACTTACAAGATTGCATTTATGGCTTGGATATGGGTTGTCTATGCCCATAGACCTTTCATTTTTGATGCATATTTAGATTGGTGGCTTGGCTTAGTCATATGATTTACTGATTTTGTTCTCATGGTGAGGAGGAGAGATGTTGTTACCAGGTATAGTCATGATGGGGGACCTACATGGTTGACCATGTGATGCTGATAGGTTGGACTCATTGAGTTAGATGCTTGTTTCATGAATGTGATCATGGTGTCATGGATGTTCCTTGTGTTTAGGGACTTTGACATGACATGATTGGATTTGCAAGTTCTTTTATTGATTATGATTTGTTTTGGATTCCTAATTGGTTATGGTGGTGTATCTTCTTGTGTTGAGGATCATGGTTACTTTGACTTTTGGGAGCTCATGATGCATGATTTGAGTTCTTTGATTGTTAATGGCTTTGGTTGATTCTCATGGTTAGAGGATGGTTTTATCATATTGTCATGGATAGCTTGTATACACTTTTAGTGGGAGATTTTAATAGTGATGATGTGGTGGTGTAGGATTGGTTTCCGATTGTTTGTTGGTAGTTTTGTATCTTCTTGAGATGGAGTTCATGGTTTACTTGATATTTTTGACGTTTCAATTGTATGTGTGTAGAGCTAGATGATTTTCATTTAAGAGATAGTTATCAAGATGCTATGGAGTGCTTGGTATCATAGTTCAATGGGAGCTTGTAGCAGTGATGTGTACTCACCATTGGATGGTGGATGATCTTCTTAGTGTGCAGATGTTTGGAGGATTCCTTAGATCTTGTTACTGTAGAAGGGTCTTTCACATTTGCGAGTACACTTGTAGGAGATGGTGATCTTGATGATATTTGAGGATGTTTACATCTTGAGGGCTCAAGGAGTCCTTGGTTGAGGTGCAGTTTATGCTTTCATTTGACATGTTATCCTTGATTGATAGGATGATTGATATTATGTCATGGTACACTCTTGATATTGTGAGGAGACAATTTTTTAGAGGATAATATTTTGCCAGGGTATATCCTTCGAATTAGTCTTCCACGAGTTAATTTTTTTTATTATTATGTATACTTATTAATTAATTAAAACTTAGACTAATATAATTATATTTAATTAAAATATAATGTTGCAAGCTCATTCCCAACTTTCTTCTTTCTTTTAGGAATAAATTATTCTTTAAGCGTGTGGAATAAGCTCAATACCTATTATTCCAAGTATTTCTATAAAATCAGTGAGCTGGAAACCGTATTAAGTTTTGCCGATTTCTTAGCCCAACTTAATTTTGCTTAATATAACAAATTCAATGAAGATAGAGATACGTGTACCATAGAAGTCGAATATGCGCTTGAAAGAGATTTAACAATTCTATAGACAACACTAATATAAATGTAAGATCGCACTTTAAGGTATTAATTGTTTATTACGGATGATAGATTTCATAAAAAAGAGATTATAAATGTTGATGTACAAATATCTTTACACAATCTAATTCAAAAGTAATTGTATTAAGTGGAAGCTTGATATCATTAATTAAGAAGGAGATGGTTTGACCACGACTAATGAAAGTTTAGAGAAGAGAGATCAAAGAAGGTACACGATGTTAGTCATTTACTTATTTACAGATAGCTAGGGTTAGAATTGTAGAATGCACACATTTATTGAATAAAGAAAAGAGGATTACAATGTATCCACTTTTGTTCGACATGTCTTTGGGTTGTGTTTTTTTGTTGATATGGATGATAATGTTGCAAACTCATTTCCCATTGTCAACAACATGTTTACAAGATGAGAGAAGTTATTTGCAGGATTTCAAGGCTAGTCTTGAAATTCCCTCTCGCCGGTTATCATCTTGGTAGGGATTCAATTGCTGCAAGTGGGAGGGTGTTTCTTGTGGGGGGACTTCATGTGTATGTTATGACTTGAAAAATGAATTTTTGTCTCTTTTTAGATCCCAATTTCATGCATTTACTTATTGATTCTTGAAACATTATTAATTGTAATGGCATGTGACACTCTTTTGTGTTAAGTTTGGTTCCTTCACTTTTGTTATCCACCTTCATTTACTTCTTGTACACATTCCTATACATTTTCTTTTATACATTGTCATATTCATATTTATCCTCACAAATCCCTGTCATTTATCAATCTAGATTTTCACTAATTCATTCCTTATTCTATATTTCATTTTCCATATCTCAAGTCATTTTGTGGTGTCCAAGAGTGATTGCACAACATGGATATAACCTAAACATTAGTTTTCTTAAATTTTTGGAACATCTCCCACCCTTTTTCTCATTATCATTGTGAGATAATTTGATACACTAAATCGTTAAAAATCTTATACATTATGAAGAACATCATACTCCAAATGATTCAGTTTGAAGAACCAAAATAAACATCATATATACACAATTTTAAATAAAACCTATTTTATATTTTTTATATACAAAGTTTTCTTATAAAGCCCATCCTCTTTCTATACACGAGAGAATATTATCATCTGCGCTTATTCATAGTCTTTTGATGACGTATGATTAAGTTTTACCGACTTCTTATGCCAGCTTAACTTTGCCTAACATAACAAATTGAAGTTAGAGATGGGGTAACCATGTTTCTATGCGCGTGCTATAAAAGTCGAATATGAAGCTTGAATAAGAACTTAACAAGCTATAATCACGAATTCAACACTTGGAGGGTAGTCAAATCAATAACAGAGATGAAAGAAGAAACACGACGTTGGTAGTTTGCTTATTAATAGACAACCGAGGGGGAGGGGGGGAAGTTTAGAATGCACACATCTCTTGAATAAGGAAAAGAGGAATACAATGTATCCGCTTTCTTTCAAGATGTCTGTGGGTTGTGGATCTTTCTTGATGTGGATAATAATACTGCAAGCTCATTTCTCATTTTCAGCAGCATGTATAAAACATGAGAGAAAATTCTTGCTGGATTTTAAGGCTGGTCTTGATCTTTCTTCAGGTCGGTTATCCTCTTGGCGCGGATTGAACTGTTGCGAGTGGGAGGGTGTTGCTTGTGATTATCATACATCCCATGTCATTCGCCTTAATTTAAATAATGATTGGTACCACCACTGGTTGAGTGGGGAGCTTCATCCATCTTTGTTTAATCTGCGCCATCTACAACACTTGGATCTCACACGGATTGACTTTAAAGGTATTTCTATTCCTCCCTTACTATCAAAACTGTATAAGCTTTCATTTCTTAGTCTGTTAGGGGAAAGGACCCAGTAGTTGAGCATGTACCAACTGTTGTGAGGGTTGTTGATACCTTTTGTTCCAAAAATTGAACAAATAAAACCTATTGTTTGAAACAAAAAATATAAATTTTAGTTACGAAATGTACCAACAGTTGTTAGGAAATGTACCAACAGTTGTTAGGAAATGTACCAATAGTTGTTAAGAAATGTATTAATATTGTAAAAAGTAACCAATCAGGTGATGCCATGTCAGCTGCACAACTATTGGGGTCTCTTTTGCAGGCCTATTGGTCTCACTTTTTTGGGGGGCTGTTTTGGACACCTTGGCAAAAAGTATGCTGATGTGGCATCATATTTGATGATGTGGCCCTGAAACCTTAGTAATAAGCAGGGGACTTGCCAAGTAAGCTGCTGTAAAAAAATCGGAATGATTTGAAATTTCCAAGTAGGATTTTGAGAAGCATGAAGTTAGGGTGCACAACTACTGGGTCCTTCCCCCTAGATGCTGGATTTGGTGGCGAAGTCCCTCTGAAATTGGGAAATATGTCAAGCTTCCGTCATTTGGATTTGACAAGTGATTGACGACATATGTTTAAGAGTAGTAAGTTTGATGTATGGATAAGAAATATTAGAAGCCTAGAATTCTTAGATATGACTTATGTGAACCTGACAATGGCGAGGCCCTTAGCGGTCTTGCCAATCTTTCCCAAATTCACATGTATTGGTGTAAGCTCTCAGTAATATTCTAGATCTATCAAACCTCACCCGTTTATCATATTTAGATTTAGCTTATAATTCATTCCCGTTTGAACTACCCACCTGGTTTGAGAACGTGTCCTCATTGGTTTCACTTCATCTCGAGGGTTGTGATCTAATTGGTTCCATCCCTTCCAATTTCATGCCCCGTTCAAAATTGAGCGTTCTTAGTATTAGAAACAATAATTGGAAAGGAAAGCTTGCTTTCTTTCTAAACCACTCTTCCTCCCTTGTTGCGATGTACCTCAACTCTTGCAATTTAGGACGAGTGATTTCCCCCGTCATTACAAATTTTTCATAACTTGAGACCTTGTATCTCCGCTGGAACAATCTCCAAGGAGGTATACCGTCCTCTTTAGACAGCCTTTCGTCCCTTGCGACTCTGGACCTTAGTTACAACCAGCTAACTGGTCAAATTCCCCCGTCTTTGTGTGATGTTTCGGCATTACGCGAACTCCATCTAAGCCATAACCAATTGTCAGGAACAATTCCAGATTGCATTTTAAAGATGTCCAGTTTAAAAGTTTTGTCACATTCTTCCAACGGATTAACAGGCAACATTTCACTTCAACTTTTCAACAATCTCACTCACCTTCAAGAACTGGACCTTTCTGAAAATCAGTTTCACATTAACATCTCTACTAGCTAGGTTCCTCAGTTTGCCCATCTGGAGCAACTTGTTTTGGGGTCTTGCAATATAGAAGGCAACTTTCCTCCATTTTTGTCCCAGCATTTTCAATTGAAAGTGCTAGATCTTTCAGATAACACCATTGTGGGAAATCTACCTTCGTGGCTGTGGGATCTTCCTAATCTTATCTTTGTCAATCTTTCAAATAACATGCTGGAAGGTTCTCTACCTCGGAAGATATCTCATACTTTCAGGACAGTGGACTTGCATGGAAATGGATTATATGGCTCTCTTCCTGCTCTTGATTTTTTTTCATACTTTCTAGATCTGTCAGATAATGAATTCACCGGCTCCATTCCTGAAACAAATGGCAAATTTTTGTTTTTATCATTGTCAGGGAATAAACTGACTGGATAAATTCCAACGTTGGCATGTACCGATTCAACTGAAATTGCAGATGCATTGGAGATTTTGAACTTCTCTAATAACAAGCTAACAGGTATGATTCCTAGAAGCATTGGGAGCTGTTCCAGTTTATCAGTTTTAAATTTAGCTCAAAATGTTTTGCAAAGGGAGATTCCAGGGGAGCTGGGAAATCTAAAAGCTCTTCGAACACTAAATCTCAATGACAATAGTTTGCAAGGTAGAGTTCCTTCATCCATTGCCAAGTGCATTAAACTCCGAGTTCTTGACTTAGGAAATAACAATTTTGAGGGTAGCCTTCCTATTTGGATTGAAAAGATGGTAGATTTGCGAATTCTCAGTTTAGCTTCTAATAAGTTCAAAGGTAACATTCCATCTAAGTTGGTCAAATTGCAGAATCTTCAAATTCTTGATTTACAGGAAATCTAAACATTTGGATAAAAGGGAAGGAATCTAACCTACAAGAAGATAATCAATTAAGCCAAGTTCATCGATCTATCACATAACAATTTGAAGGGTTTGATATCTCTCAACATATCAAAAAATAATCTGAGTGGCTCAATCCCAAAATCCCTTGGAGCCTTGACTCAATTAGAGTCGTTGGATCTATCACAAAATAGGTTGTCAGGAAAGATTCTTTCTGAATTCTTAAGTCTCACATTCTTGTTGTTTTGAATCTTTCAAACAACATGTTGTCCAGATTAATACCAGAAGGGAAGCAGTTCTCAACCTTTGGGGCTTCTTCTTTTCTAGGAAATCCCAATCTTTATGGACCTCAACTTGAAAACTGAACACATAATCTTAGTTTGGATAGCAAAGAATTTTTCTTTTGTTTTGAATAATACAGTTGTAGATATTGTAATGGATCGAAGGTGGGCAATGGGGCTGGGGTCAAGTTATGGAGTGGGATTTGCCACTGTGATTGCAGTTTTGCACTTCCACATAAAATGGGGACCCATATGCTTTGCTCTGATGGATAATTTAATCTATCATCTCTTCGAACATTGAATCCATAGAGCTACTTTGCTTCCAAAACCATTATGTCATAGATATGTACTAATATGTGTGGTGTTACTCATATTAGTGTTGGTTTATTTGTATTGTTAAAATGTATGCAACAAAAGAATATTTTCAATTTGGTATAAAGCCATGAAGCATAAGTTAGTGCACACTATGAAAAGTGAACATTCCATTGAGTATTAATGTAATACTATTTTATTTTTATACTATCTTGTCATCTACTATATTTAGAGTTCATAAATTTTATGGTTGCATTGACCCTTTTACCACTTGATTTAGTTATATGTATCTTCACTAACATATTCATATTTTAAAAAATCTATGTAAAATGTGTGGAGAGATCAAATTTCAAAATATTTTACATTCATAAAGATGAATAAATCAATGAATGTGAATCTAATATTTTTTGGCTGATGAGTAGTGACAATGAACTTCAATAGAGTTGAAGTTTCTTGTAGTTTACTATGGTATCAAGGTATTAGTTGGGTGTGGCTCTGCTAACTTCCTTTTCATGCTTTTGTCTCATTATACTAGCTCCCGTACTTTAAAGACAAAAAATATGGAAGCATAGTCAAGGTGTGTGAAGCATTATACAAAACAACTCAAATAAATGTGGTCGTATGATCTACCATGATTTTAAGATAATTACATTTATAGTTTAGTATAAACTAGCATTACCTATATTTTAAAAATTCTATGTAAAATGCGGAGATAGTAAATTTTAAAATATTTAGCATTAAACATACATATGAATAATTCTATGAATATAAATCTAATAATTTTTTTTGTCAATGATTAATGACCATGAACCTCAATGGATTGCAATTCTTTAATAGTTTCCTACTACATCAACATATGAATAAGGCGTTGCTCTAAAAACTTCCACTTCCTAATTTTGTCTCATTATACTGGTTTTCTTACTTTAAAGATCAAAATACAGAAGCATAAACAAGGCATGTGAACTTTGAATAGAGGTCTATTAGGCCATGTGGGCTGGAATTATGAAATTTTGTGTTTTATGATCCTAGAATGTTGTCTCGGGTGTTTTGAAGGATAATGATGCTCTTAATTGTGTTTGATAAGGTTTAGGTGCTTAGGGATTAAAAGTTGCAAAAGTTGCATAAATGTTGTCATTGTTGTCAAAGCAACTTTTGAAAAGTTGCCAGTTGGACTGTCACCTCTCTCCAACGGTCACAACCATTTCAAAATGTTGTCATTGTTGTCAAAACAACTTTTAAAAAGTTGCCAGTTGGAATGTCACCTCTCTCCAACGGTCACAACCATTTCAAAGTTGGTTGTGGTCATTGAGAGAAGCCTATTATGCTTGTACAATTGATGAGAAAGGTTGTTGATGGTATTGGATGATTTAGAGAAGTTTCGTGGAAAGTGTGGAATGAAACAAATCTTATTTTGCTAGAATTGTGTTACTCTTCCGTACTGTCTGTACAGAGTATTGAATGATTTTGTAAAAATTTGGATTGGTAAAGTAGACCATTGAGTTACCTTTCAAATGATCCTAGTCTGACCCCTTGAAGTGGGGTTTGGAAGGAGATATTGACAATTTGCTTCTGCAGGTCCAAAAACCCTTAAATTCCCTAGGGTGTTGCATAGATGAGGCCCTAACTTGCAGTCTAGCCATTGGTTTTCAACAGCCTTTGGTAGGATGCAATTTAGGAGGGTGTATTATGAGATTCCAAAGGGGTGAGATCAGAGTATTTGGTTTGGTATTTTTACCACCAAGCCCTAGTCTAAACTTTGTGAGGGTTTGGATTAGAACAATCAAGAATTGATTGATTGTAAGATGCAAGACACTATTGGAAGGATTTAGATGGTTTAATTGGTGCATTTATAGACTAAAAAAGTCCTCTGAAGCATTGGATCTCCCTTGTGATCCCATTCCCATACACTTCCTTTATAACTCAGGCCTAATTTGATCAACTAGGTCTGTGACCCAAGTAGGTGTCTAGGAGTGCTGGAGCAAGTTTGGGATTTGGTTATTTAGAGTCTAAAAGAAGTTCCAAAAGGGTATTTGAAACTATAATTTTTTTTGGGCCTTTTTTGGCACTTTTTGGAGTAAAGACTGAAAAAGTAGTAAAATAGGGCTACTAGTCGGGTAGGTGCAAATAGGGGTAAAGAACAAAATTTACCATCCTTGTGAGACAAGAAGGTTGTGGAAGGTCTTGTTAGGACCTAAGGACATATTAAAGGTGTTTTCCAACCTTGTGAGGGGTAAAATCCAAGTTTTGGTTTTGGTGTGAGTTGAGGCCTTCATAGGCTTAAGCATTTTGAGAGTGAAAGGTGAGTGTGTGTGTGGGGTTCGCTACACTACTACTGAAGATCTCTGCATCAGGTGGTATTAGAGCTCTAGAAGAACTTGGGAAGAGTTTGAACCATGGGAGATCAGATAGAGGGAAAAAGTGAATAGGAGATACCCTCTAGAGTCACCGATGTAGAATTGGCTAGGATAGTGAGGGACCAAATAACCAAGAACAAAAGGATAGAAGAAGAACTAGCAAATTTGAAGAAGGATCGGGCTGGGAAAGAAGTTGGCTTAGAATCTGAGGAAGAATAAGAAGGAGAAGAACAAGGAGAGAACCCAGTTGTACCTGCAGATCAAAGGCATTTCATTGAAGCCCTTAAGAGAGTAGGTGGAAGAGATACTAAAGCAGAATTACCTATGTTTCGAGGGAAGATGAATCCAGAGGAGTGCATGGACTAGATTGAGGCCTTAGAAAACTATTTTGAATATGAGGAGGTGGTGGATAATCAAAGAGTAAAGGTGGCTAAATCAAAATTGAAGGGTCCTGCCATTAGTTGGTGGAATTTCCTACAAAGGGAAAGAATGGTGGAAGGTAAGAACCCCATGACTTCATGGAAGAGGATGGTGTTAGAAGTTAAGAATCAATTTGTCCCCAAGGATTATGAGATAATTCTACACAAGAAACTACAAAATTTGAGGTAAAAGAATTTGGATGTTAGTGCTTACAAAGAGGAGTTCCACAAAATGATACTTAAAGCAAAGATACTGGAAAGTGAGACACGAAAGCTAGCAAGGTACATGAATGGCCTTAAGTTTAACATTCAAGATGAACTAAGTTTGTTTAATCCTGAATCAATTCATAAGTGTTATCAAATGGCACTTAGGATTGAGGAGAAGCAAAACAGGAGAGGAGAACACCATAATAGAGGAAGAGGTAAAAATTTCAGAGGTATAGTTTCAACAATAAAAGCATAGGTAAATAATGTATTAGTAACTACACTAGGTAAAAGCACCGCTCTGCAACTTTCTCGCTTGCCGGATTTTTTGAATTTCTGCAATGGATGTCGTTTCTGCAGGGGAGGGCCCGTCCTCCCTGGAACCTGACCCCCCCCTTGCTAACCTGCAACTATGTCCAGATCTGTCTCTCATGTTGCACTCCCAGAGTGCTGGGTGGGCTCCCTTGGCGGGTGTCGTTGACACTTGTAATGCGGTGTTGCACGAGGCTCCCTCCCATTTGAAGATTCCACATGAGACCTCCAACTTGGATTCTCTTAACAAGGATCCCAAGACTGATGTTGTGGGGCCTTTGCCTGGGGAAGCTCAAGCGAGTACTTGGAAAGGTGCCCTTGTTGGGATTACTAAGTCAAGGTCACCGACTTTGCTACCAAAGGTAACTGTTGGTGAGGATGGTCTCGAGATTTGCCTCCCCGACAGTATTATGGATAATATCGCCTCCTCCCTACACCTCTAATTGGTGGGGAGATTCTTAGCCTTCAGATCCATAATAGATATGGTCAAAAGATGGGCTGGTTCCAGATGGAAACTAAAAGGTAGTGTCTATGTCTCTGCTATGTCGAGGGGCTCTTTTTATTCAGATTCACTACAGAATAAGACTTCATTTACATTATGTCTGGTTCATGGTCTTACAACAAACACTGCTTAAGTCTCTCTAAGTGGAAGCTGGGGTTTGACCCTAGTGTAGACCTCCTCAGACTAGTGCCAGTCTGGATCAGACTCCCTGGCCTTCGTTTGGAGTTCTGGGATGACACCTTTTTTAGATGGATTGGCAACTCTTTTGGCCAGTTCGTTATTGCTGACTATGTGATGATGCAAAAGTCTAGACTAGTTTATGCTCGCCTATGTGTGAACGTGGTTGTTAACAATCCCCTCCCTAACTTCATAGCTCTCAAAACTAAATGGAGTAAATGGACTCAGGATATTGTCTATGAGAATGCCTCTCTTTATTGCCAAAGATGTGGAAAACATGGTCATGTAATAGATGACTACCCTACCCCTCCGCCTCCGAAGGAAAAAATGAAGGAGAAGTTGTCCTCCCCGGGTATTGTCAATGTGGAGGAAACTCAAAATGTTACCCCCCCCAATCCCCCAATTACTGACAATATTGAGATTTAGGCCAAGGACTTGAAGGGCAGGGATGGTCCTCAAGATACTATTGAGAAGGGCTACCCCTTCTTGGAAGGTATTCTTAATATGATGAAGACCCTTGTCCCCAAGGCGGCACCTCCCTCCTCGGGGAGATGATCGGGCCTGAACTTAGAAGAGGGAGAGATCTCCCAGACAAAGGTAGAACAAGAAGGACTAAAAGTTGAAGAGTGATTCAGAGAGAAGAAAGGGTACAATGAGACCACTCCTCTTGTGCTCAAGCAGCTCAATCCCAACACTATGGGAGAAAGCGGGAGAAGCATATGGTGCACAGGGGTTGGGCCCACGCCTCCCAAAGTGAAAGTCCTATATCTAACCTCCTCTTCTTTTTCTACTAGATCTACAGGGGAGATCATTGTTCTATCTCATGGAAGTCGTTCTACCCCGTCATCGCCTGTGGATAAAGAGAAAGAGGAATGGCAAGAACCTAAAAGAAAAACTAGAGGAAATAAGAATGTGGATGTTGGAAATGACTCTAAACCAGGCAAACCCTCTGAGAGGACCCTCAGAACTAAGGTAGTGGCCAGATAAATTGCCAGTGGACAACAATTAACTCTGGAGACATCTCAAAAAGGCAAGAAGTAAAGTTCCTTTCATGGAACTTAAGGGGCTTAAATAGCCCCCAGAAGCAGTATGCTCTTAAGCAATGTATAGTAACTAATAAGTTTGACATTATTCTAATACAGGAGGTGAAAATGACCTATCAAAATTTTGCTAATATTGTGGATAGTATATGGCCGGGTGCTTCCTTCTATTATAGTGAGGTGGAAGGTGCTTTAGGGGGAATTGCTACTCTCTGGAATAAGAGCAAGTTGGATGGGCACGCTGTTGGATTTTCTCAAATCTTTCTTACCACCAGGTTCACTATGAACAACTTCTCATGGTACTTCTTCAACATTTATGCTCCTAATACTAGAAATGGTTGGGCTTTGGTCTAGGAGGAAATCATTACCTTCATGACTAATAATAGCGAGGCTATGTTAATGGTAGCTGGTGACTTTAACACCCCTCTTTTTCCCTCAGAGAAGTTAGGAGGTCTAACTGATTAAAGTGATAGCATGCTTGACTTTGTGAACTTCATTAGAAACAACGAGCTCCTTGATCTTGACCTTCAAGGGAATCCTTTCACCTAGTCTAACAACAAAAAAGGTTCTAATCCGATTGAGGTCAGGTTGGATAGGTTTCTGATCTCTGCCAAGTGGGACCTTGGCAACAGTTCCTCACTCGCATCTCTCCCTCGCACTATCTTTGACCACTCCCAGATCCTCCTTTCCTGGGTGAACAAGCTAGTCTCAAGCCTCATACCCTTTAGGTATGAGATTATGTGGCACTCTCACCCAGACTTCAAATAGTGTATCTAAAATTGGTGGAACTCCCCTATTCAAGGTTCTACTATGTTTAGAAGTGCTAAAAAGATGGAGATAATCAAAAGGGAGGTCAAAGCCTGGAGTAAATCTTCCTTTGGTGATATCTTCAAGAGAAAGAAGGAGGCTAAAAATAATTTGGACCACTTCCAGAGAACCATTGTCGAGGGGATCACATCAATGGATATCCACAAAGAGGAGGAAAGCTGGAGACAAAAATAGAAAGAAATCACGAGCCTTGAAGAAATCTACTAGAAGCAAAGATACAAAATCCAGTGGTTACTTGAGGGGGATAGGAATACCTCCTTCTTTCAAAGGTCTACTTAAGAGCACAAAAGGAGAAATAGTATCCAATCAATTTTCAATAACACAAAGTGGAATTGGTGGGGAATAGAAAGATTGGTCAATGGGCTTCTCTATACTTTCTAATGCTTACACAAATGATCGAGCCAACGAAACTGCTCGGGTTAGTGATAAGCTTCTCAATCTTATCCTTCAGGCCCTGAATGATGCTGAGAATGAGTTGCTGATGAGTCAAGTATCCAAAGATGAAGTTAAAGAGGCAGTTTTTGCGATGGCTGCCTTTAAGGCCCCTAGACCTAATGGCTTCCCTCCAGCTTTCTTTCAGGTGTTCTAGGAAACTATGAAATATAACTTAATCAAAGCTACCAGGGACTTCATTCATACTGGGAACCTTCTGAAGAAATTGAATAACACTTTCATTGTTCTAGTTCCCAAAGTTCTTGACCCAAAGTTTATGACTGATTATCAGCCTATTAGCCTGTGCAATTTGGTCTATAAGATCTTCTCTAAAGTTGTTGTCAACAGAATCAAACCCCTTCTTGATAGATGTATCAGCCCCTCTTAGAGGGGTTTTATTTCAAGCAGGCAGATACTCAATGCGGTCATAACCACCCATGAGGTCATCCACTCCATGGAGAAGAGTCGCAACCCAGGTATGGCTCTTAAACTTGACATCTCAAAGGCTTATGATAAAGTTAACTTGAAGTTCCTGTATGCTATTCTTTCCAAGATGGGATTCCAGGGAAGATTCCTCAATATTATCAAGGTGGTGCTGGAAAGTGTTCAATATTTGGTGATTGTCAACGACACCCCTTGGGGATTCTTCAAGGCCGGAAAGGGACTAAGGCAGGGGGACCCTCTCTCACCTTATTTATTTATTATGGTGGCAGAAGTGTTGAGCAGGAAATTCTCTCAATTAATCAGGACTAGAAAAATCTCGGGGGTGAAAGTTGCTTCTACCCTTCCTCCTATGGTTATGCAACAATTTGTGGATGTTACCTTCCTGTTTGGACAGTCATCTATTTTAGAAGAAAAATAATGGAAATACCTATTGGAGGATTACGCCCTATCCTTAGGGTAACTTATCAATTATAATAAGAGCAAAGTTTATTTTTTCAACACTGATAGAAATCTCCAAGTTAAACTTATGCATATCCTTGGATGTTGTGTTGTTGATCTTCCTGATTCCTACTTGGGCCTTCCCCTCATGATTAAGGAGGTCACCCCCCAATTTTTGGAGTCTATTTTAGAAAGAATGCAGAAGAAACTTGCTAGCTGGACTAGAAAAACTCTGAGTAGTGTTGGTAAACTCCAGCTTCTGTCGGCCTCTCTTCAAGGTGTCGTGGTCTATTTTATTTTTCTTTTCAAGATATCCATTGCTATGGCTAAGAAACTTGAGAAAATCCAAAGAATTTTTCTATGGATGGGGATGGAGGAAAAGTCAAGACTCAACTTAGTCAATTGGGAGGTGGTGTAAAAACCTAAGTACATGGGAGGCCTAGGGATCAAAAAGATTTCAAACTTGAACAAGGCTTTGCTGACTAAAATTGGATGGAATCTTATGATGGGCAAAGCTGACTGGTGCAATATTATGCGGGCAAAGTATTATAATCACTCCCCCTTCTCTTCCCTTCTATCTTCTAATGAGCTCCCTCCTAGATCAAAGATATGGAACAACATTGTCAAAAACCAGAAGCTGCTTAAACTGGGCCTAAAATGGCAGGTGGGCAATTGTGAGAAAATTAGATTCTGGGAGGACAACTAGATTGACGATAGACCCCTGGCCTCTTCCTGCTTCAGTTGCCTCATGGGAACTCTCAAGGACTCGGTTGGCCCTCTTGTGATGAAGTAAATATCCCCGTCTCGTTGTTGGTTGAGGCTTGCTGATGGTATGGGAGATAATACTCATTGGGACCATTTGGTGGGAGAATTACAATCTCTTCTTGAGGAGGTCAGGATATCCCGATTCTCTCATGCTGATAAGTTTGTTTGGGCTATGAATCCATGAGGGTCTTTCAATGTTAAGTCGGCCTATAATCTCTTGTTTGCCCCTTTGATTGACTGCCACAACTGGAGAGAAGTTGGAACTCTCATCTCATCCCTAAAATAAACTTTTTCTGGTAGACGACTCTGCATGGGAAGATCCTAACTATTGATAACCTTAAAAGGAGAGACTTCCTGTTAACCAATCGGTGTGTCTTGTGTGATTGTGCTGAGGAAAGAATAAATCATCTATTTATCCATTGCCCCTTCGCTTCCATGGTTTGGCACAAAGTTTTATAGAAATTCAACATTGCGTGGACCTTCTTGGAAGATTTTACAATAGTTTTGGAAACTCATCCCTCCTCATGTCTGTTGGCATATCTGGAAGGAAAGGATCAACTGGATCTTCTGTGAGACTAACAACTTTGTTGACATGGTGGTTGGCATAACATAAAAGCTCCTCAGGGAGAACGCTTTGGTCTGCAAATGGAAAAAACCGCAATATGCCCCTCTGGTGATGGATTGCAATTGGATTAGGACATGGAATCTGCCTAACAACTTCCTCAGATTTGACAACTCTAAAATAATGGAGAGGATTAACACTAGATGGTTGGCCCCACCCCCCTCATGGCTCAAACTTAACTTTGATGGTGTTCCTCACAGTGGAGTTGTGACGGGAGGTGGAATTATAAGGGATAGCTTGGGCAACCTGATTCTGGCCTAAGCAGGGAATTTTGGCTCTACCTTGAGTAACATGGCTGAAGCCCTAGCGCTCTTCTAGGGGCTTAAATTGGCTCTCGATATTAATGCTAAAAGACTGATCATTGAAGGGGATTCTAAGTTGATTATTGAGGCGGCTAAAGGTGCTTCAGGGATCAACTGGATGATTAGCAATATACTTAAGGACATATGGTCTATGATAGTTTGGCTTGAGGAATTTCAAATCCAACACATTTATAGAGAGGTAAATTCGGTGGTGGACTCTCTAGTTGTGGCAGCCCTTGAGATGAAAGGTATGAGGTGTTGGAGACACTTGGATTCACTCTCTGATAGATAGAAATCCCTCATCGGGAGAGACCAAAATTTCTCTACGAATCAATGATTTGCTATGTCTTTTTTATGGATGGATGTTTTGGGCCATTTGCGATGTCAAACTGCAGGAGGGAAATTCAAATTTGAATCGGGCGGGCTATGCCAAGGTGGCTTTTGGTGGACCCCATACTCTCCGCTGCACTGGTCCGATGATGACATGTCCAGCCATCGAGAATTGTGTTACCGAAGGATTGCAGCTTCAACTTTTAACCATTAAAGTTATAGACCATAGCAAGTACAACACGTATTGCTATAACTGGAACTTAAGATTTCTCCATAATAAAGATCTTTTCAAGTTGGCGGATGAGATAGGAGGTTTCCTTTCGCATTCTTATCGGAGCTAATGGATGCATGCCTTGGGAAACACCTTAAAAGATAATTATTGCAGCTCTCACCACACTTTGGCTAAATTTATGTCTGGGTTGAGCCAGACATTATTGATGACTGCTTCCATGATGACTGCTTCCACAATGACCCGTGTGTTTGGATGTATGTCAAGGAAGGGGACATTATCCCGTTCGTGGAAGCCATGACTGGGTTTGACGAAAGCCTCTCCATGCAGTTTGTCAACAACTAGAATGATAAGAGAGTTGTTATGGGGGATATTTCATTTGAAATTAATGAAGATGTCATCGGCCAAGCTACGGGTCTTTCAACTAAGGGAAGGAAGTGGAAGAAAACCAACAGGGTCACAGATGAGGCTAGTATGAACAGATTCTACAAAAAGGGTGAGGAACCTGTTAAGATGCATGGGGGTTTCAATAGAGAATGCCTACCTTATCTATGGGACCAGGTGTGTAAAATTATTATGAAATACTTTACCCTTGAGGGAAGATATGATGTTTTTTATTATTACCTTTTCCCATTGCTCAATCATTTCCACAACCATGATACTATTTCTTTTCTGTTCTTTTTACTTCATGCCTTAGAGTCTACTGTTAAAAAAGTTCATCATTGCATGAGTCAAGACAACAATTTCACCATCCTCCACAAGGGTTTGATGTTTTGTCTCTACAAATTTCACAAGGCCCTGTGGCCTCCTAAACCCAACTCTATTCAACCTACTCCCTCCCTCCTCGGCCCCCCTGCGGGTTGTAAAAAAGGTAATAAAAAGACCTCAAAAAATCCTATTACGCCTTGTCAATCCCCTAACCACGCCCCTCTCATTTCTCCCAAAATTGGGGAGAAAAACAAAAGCAATCCTTCCGCTGCTAAAGCTACCTCCAAGAAACCCAGGAAAGAACCTAAGATCCTGTTAGTTGAGTTTGACGCGAAGGACGGTGTGACCCCGAGGAAATCCAACAGATTTGCTGGCAAACCCCGTATGAAACAAATTGTTGTGAGGAAGAACTATGTCAATGCGGGTGAGGAAGATTTTGAGAAGGCAGAAAGTGATATGGCTAAGGATGATATGGAGGCCACGGAGGGCTCGAAATCTTCAAAGCTGAATACCAACGCCCCTGACTCTGAGACTATTAAGGATGATAATAAGAACACCTCCCCCTCTCTTGCCACTTCCCCCCCGCATAATCTGATCTCTGAGGAGGGCGAGAGAAAGTCTGAGGGCGGTTAGACCATTGCGGAAGGTGGGGAGAAGGAGGAGGTGGTGCATTATGCGAGATGTAATGCTATCTCCGAGGACCTGAATGGTGTGAAGAAGAAGTTGGACTATCTGGAATCCCATGTCAGCAAAATTGTGAAATTTGCCATTAAAGTCATGCACTCCTCAACCACTTTTATGTGTCTGCTGCACCAAGAAAAAGTGAAATAGGGTGGGCTGGAAGGAGATACCACGAAGGAACTATTTGAGTTCCTGGCTGAAGATTGGACCAAGCTTCTGCTCTCTCAAGACATGGGAGCTGGAAAAAATGATTATTGATGGAGGCTTTCCTTTTTTGTTATAGTTTTAGTTTCAGGATCGGTTGGATCCCTGTTAAGTTTAATTTCTTTATCAACCATAAGAGGCTTGCGAAGACTCTTGCTACTTTCTTTAGTTCTCATAGTATGAACAATATGCTTTTCTCTATGGATAGGTGGTTTAAGGATAGTTTTTTATTTATTATCGGTTGTTTAAGTTGCTATATGGATGAGATTGTTGTCAAACTTGGGTTACTCTATAGCTGCAGCTGATTTATGTTTTTGATGATTCAGATAGGGATTGGCTGATTGTCGTTTGGCAGCTGTGTATGTGCTGGTTATGCTTTCTCTAATACTTACTGTGTATTTCGGGTCAACCCCCTTGTTTTGGCTGCTTTATTATCAAAAACAATAAAAAATTCAATACTTCAAATGGGTCAATTATTTTTTGATGATTAATACTATTTCAAAATAATGTAAAACATACAATCTAGTCCACCTAATACCAATAGTTTCAATAATTTAAATAACTATATTAATTATTTTTATTTATTATTACAATTATAATTTTATAAAACAACTTATAATAATAATTATATTATTTTATTTTAAACAAAATATAAATAATAAAATAAATAAATTTAATATAATAAAAACTATAATTATATTTAATATTTTAATATATTAATTACAATTTACTCTATAAAAAAAATATTTTTATTTTTATTTGAACTACAATATTACGACACCAAGTACTTAACCACTATAATACTATTATGACATTAAATATTAATTTTTTACTTTTTATTTTATATTTTTACATTTATTATCTGTAATATTTAAAATTTGCTCCACGTTTTAAATTAAATTAAATAGTTTATATATTAATATTGGTAAATATTCTCACCGATTTTGAACATCACATGGTGTTATCAAGATTTTACGTAGCTGTACAGCTGTAATAACTTAGCCAAACAGAGGACAATTGAAACCTGAAAAAAAAATTTAAAAGTAGGTAGTTAGAAGTCACAATCAAAATGGGGTGAAAGGACAATGCTGCCAATGAAATACGGGCCTTGGCACAACGAAAACGAAAATAAGAATTTGGAAGTGGGGCCCACTTAACACAATCAAAGCTTAGTGTTTAGGGTGCTCTACTTAGGGCTGGCCCTCCAATGGGGTATAGGGGAAAGGACCCAGTAGTCGTGCACCCTAACTTCACACTTCTCAAAATCCTACTTGGAAATTTCGAATCACTCCGATTTTTTTATAGCAGCTTACTTGGCAAGTCCCCTGCTTATAACTAAGGTTTTAGGGCCACATCATCAAATATGATGCCACATCAGCATGCTTTTTGCCAAGGTGTCCAAAACAGCGCCAAAAAAAAGTGAGACCAATAGGCGTGCAAAAGAGACCCCAATAGTTGTGCAGCCGATGTGGCATCACCTGATTGGTTACTTTTTACAATATTAGTACATTTCTTAACAACTGTTGGTACATTTCCTAACAACTGTTGGTACATTTCCTAACAAAAATTGATATTTTTTGTTTCAAACAATAGGTTTTATTTGATCAATTTTTGGAACAAAAGGTATCAACAACCCTCACAACAATTGGAACATGCTCAACTACTGGGTCCTTTCCCCTATATAACTAAACTATAAAATAATTCGAAGGAGACTGATTTTTTCTACTTTATTTTTAATAGTTTGGAAGGCAAAGGGAGCGGAAAGTTCTTGAAGGCTTTATAATTTAAGTCTACACGGAATGATCTTGAAAAAGTATCTTTCCTAACTCATGACTGACTTGAAAAGTATTTACCTTATTCCACACGTTAGAATTCGTGGTCATCAACACAAAAAGAATTCGTGGCAGGAGCATGGAAAAATCTTTATTCTATTTTCTGCCGTGTGACACTCACGAGGATCTCGAAACCAATTCAATGAATTCGCATCTTTAATCCCAACTTTGTCCAACACGTATAGAAAATATCAGGAAAATAATAAGGTGCGGACTATCCACTCTTACTAGTACAAAAGTATCGTATCATCCACTCTTACGCAGTGAAAATAATTCAAAGAAGACAAAGACATTTTGTATTGATTATGAGGTGTATGGATGTGCACTGAGGGAGCGGAAAGATGTTCGATATCGCAGGAGCGTGGAAAAGGTTTCATAATTTCACTCTTTTCTAACGCATGAAAACGATTGTTTCATAAGAAAAGTCTCGTTACCTTAGTCCACACGTAGGTATGACGTCATTTTCATAGATTATTGAGAAGGGTTTAATATATAGTTTAGAGGATAAATTTATTTACCTATATATTGTGATTTTTTAAATTATAACAATTACTACTTGCATTAGAAAATAGGTGTAAGGATTATGCTGATTTAGATTATATAAGTTTTATATGTGGTTTGGAGACTCATTCTGAAATTTTTTAAATCCAGAAAAATGAAATCACTTATAATTTGTTTGAAATATTATCTATTAGAAAACAACTTTCCACAATTAAAAAGAGAATGCTTCTTTAAATGGTATTTGGCACTTTACCCCTTTTCTTTAAAACATAAAATTCAAGTATAATGTACAAGTCTTTATTAGCATATTTTCTTAGGGGATTGATTGTAATGGTTGTAATATGGGCATGCCAAATTGTTGATGTTGAACATAGAGAGTTCATGTAGAGTAAAATTTGTGATTTTGTTAGTTAAAATCCGAGTCACAAATTTCCTTAAATTTAACCCTTGCTCCTTTCCAAAGCTTAATTTCTCCATTTGTGATTAATTTGTTGGTTTTTGTTGGTCCAAGATACTATTAACTAGCATTTGCATTAGAAAGAGGTGTAGTTAGATTATATAAATTACTATGATAGAGAGAGCACTTTTCAATATACACAAAAGATACATATAAATTAATTAAAATTCATATTTTCATATTAAATTAATTTTATTTAATTTATCATCATTTTCATAACTTATTTTATATCAAGAATATTTTATTTCAATATTTTTACATCTTATTACCAGAAAACAATCAAATTCACACACACACACACACACACACACATTATGAGGTTCAAAATTTAATTTCTAGATATGAAAGATGCTTAACCTACATTTGTAACTTTTACCATCGCTATGGTAAATAGTATACAAAATCATTCATTCAGCAAAGTAAATTTGAACGCCAATTGAATTGTTCCTTAAATTCTAACATAAATGCTAAATTCCAATTTAATGAGCATTACTACGACTCACGCAGTTATTTAATAAATATTTTTATTTATTTATTTATTTAAAAAATATACTAAATTAAATTATTTATATATAAATATAATAATAAATTGATTAATTAAAAATATACTTATTTATTTGATATTTTTCTCCTCTTTTATTCTATAACAATATTTTAAAATATATCCTTTAACATAATGACATAATTACCCCAAGGATAGATAGGGTCATCCTATGGCAAGTGTCATATTAGGTTAACCACTTGTTTGATTTGATCTTGAGACCAAACTATAACATAATGGCTGAATTTCCCCATAGATAGATATGGTCATCTTAGGGTTTAACAAGTGTCATTAGCCACCTATGTGATTTTTTCTTGAGACCTCTCCATGAGTATGCCAACATAAAAACTCATCATCTACACAATTTCTTGAGGACATTTTCATTTCAAATGAGTCTCCATGAACCAAAATTACGACAAAGCTCTAACTTCAGTGAAAAAATAAACTAGTAAATACTCATCTAACAATGTCCTTATAAAAATTATTAAATTACGTAAACTACAATATTCATTAAAATAAAGTTAAATTTTATTGAAAATTAAAATGTGATTCATTTTTTTCAAAGTATCTTTTTAAAAGATTCATAATAATGTACTAATCCCTTATTATAATTTTTTACATTTATTAGAAAACTTTGATGTACAATTTCAATGAAAGATCTCATAAATACTTTATTTTTTTGAAATTACTTCAAAATTATAGTGTTTAAATACATATTTTAAATATCAAAATATTTTTATTTGTAATTTTTAAACTTCATTAATTTATTTTGGATCAATTAAAAAACTAATGTTAAAAAATTAAATTTTTTTAAGGTAACTCTAAAATAATAATTATAATTTAATAAGTAGAATTTCATACATTCAATTGACAAGAGAAGGATGAAGGGGAGATGGGCAAGAAAAAAATTGAACCTTCGAACTATGGGAGAAATCAGTACAGTGGCAAAAATTGGACCGGTTTTTTACAAGGAGTAGGTGGAGCCTTTAGAGGTCAGCATGACAGGATCGGTTTTTAACAAGGAGCAGGTGGAGGACCCAATGATCAACACAGTAAACCTTTCCATGGTGTACGTCAACATATATCATCACAAAAATTTCACCCTCCTAAACGACTATCTAAAGAAAAACAACTAGTTTTTTATATTTGCGAGGATGAATGGCCCCCCATTTTTAAACAATCTCAAGGCAAATCAAGGTTTTTAGATGGTTTGAGAATCAACGTGAAGGCGGACTAAAATCAACAAACCCTAATGGGGTTTCTTTGAATGGAGTTTCCCTGCCCTTTCATTCATTGCCATCTCATTATAATCTGGTCTCCTCTTGGCCTAACTCCATTCCTCTTCATAGGCCTAGCTTCCTCTCTTACCCAAACAACATCCATCTCTATGACAACGATAAATATCAGCCTTCCTCTTCTTCTTTTAGATCTCCATTCAAACTAAATCTTGCAACTAAAGTATCGCGGAAACCAAATATGGAGGCTTCTACAAGAGTTCCTCAGGAGCTAGCCAACGTTTAGAGAATTGCCTCAAAATAATGATGCTCTTGCGGTAGAAAAAACTAGGTAGAAATTTGATTGCTCTATTACAATCCCTAAGCATTTACTCTTTCCACAAGTCTCCCATCTTAAAGAGAGGACACTTATTGGTAAGTTTTGGAACTCTTCCCCTTCATCTTCTGATTTACATGAATGTGCCAAAAAAAATTGGTTGGGACTCAAAGAGATTTTTCTCAAATTAGATGGGAGTCTTCATAAAGCATGATCTTGTTCCTTTTGAAATGACCCACCTTCCTATTTAGGTTTTCTTGTTATTGAATCTTTCTAATCCATTTCCAGATTCTATCAATATTGTATCAAAATACGACACTTGGGAGCAAAAGGTTTCTATCCAGGATCCTATTACCATTGATTGCCATTCATATTTTTTGGGATATTTTAATTCTCAATGCCAAGGTCCCTTTTGTTCAAAGATTCGGCAGTGTGATGAT
Source organism: Cryptomeria japonica (assembly GCF_030272615.1). NCBI lineage: Eukaryota > Viridiplantae > Streptophyta > Pinopsida > Cupressales > Cupressaceae > Cryptomeria > Cryptomeria japonica. Next base: position 591,286,767 of record NC_081412.1, on the reverse strand, counting down.
AGCTCCTCTAATCCTTCACTTTGTGTTTGTAAAAAATCAATGTTACATGGTGAATGTAATTCCCAGATGGTTGAACATAATAATAAATCTCTATCTTATGGGGGTTACCAAGGAGTTTTCAACTCTCAGACAGACCTTAATTTTTTTTCCTTTACTCAACTCTATCTTGCTATCTCTTGTGTCTTCTAAAAAATCCCCTGATATGACTCAGGTTTTTCAGTCTTTACCTCACTCCAAAAATTCAAACTTGCAATATTTCAGTTTTACTCTTATAGATGATTTCTTCTGCTTAATTAAGAATGGAATATATCATAGTCCATTCTCACAGATTATAAAAAATGAGACAATGGACTATTTTGAAAAGCTAGTGCATAACATTGTTCATAACAAAATGCCAATTTCTATCATGAACAATTCTCAACTAGATATCCAGGTGCATCACTTACATATTCAATGGCATCATCAATTAGATTTTCAAAAGTCCCCCGATGATTTAGAGTGATTTGCAAATGATTTGCTTCTATCTATAGCCTCCCAACATTTTGATGAGATAGCACGTGAAATCTTGTATGAGGATGATGTTTCTATACTTCAATATATTAATGACCCATCTGAATCTGCTCCTCTTTTTAATATCCCTGTTACATTGTCAAAAAAAAAATCAGGAGCACATGGAGAAATGGATCTTTTTCATAATAATGATCTGTCTCAAGATGTTGTTTTTGGTAATGGTTTGCCAGCAGGTTTTGAGGGAGCACAAACCTTTTCTCTCAATGCTTAGGATGAACCTGATACTAACTTACAATTCAATAATTATACTCAGGTTGTCTTGACCCTCCAAGAGGGTAAGGACACCATAGAGAAAGACTCAGATTCTTTGAAACATCTTGATTCAAAATTCATTTTTCCTATTCTTTATCTATTTCTCAATCTCTAGCTACTCGGGATTGTATAAAGAGCCCTCCAAAGACTAGGGTAGGAAACCAAACGCAACCAAAATAAAAGAAGAGGTTGTTGCTGGAATTCAAACTACATTAGATGGGAAATTTTTAGTCACAAAGAGGTTGTGGAGAGCGTGTCACTCTCCTCGACATCAATGAAGATAATCTCTTGGAATTTTAGAGGCATTAATGCCTCTAACAAGTAAAATCGAGTTAAGCAACAACTTGATTCATTGGGAGAAGATATTATATTCTTATAGGAAACAAAATTATCATCAGAAACTTTTCAATCAACAGTTTCCAAATGGTCTAATTGGAAAGAATCCCAAGTTGTAGTCACATGGGCATTAGGTGGCTTATTAGTCTTATGGAATCCAAAGAATGTGCTTGTAGAGTTTATCAGTGAAAGTAATAACTAGCAAATGATGAATGTAAAGTGTTTTGATCTTTCCTTCATAATCCTAAATGTTTATGGTCCTACTCAGACTCTTGAGAAAAAAAGACTTTGGGAATCATTATCAATGATCATTCAGCAATCCTCTCCACAAAATTTTATCCTAGGTGGGGACTTTAATGCTATTGTCTCCCTCCAAGAGAAAATAGGTGTCTTTATCCCCCCACAGAAGACCATTGAAGATTTTATAAGCCTCATCTTTGACAATGCTTTGAAGGATATAGTTCCAAAGAAAGGCTTGTTCACATGGACAAACAAGAGAAGAAATTTTGCTTAGATAGCTAAGAGACTGGATAGATTTCTAATGTCTCGATAGTTGATGCTTACTAATGTTAAGTTTGAAACTGATATTTTGCCTCTCATTGGTTTAGATCATTTTGCTGTTTCAATATCTATTTCTTCATCCTCTCAACTGCCTTCTCATCATCCATCATTTAAGTTTGAGAGAATGTGGTTTAGGCACCCACATTTTCTTCCTTTTTGAGACAATGGTGGGTGAGTGCTCCACATTATAATGGTTCTAGGATGTATAAATTTTTCAAGAAAATGTAGTATATTAAAACACAAACTAAATCTTGGAATGTGTACTCATTCAAGAATATTTTTAGGGAAAAAGAATCAGTCATAAAATAATTAAAAGATATTCATCAGCATATCATTTTACATGGCATGGATGCTCTCATTTATGACAAACAAAAATCTTTACAGTCACAATGGAAAGAACTCAGCAAGAGGGAAGAAATCTATTGGACACAAAAGTCTAAAGAACTTTGGCTCAAAGACAGGGACAAAAACACAAAAAAATTCCATGCATCTGCCAAAGCGAAAAGAGTAGCAGCTACTATTTTCTCAATTAATGATGTTGAATCAGGTACAATTCTCACTAGTGATAGGGAGATTAAGGAGGAAGGAGTCAAATTTTTCAAATCTTTGTTAGCTCCTCCTATTACAAACAATAATTATGTAAACCTTAATGAACAAGAAGTATTCACTTCCATTCCTCTATTGATATCTCAACAAGATAATGACATCCTTATGAAACCATTCACTTCAGAAGTGGTGCACAAGATAGTCTTTTCAATGTCTCCAGACAAATCCCCGGAACCAAATGGCTTCACTACTCTTTTCTTCCAAAAATGTTGGGATGTATTGTGCTTTGACCTATTCGCTATCCTAGAAGAAGCAAGAAGAACATCTTATGTGCTAAAAGTGTTCAATACAACAAATATTGCAATTATTCCCAAGGTTACTGACCCAAAGACCTTTGTAGATTTTAGACCTATTTCATTATGCAACACTATTTATAAAATTATCACTAAGGCCATTTATCTTAGACTCCAACATCTGATTACTAAAATTATCTCTCTGGAACAAGGAGGTTTTGTCCCTAGAAGGGAAACTGCTGAGGTTGCTTGGTTGCCCACGAAGTTCTTCATTCAATTCAATCCTTTCAATTACCTTCTTTTATTGTTAAGCTAGACATGATGAAAGCATATGATAGAGTGGATTGGAACTTTTTTTAAAAGTACTTCATAAATTTGGCTTCTTAGCAAAATGGTGTAGATGGATAAAGGCATGTGTTTTAGGTGCAACCTTTTCAGTTATTATCAATGGGTCCCCTATGGGGTTCTTTTTCGAGAACTCAAGGAGTAAGGAAAGAGGATCCTCTATCCCCTTTTTTATTCATAATCATGGATGAAGCCCTTAGTAGATTGATTAGCTCCTCTAATGCAAAGGGAAATTGATAGGGGATTATAATCCCAAGAACTAGTATTGCTCTTACCCACACTTTATTTGCAGATGATACCCTTGTGTATGGTAAATCATCAATTTCAGAAGTTAAGCATTTGAAACAAACCCTTGAAGTTTACATGTATATTTCCAATTAGAATATCAATGTGCATAAATCAAACCTTTATATTTTCAACACAAGAACTGATATAAGAGGTAAGATCATCAAAATTCTAGGCTTTAAGGTTGAGGAACTTCCATGTGCCTATTTAGGCATTCCTTTTTTTATGGGATCTAATAGGCCTTCTTACTATAAAAATGTCATAGATCGAATCAAAAATAGAAATGTAGCCTAAAAATTCAGATGGCTCTCTCTTTCAGGAAGATTAATTCTCATTAAAACAGTCCTTTTAGCAATCCCCAACTACTACATCTCTGTGCTTAAGGCTCCAAAGTCAGTCATAACCCAGATAGATAAAAGTATTAGGGAGTTCCTTTGGAAAGGGAACTCATCCCAGGAGAAAATGATACCTCTTGCTTCTCTATCCAGCATGTCAAATGACAAGATGTCAGGAGGGGAAAGGCTACATGATTTTTCTAAGCGAAATCTAGCTTTTGGAGGCAAGTTGGTGTGGAAAATGTATGCCAAACCTAATTCAAAATGGTGTCAAATTATGCAGGCCAAACACCTTGACTCTCCTCATCCACTTAGAATTATTACAATCTCTAATCCTCCTAAAGGTTCTGCCATGTGGAATTTCATGATGTCTTCCAAAGAAGTGATTACCTCATATATATCTTGGTAGGTACATAATGGTGAATCAATTCTGTTTTGGAGTGACTCCTAGAATGGATATACTCCTTTACTCCAAATCCAAAATATATAAGGAGTAATACCAACTATTATTGAACAGTGGGGTGACAAACTTATTGATTATGTAGACGCAGTTGATTTATACTCAGGGAAAGTTACTTGGAAATATTTCTCTAAAGTAATTGATGATGGGAATGTTGTCCAAACAATCCACCAGTCACTAGCACAACGAGTAGTCTTCTTGTCAAATAAACTAGATAAAGTATTTTGGGCTTCTTCTAAACATGGTTCTTCATTAGTCAAGCCTGGATACATAACTCTTCAGCATCAAGAGACACCCCAACCCAAGAAAAAGCCTTTTTTTTGTTTTGGTATAATATAATCTTACCAAAAACAGGTTGCTTTTCATGGTTGGCTCTGCAGAAAAAGATTCTTACCAGTGATAAACTGGTCAATTTGTAGATTTCTCAACCTTTTTTGTGTGTGCTATATGGTCAAGAGAATGAGAATGTGGATCATTTGTTCCTACATTGTTCTTTTTGTCATCAATGTTGGTGCTTCATCCTCAATAAATTGGGTCTCTTTGTGCCTCTCCCAAATTCCCTTTGGGATTTGTTTCAATCATGGCCAATCCTTTTTAGATCCTCCTTCTTTTATTGCATCTGGATTGCTATCCCGGCAACTGTGTTATGGTCAATCTGGTGGGAGAGGAATAAAGAATTTTCAAAAATTAGTCATCTTCTATTGAGTCACTTTTTGCATCTTTAAGAATCTTCAATCTCAGAACTGGTCAACTCTTATGTGCAAAGACATGTTTCTTCAACATTCTCATCATGGGATGCAAATATTCTTGAGGAATGGAATCATATTAGTCTTCTTGTTACTAACTTGTCATCATCTCATAGTAAACCCAAGATTGACAGATATTCTATTACTTGGTAGCCCCCTCAAGAAAATTTTGCTAAAATAAATATTGATGACTCCTCTCAAGGTAATATAGGTACCTTAGGAGATAGAATTTGTATTCGAGATGATAAAGGTAATTTAAAATCATATAAATCATCTGCATTGCCTCCAAGTACTAACAATTTGGCAAAATCACAGGCTTTACTCCAAGGTTTCATCCTTGCTAAGTAATTTGGATACTCTAATATTCATATTGAGGGGGACTCTACTATTATTATTAATGCTTGTAAATGTAGGACCTCCTTTAATTGGCACATTCACTATGTTCTTTCTCAAGTTTGGGAGTTATTAGACACTTTTCATCAATTTTATCTTTTGCACACATACACGAAAGGAAATCAGCTAGCGGATAAACTAGCTAATCTGGGTCGTGATGGAATAGTTACTGACTCAGCAAAAGATAGTTTTAACTTAAATTTTATTCTATCATACTTGGATGACAACAGTAAGGTAGAGCTTGCGTCTACACAAAAGATCTCACCATAATTAATTTTACTCAATCATTGCAAGATCTTTTTGGCTTGCATTGGTACTTGGTTTTTTCAGGAAATATTTTGTGTATCACGGCACTTCAAGTAAGTTATATGATTAAATGTGCAAACATGTATTATTGGTCATCTTGTGGTTTATTATGGTAATTAATGGATTTTCCCTTCAAGCATGCGAAAGAACAGTTCTGCAAACTATCATTTACTGCCCTCGAAATCCAAAATCAAGTTGGTGGTTTGATTTGTTATATCTACTAACAATTTATTGGCAACTCATTCCAATTTTAGGCTTCGAAGATTTATTTTGGTAAGTCAATTTTCTATTTCATTTGGCAAGGGAGGGAATTCATAGAGGTAGGTGATATGCAGAATCTTCCAGTATGCTACACATGCCATCGGGAGCATCTTGAATACATGCCCAAAAATTATAGGGTTAATATCTTTGTTCAAGACTAGGAGCACCCATTCTCATAACATATCTTAGATGAGCATCTTGGTTTGGTTTTTCTCACTCACAGTTATTAGGTTCAGAAAAGCATCAAGACAAATATCAAGGTAAGCATATTTTGTTTCCTCAATCATGGAGAATTCCATTCCCCTCTCAACTGGTATCAATTTTCTTGTCCAATACACTTGACCTTCTCCAATACTTTCTTCTTTTGGAGATTATTGCTATTAAAGTGGTTAGAGAAGTCTTCCTTCTAGAAAACAAGTTGTTGCTTGCAGTGCCGAAGTATGATTTATGGGATGGTAAAACACATGTTGGTGGTATTTTTCCATGGCACTTCCTTCTCAATCGACATGTTTTTCTTTCAATTTATGACAATATTGAATACTCGATGAAAATGTAGAATTATGTATATATTCAGAGGCTTTTAGACAAACATTGTAGGGATATTGGTCAAGAATTGACAATGTTAATTAAATAGAAGGTCAATGCCATCCTTATTCTTCTTCATGCTCCTCTTTCTAATGAAAGAGTTTTGATTGCACAATCGACCTTCTTGCAAGGTCATATTCCAGACCCTAATATCCCTCCACAATATGTTTCTTCTCAGGGTGGAGGTGAAATGATTGTCACTTCATCACAACAAGATGTTGGTGCATTGCATCTCTCTCTTTCTCAGCAAGGTGACACTTGCAAAAATTTAGAGACAATGGAAGAATAGGATGTGGCTGTTTTATAACCTAAATTTTTGGCATACAAACTAAATTTTGATTAAAGTATGATGGTGTCATCTTCTTCCTACCTTCATGGACATCGGTGATTTTTTGACATCCCTGTTTTTCTTTGGCATATCCAAAAATGGGATCTTTGTATTTCTCATGGGATATCTTTGGATATTTTGGCTATGTATGCCGGTAATTTTTATAAGGGCTCTTTGCCCATGTTTGGCAATGTACTTATGTATTAGATTGATTTATAAATCTTAGGTTTGTTAGGTTTTAGGTTTGAGGTGTTTAATGTTTTTGTAAAGCATCACATCAAGCCACAACTAGAGGTTTTCTTCTAGGCTCTTTCCTGTCACCATGCTCATCGAACCTAGTTGAAACTTTATTATATTAATATATATAAGTGGTTCTCCACTTTGTCAAAAAAAAAAACTTCATACATTTATGTTTAATAATTATAATAAAAATGATTTCAAAACACAATTTTTATAAAAAGAATCATAAATTTGGAAACATATATATTCAATACTTCCATATACATTTTTACTTGTTACAATACAATGAGTAAAATTTTGAAATATTTCTTTTTTTTTTCAGGTTTTTGAAATAATCCTTTTTTTATCTATAAAGGGCTATATCCAGCATATAAGTATATTAATAATAAACAAAGAGTACATCATAAGGAATTAGTTCAAATTCTCAAAGAGAAAACCAAAAAAATTACAAAATGCCTAGAAAAAGAGCTAGGCCGAACCAAAAATTTGAGAGTTAAAGAGCTAAAAGATATAGAGGATCTATCAGTTCATACTATCAAAATATGCATAGATAAACTAAGATAGTTGCTAACAAATTTTAGTCATCTGAGGATAAAGAACCTAGGATGGAAGCAGAATCAATTTGTGCCCCAATTAGAATGGCTAGAATGCATTTGCCCCAACCAAGCTGCTTTGGCTTGGGAAAGAACTCAATCTCATTGATTTCCCTAATAAAAGTCATTTTTCTTTTAGATGATTATAAACAAATGGGATAATCCATTGGCAAGTGCTCGAACCAAACCTGCAAATAACTAAAAAATAAAGGAGAGAGACAGCCACAAAAAAGTGACAAAGGAAATAATAGAAATGTCAGGAAAGAAATGAAGCTTGCAGAGGATGGTAGATGCAAAATATCTAGAGAAAGGAATCCCTTTACTTCATCTATCAAATCTCATGATTGCTAATGCTTGAAAATAGAACCCTGCCATCTTTGTTGGATAGAAAAACTTATCTATTTAGCCCACGAAAGTCAACATCCTCCAAAATCCTTGGCCAATGAGGTGGATAACTTCTTGAAACAAAATAGACTATTATGGTGAAAATAATAGTAAGAAATAAAGCACCCCATGATGGGATTGATAAGAGAGCCGATGGATAGGACTACAAGACAAGAAAAAACCAGCAGAAGAGGAGAGATCCACCCATCGCAAAATTAATGCATTTTCATTTTAAATTATACAATATGAGTTTCTAATTGACATATGCTATTAAATGCTCGATGAAGGAAAGGAAGCCTATGCCAATTCAAAAAACTTTAATGGGAATAAGCATTAACTCATTCAAAGTTTTAATATGACCAGACGTAAAGCCAAAGGGGAGAAAGGAAAAATTCCTGATAGCTATAATTCATACCAAGAGAGTTTCTTCAAAATTATTCTCTTTACCATCCTTAATGACTATTTCCTTCAGTATGATTTATATATTTTTTTAAATGTCCATCTTGTCCTCTATTTGCCAAAGCATCTGCCAAAGTATCACCTTCTCTGTAGACATGATTAATGGTGAATTCTTCAAAGGCCTTGAGAAGCTCAATAGCTCTACTTAGTAATGCATTGAGTTTCCAATTTGGGGTCAAACCAAATCTTAAAGCATTAATTATGATTGTTGAATCTCCTATCTAAATCTTTCTAAAGTCCAATTCTCTACATAAGGAAAGACCCTCTATAACTGTTTGAATCTCTGCCACATTATTAGTATCAATTGGTAATGATTTGGATAATTTTGCTAATATTATCCCATTTGTGGAATGGACTATGCAACTAGACCCGAAAACACCTCAATTACCTCTAGAAGCACCATCAAAATTAAGTTTAACCCAAACTATTATTCTTCTTTTATTGGAAGACTCTCCCCCCCCCCCAAGGCCCCACAAAGGATGGGATCTTTAATCCATACCAGTTTAAAGCTATCTTATTATCCCACCAATGAAAGTGAGTTTTTCCCATGGAGTTTGAGAAGCCCACTATTAATTACTTTAACTATAGATGCTTTCAATCTATTTATCAACATTTCCCATGAAAGTTTCTCCCCTCTAAATACTTTCTTGTTCCTCTCCTTCCATATTTCCTAGATAGTCATTGAGGGTGAAGAAGTTCATAAGGAACAAAAAGAGGCTCAAATGATCTAGATTTGGCCAACTCTTAAAGCACTCAATATGTTATTTGGGAGAACAATATACCATCCTAATTTAGCACAAAGTCATTGCCAACATTTAGCTGCAAAGGGACAAGAAAGGAGGATATGATTGATGGGTTCTTCCTCATTCTCACAAAGAACACATTTTGAGGGCCTTGCATACCCCATTTTTTTGAACCATTCTACTGTTAAAATTCTTCCTTGAAGAGACATCCGAGTAAAAAAACCATCATTTGAGGGGGAACTTTTGTCCTAGCAAAGAGAAATAAGGATTTCAGTTTTCACGAACTTCTATTTTTGGACAATTGTTTCATATCCATCCTTTGAATTATATATTCTTAAATTTGTCCCAAGCCAGATAAAGGTATCCAAACCTTCTTTAAAGGTTAAAGATATTTGTTTGAAAATATTCTTAAGAGCTGAGGTTTCCTCCGTATAGCCTACAATTCATCAAAATATTCCCACTTCCAACCGAAACCTGAATACTTCTTATCCTTAATAATGTAGTCGTTAAGATACACTCCCCAACTATTTTCTAAAATGCCTTTAAGGAGAGAGGGGCCCAATATTGAAATAAGGGTGAGGTATCCACCTCAAGAGTCTAACCAAATTTTCACTTTACTACCTTCTCTAACATTCCAAGATAGCTTATCCAAAATTAGGTCCCTGAAGCTTAGAGTAAAGTTCCACACTCTAGATCCTTTAGGGGGATTGATAGTTCAAAAGATTCCTTCTAGGCTTATATCTTCCAAGTATTTACCTTTCATGATCCTCACCCATTTCCTACTAGGATCACTATATATCTTCCAGGATAGTTTAACTCCAAGGGCTTTATTCTACTGAAGTTGATTCCTCAAACCTACTCCATGATTTTTGGGTCTAGAAATTTTATTCCATGCTATCATAACCATTTTTATTTTTTCAGCCACCCCTTGCCAAAAGAAAATGTCATGTATTGTGAAATGTACCTGTACCTGCAAACACAAAACACTCAATAGATCATTAGAAGCATGGTTAATGAATTTGAATCAAAGGAAGACAAAACCATAACTAAGCGATCTATCGCCTCCTAGTAAATGTGAGTATGAATTTTGCTCTCAAATCTTGTTATGCAAATTCCAGTGACTTGACTACACTTAGATGGAGGATTTGAATGATGAATATGCATGATCTAGCAAGGATAGCATGATTAAGCTATATGAGTTCATGATTTCTCTAGAAAATAAAAGATTTAAGCTAAGATTGAGCATGATAACATTGCTAAAATGGTAAACTAGAAGCTAGATGCCTATAGTAACAATGCATAAGATGAAAATGAGATATGATCAAATTAGGGACCCTTTGTGCTCCAAAATGAGGTCTATTTATAGGATTTCCAAGGCTAGGGGTGAGGTGGAAGGAATCAACGGTCAAGATTAAGTCTGAAGATATCAATGGTTAAATTGGAGGAGGTTGGCAAAGAGGCTGGATTAAAGAGAACATGTGGGTAGGTAGAATGAGTTAGGTTTAGGAATGGTTGGGTTAGGTGGTTAAAATTTAGGAGAATTAAATTTAAAAATTCAATTAATAGGAAAAGGCTAATTAATTTCAACAACTCATAAATTTGATTTGTTTTCATTAATTAGAGAATTGGAGGAAATGATTTTGATGGAGAAGAATTAATTAATTTGAATTAATTAATCAAAGAGGATTATTGAAATGAACCTATTAATTAAATCCTTAGATTTATTAATGAGTAAATGAAAAGGGAGGAATTTAATCAAATTGTTGATGAATTCAATTAAATTGGGGAGGGAGATTAATTAAATAATTGCTTATTCAATTAATTATCTTCAGACCGTTTTTAGGTGTATACATTTTGCCCCTCTTTGAAGTGAGGTGTGATGACGCGTTGATTCAATGAATAATCTCATTTTGATGATGATATTGGCTTGATAGGATGCCCCAACTCTTGATTGCTAACTTTCGGTATGATTATGCCCCCTCAGGAGATCAATTGAGATAATTGAGCTTTGGAGTTTTGCAAAATTGATATCTCGATAGATTTGATTTGATTTCTGCAACTGTTGTTTGATGAAAATGTGAGTTCTTTGATTAGCTTGATTGATTAGATTTATAATATTGAAAAATATTGATTGATTAGATTGATAAGATTGAGATTCAGTCTGGTTTCAGGAAGGATTCATCCTTTATAAGACAAAGATGATCAAAGCATTTGGTTTCAGGAAGGATTCATCCTTTATAAGACAAAGATGATCAAAGCATTTGGTTTTAGGAAGGATTCATCCTGTATACATAGATCAGAGCATTTGGTTACGGGAAGGATACATCCTGTATAAGACATGATTAGAATCAGTTCGTCTAGTTTCAAGAAGGATACATCCTGTATAAGACGTGATAGAATCGATTAGGTTTGATTTGTTGATTTGATTTGATAAGGTTGATTAGATAAAGAACTGACATTTTGTTGATAGAAAGCTGCAAAAAGATTTGGATATGCTAATGTTGATTCTGTTGAGAGAGATACCATAAGATTTTCAATGGGTGAGCAATATCTGAAGAGATATGAGTTATTCGCCTGATTTCTTATAGACTTGTGATGATACTTTGATGATTCCTGCGATAGATTTAACCTTGGATAAAAAGGAGCATGTGGGATCCCATGCAAGAATGAAATGCAAGCTAAAATGCAAATGAAATGCAAAGCTACGACCAGACCAGTCACTGGATTATTCTGCGTTTTTGTCATCATTGAGATTTTGAAATGTGAGAAGTGAGTGCAAACATCGATGGTATAATTAAACCATGATGACCTAAGCACTATTTTTCTAGATTTTGATATAGCAAGTTAGCACAAGCATCGAGGTATAATTGAACCGAGATGACCTGAGTGTTGCTTGCGTAAAATAGGTAGTATTAATCATTGTAATACGTAAATCGGAAATGTCTTCAATGATACTCTGATGATCATGTCCCGAGACAAATGTGCACATATTAATGATTAATTTTCAAATAGCAGACAAGAAAAATATCATGTTCCTTCCTTGTTCCTCTAGTCAAAGACATCCTGGAGTCACTCAGAAATCATGATAGAAAAAATCAATATAGAAAAGTTAAACAATCATGTTAAAATCATTATCCAAAAGATATTATCCACTGAAAAGTGTGTGATGTGTTTAGATTGACTTCATGATAGCTTGATAGTTGATAGTTTAATCTTGTGTTCAACGTTGGATGTGTCTCAGTTTTTGCTTGATAAGAGTTGTCTAACTATTGTTCTACCTGTTTGATTAAGATCAGAATGATCAAGAGTTTGCCCCCAGCTAGGTGTAGGATTTTGCCCCAAGCCTAGAAACAAAGTTGTTATGATATATCCAATGATCCAAACCATGGCAAGAAGCCACCTGGGATGTCTTCGTATGTACAAAGGCTTCATTATGGTCAGTGCTGATGGAAAATGAATGGACGCAAGTGGAAAGATGCATGAACTAATAGATGAAAGAGCTAGTGGACAGATAGCGCTTGTTTACCAGGTTTTCACTGTCTGTTTTTATTGCACTTTTTTATCATATTTAATTTTATTTTTTTTTTGGTTGTTTTTTTTTTTTTTTTCTTTTTTCATTGTTTTGATTTTTTCTGATTTTTCACTGTTTTTTATTTTTCTGCTTTTTCAGACATAATTTTTTTTTAGGTGCATGCTATTGATAGGTTCCTCAAGTTGATCACTGTCATATGTTGATAGCTGATATGCTTCTGACCCAAATACTATTGTGACCACAAATGGACCTAACCAATTTGGTTCAAACTTTCCTTTCTTTTCTTGATCTGCCTGGTTGCGTGGATTTTCCTTTAGTACTAGTTCTCCAACTTGAAAGACTCTTGGTTTAACCTTATGATTATAACTCTGACACATTCTTTGTTGATATACTTTTAAATGATCAAAGGCATTTTGTCTTCATTCATGGATCAGCTCTAACTCTTGCAATCTAGATACTCGTTGTTCTTCATCTGGGATGAGACCTTTTAGTGATACACGTAGACAGGGTATCTCTACTTTGATTGGCAATATTGCTTCTGATCTGTATACAAGACAGAAAGGTGTGGCACCTGTTGGTGTGTGGATACTAGTACGGTAGGCCCATAGAGAAGGGTTTAGTTGAATATGCCAATCTCTGCCAGCATCATTCACTGTCTTTTTGAGGCTTTTTAGAATAGTTTTGTTAGATGCTTCTGCCTGCCCATTTCCTTGTGGATAGTAGGGTGTGGAGAATCTATGCTGGATTTTGAACTTTTCACATAGCTCTTGTACATCTTGATTCTTGAGCGATCGCCCATTATCAGTGATAATGGTCATAGGTATTCCATAGCGACAAATGATGTAATTCAAGATAAATTTAGCAATTTGTTTTCCTATTATGTTTGTGAGAGGTACAGCCTCAATCCATTTTGTAAAATATTCTGTAGCTACCAGGATGAATTTGTGACCATTAGATGAAGAAGGATTTATCTTTCCTACTAGATCAAGACCCCATTGATAGAAAGGCCAAGATGTTGCTAAAGCTTGAAGTTCTTGTGTTAGTGCATGGATCAAATTCCCATGGATCTGACATTGTTTGCATGTTCTAGCTATCTCAAAAGAATCCCATTCCATAGTCGGCCAATAATAGCCCAAGCGTATGAGTTTTTTTGAAAGGGTAAGACCACTTGAATGAGTGCCACAAATACCGTTATGGACTTCATGTAAGGCCTTCTCAGATTCTTCTTGTTCGAGATACCGTAAGAGAGTACCATCTAGACCTCGTTTAAATAGGGTATCCATTACAAGAGTAAAATAGGAGGATTGGCGAATAAAGTTCCTCTTTTGGTTCTTCAATAAATCGAGAGGTAGGGTGTTGTCTTTCAAGTATGTGTAAGTTTGGCCATAGCAGGAGGAATCATGCCCAACAAGGTGACATATAGTTTGGGAATCTGGACAATTATGAGTAGGGTAAAACAATTCTTCCACCAAGAATTCATAACATTGTTGATTTTCTTATGTTTGAAGGAGAGAAGAAAGTGTAGCCATGGCATCTGCTGCTTTGTTGTCATTTCTTGGAATCTGTTGAAAAGTTATTTCTACAAAGTATCTCTTGATATCATCAACCATCTTTTTGTAAGGCATTAATTTTTTGTCCTTTGTTTGATAGTCATCATTAATTTGATTGATGACGAGCTGAGAGTCTCCGAAGACTTGAAGTTGTGTAATATTCCATTCTATAGCCATTTTGATACCTGTAACCAAAGCTTCATATTTTGTTGTATTATTGGTGCATGGAAAGCTTAATTTGTATGCTTTTGGGATTGTATGACCTTGTGGTGTAATGAATAGAATACCTATTCCTGATCCATTTTGTGTGTATGAACCATCAAAGTATAATTGCCATGTTTTTGTGGTGACTGTTAGGATATCAGCATCGGGAAACTCAATGTGTAAAGGATGATCATCTTGAAGTGGTGTCTCTGCTAGTTGGTCTGCAATGACTTGTCCTTTGATAGCTTTTCTGTCAACATACTCAATATCAAACTCACTTAGAATCATGATCCACTTTGCCAGTCGTCCTGTCAATGTGGCTTTGTTGAGCAAATACTTTAGAGGATCGATTTTAGCTATTAACTTGATAGAGTGAGATAGTAGATAATGTCATAATTTTTGAGAAGCAAAAACTACTGCTAAGAATGCTTTTTCTGTTGATGAATAGTTGATCTCGTATCCCACTAGTGTCCTATTGATTTAGTAGATGGCTCATTCTTTTTCTTCATTATCATGTTGTGCAAGCAAAACTCCTAATGATGTTTCCGTAGATGATGCATAGAGTAATAATGGCTTTCCTAGAATTGGTGAGATTAGAATAGGTGGTTGCATGAGATATGCCTTAATCTTGTTGAATTCTTCTTCACATTGATGGTCCCATTTGAAATTAACATGTTTGTGTAATAAATGTGTAAATGGTTGACATTTATCTACTAATTGAGCCACAAATCTTCTGATTGACTGGAGTCTTCCTTGGAGTGATCTTAGTTGACTGATATTCTTAGGAGATGCTATTTCCATGATCACTTTAACCTTATTTGAATCTACTTCAATGCCTCTTTCTGAAACAATGTATCCCAATAGATTTCCTGAAGTTATACCAAAGGCACATTTCTTAGGGTTTAGGCGTAGCTTTTATTGTTCTAACCTGTCAAAGATCTTTTCTAGTATCTCTATATGTTCTTCTTTGTTGTATGATTTAGCCAATATGTCATCCACATAGTTTTCCATGAATGTATGCATCATGTCATGAAATATAGTTTTCATAGCTCTTTGATATGTAGCACTGGCATTCTTTAGTCCAAAAGACATGACATTCCAGTAGAAAGTACCCCATGGACATATGAAATTTGTCTTTTCTTGATCTTCAGGTGCTATTTTGATCTGATTGTATCCAGAGAAACCATCCATTAAAGAAAACATGGAGTGTCCAGTAGTTAAATCTACAATGATGCCAATGTTAGGCAAAGGAAACTCATCCTTTGGATAGGCATTATTAAGATCTTTGAAGTTTGTGCATATTTTGATGCTTTTATTTGGTTTTGAAACAACAACGATGTTGGATACCCATTGAGGATAAGATATAGATCTGATGAATCCTACATCCAGTAATTTCTTTAGTTTTGCTTTGACTAGGAGAGCGATATGCGGATGCATTTTCTTTAACTTTTGTTTGACTGGTTTGGCTCCTGGACTAACATTTAAGTGATGCATAATAAGCTCTGGATCTAACCTTGGCATGTCTGCGTATGATCAGGCAAAATTGATTTGCCCTCGTTTGAAGAATTCAACATATTGTTGCATTTCTTTCTCAAACAAAGAAGTTGCTAGATGAAGAATTTTTGGTTGCTCTGTTGTGCCAATGTTAACTGCCTCTGTTGGTTTGATCAAATGGATGATCTTTCTTGATAGTGCTCAAGTGTCAAATCTCCCATCTTTTGGCGCCTCAAGGAGGTTCTCACCATTAGATGCATCCTTTAATTTTACTTTTTCCCAGTCCAATGTTGCCAATAAATGGTTTTTCAGCATTAGACTTGATATTGTTTTCTTTATTTTCATTTTTGCGACTAAGAGATTTGGCACCCACTTGACTAGAAAATGTGTTGCTGACATTCCTGGTGGAAGGTGTTATGGGTTCAATTGCGTTAAGATATATAGATATGGCATGGTCATTCTGAAAGGGATCAATGGCAATATGTCCTTCGTTTTCTCAATCAATAAGCTCAGGGTGGATTAGAGGTAAGGGATCTTCAGGTTGGGGTGTTTCGAGGGTGTTTAGGATCATGATGGATGTATCAAAGTTTTCAACATGTATGTCGATATCTAGAACTATACTCTCATCAGAATGCCTTCACCTAAGAAGTTCTTGATCATCCTCGGTTAATTCCAAGTTAGCCGGATGTGATTCTAATTCAAGTGAACTAGTTCCTGATGTTTGTCCTGCATACGTGTGAACTACATCAACTCCTACATCTTCTTCAAAGCAATTTTCTTTAGCTGATTCTTCAGAGTGATAGGAATCACATTCCCATTCATTAGAATCTGTATCACTTGTAGCCTATAATCTATGGATTTGGTCATATAGCATTTCTTCTGCTTTTCTGGTTATATCTTTCCTTCTTTCATATTCAACATCTTCTGGACTTAGATTGAGTTTTGTCAATCTTGCTATGAGCTCTCCTTGATCAGTACTAGGTTCATGTTTGTTTTGATTGAGATTTGATGTTGCTTGAGAGATGCTTTTAGTTTGTTTCTCTTGTTGATTTGAGGATTGCTTCTTTTGCCATTTCGTGTTTTCTTGTGCTTGTTGCGTAGCTGATTTTTCTTCCCTTTCAATTGCAAGTTGTTCTTGTCTGTTTGCATATTCCTCTTGTTGTTGACTGAAAGATACGTCTTTTGGTAGAGTGACTTGTCCATACCCTAAACCTATTTTGTTTATATTCTGTCGAGTATGAGGCTGAATAGGTTCTAAGATACCTTCATTTATTTTTCCTATAGGACCTGTTCCAGTGTATCCCATCCTTCGAAGAATGTTGAATTATTTTCCATATTTTTCTGTAGGTATTCTAACATTGTTGACCTTTTATTGAACTTCTTCATCTTTGTATAGCCACTGTAACACATCTTTGTCCTCTGTCTCCTCTGATAAGGTTCCAGCACTAATGAATGCTCCATCAAATATCGGAAGATGTTTCACAATTGGTTGTTGTTTAAAGTTTAATGGTTTTCCAAGGGATTTAGGAGAAAGTGGTAATTGCGATATTGAGTATTCTCCATTCCCTCAGTCTCTTAGCTGCATTTTTTTTTCCATACTTGATAAAATAGATGCAAATGATTGTTCCTTGGATTGTGTGTTTGACGTTGTTGTCTCCCTATTATGTGGAACAATTACTTCTTGAGCCATTTTTAATTTGCAGCAGTATTGGAATGGATTTGCATCTGCAGAGATTGTGATTTCTTGTCCCTCGTAGGGAAATTTGACACATTGATGATATGTTGATGGTAAAGCTTGTAAGTCATGTATCCATGGTCTCCCCAGGAGTACATTATAGGATAAGTCCAAGTCTAGAACTTGGCATGCTATGTCTTTCTATAGAGGTCCCACTCTGATGGGTAGTATCATAATTCCCTTGGAGGAACATTCTTATTCATCATAGGCTTTTATGGTGATCCTTTTCCGGACATCAATTGCATCTTTTGAATATCCTAAGGCACGAAAAAGACTCAATGAGCAAATATTTAGGCCAGCTCCACCATCTATTAGAACACGCTTAACTCGTGTTTTGTGAATGAGGACTTCAATATGCAAAGGAGCATTGTGAGGGTGTTGCAAGGACATGTCATCTTCTTCAGTGAATGATAAGCAATGAGGGGTTGTGAGGTGTCCCACCATGGTTTGGAATTGATCAATATCAAGATATTTGGATACTGTGGTATCTACTAATGCTCATTCAAGAATTTCTTTGTGTGCAGGTGAAAGCTTTAAAAGTTCTAAGATGGATATTTGTGCAGGGGTTTTCTGAAATTGTTCCACTAGATTGTATTGTTTTGTTGTGGTGGATGATGTGTTTGTTGTAGGACCCGGTAAAGCAACTTTGGCTTTGCTTCTTGTTATAGCATGAGCATGTTCTTGATTTTGTTTTTCTTTAACTACAATCACATTTACCACATTGTCATATGTATGAGCGTAGTTTACCTTTTCTTTACCCTTACCATTGTTTGTTGTTGATGATTCACCTTTCCAATAGTTTGGAAGTGGGGTCTTAAAAGTGGTATGAGATTCATTTGTTATATGTCCATCCATAGTTATTACTCCATTATCAATTAGATCTTGTATGACATGTTTCAACTTCTAACAATTATCTATGAGATATCCCATGTTTCAATGGAAATCGCAATACTGATTATCATTCCACCAAGGTGGCTTTATTTGAGGTTCATAGTTCCTTTCTTCCGGTAAAGAAATCAATTTGTTTGTGATAAGTGTTTTAATGCTGACCCCAAGGGTTCACCAATGTCTGTAAATTGTCTTCGAAAGAAATTTTTGATAGTTGCTCTTTGGTGATTGTTGTTTTGTTGTACCGTTGCCAAGTGAGTAGATAAATTGAAAACCGGTTGCTTTGGTTTCACATTGTTATTGTGCGGGGGAAAAAATGACACTAAGCAAACATGCCCTAATCCCACTTTCAACCACACACTTGTGGAATACGAAAGAGCCTAGAGGTATCACACAATTGGCTACTTATTTTTGTGGAAGAGAGAGCCACGGGCTACCTATTAGGATTTCTATTCCTTTGTTGTAATTCAAAGATAAAATGATGTAAGTTCAATCCCTAACCCCAAAGTGCAAGTATGAACTAATAACAAGATTGCAGAATTGAACTTAAACAATGGAAAGCTATAAACACAAGGACAAGACAAGAATGTAAATGCATACCCGGTGTTAAAATATGAATGAAAATGTTTAGGATAGGGGCGCGAGCGCCACTGTCCTGATTCTGCCCCTGAAACTGCTTCAGAAACTACTGTTTTGCACTCTGGAAAACTGTCAGAAATGTTGTTTGTCAGAAGGACCAGGTTGCCCAGCGCCCCTGTCCCAGGGACCAAGGTGCCCAGTGCCCCTGTCCTGGTAGGACCAGGGCGCCCCATGCCCCTGTCCTGGTCTTTTGCTCTGAAATTTGGTATGTAGTTCGGTCTCCGTCTGCTTCTTCCGGATCTGTAACTTGCGGCGTCGTCCGAATCCTGACACCTGCACTTATATCTGAAAAGGGTATGGTGGGCGGCTATATAGGGTTTTGCCTTATTCAAACCCACGCTTCAGTGATTTCCACCTCCACGAATAGCCAAGTTGTATTGTAAAAGTATTGTGTGTGTAGACCTTGTGTGTGTGCAAGATCCTAAAATGCAAGTAAGCAAACTAGAGCAACCTAGAAAGTAAACCCTAATTGCTTGTAAATGACAATGTAAATGCTCTAAATCAAGATGCAAAGTAATCTAAAACATGAATAAGTGATATATTGAAGCTTATGCAAAGACATGAAAACAACATGAAATCATACCCAACCCCAAGGGAGGGGTACAAGCCAATCTTCAGTCGGTAATCTCCTATTGCTCTTCAATGCCTTCAAAGCCCTAAATGGATGAATGAAATTGATGAATGCTTGATAGATGGATGTTGGGTGTTGTTGAAGTCTTCAAAGATCTGCTCTTTCGCTGCATAGAAGGTCCTTGAAAGTCAAAATTCTGATCCTTTCAAATGAAGAAAGAGAGCTCTTATATATGAAACCCTAGGTCTTAATTTCAACTTTTGGCCGACCTAGAGATTGAATCTCCCACCAATTTCTTGGGGTTAAGCTTTATTTTATGATTGGATCACACTCCTAAAATTTCGGGAAAAATGTCCGGGACCATGTGCACTCCAGGCGCCATGGTCCTCTCCGGGCGCCATGGTCCCGACAACTTTTCACCAAATTTTCAGGGCCGTCGGATATGATGATTTTAGAGAGAATCCCGAAGTTACAGGTGATTTCGAGATGTTTTGACCCCCGAAATCAAGCCCCCAAGTTTGAAATATGACCTAATTAGGGTTTTTGATTAAATGATGTATTGGAGGAATAAAATGAAAAGGGCACACTTTAATGAAAGGGCCCAATTTTATGATATGGGAGATGATAAAATAGAGCCTTAGACCTAATTAATTTAATTAATTGAGTGCTAAAGGGGAAATGCAATGCAAAATACAAAATGCGCCAAGGCGGGTGCTAAACTAGGTGTGAAATTGTACCACCCTAGCAAGTGCGTACAATTTACGACGCTACATTTAGCCCCCACTTTAGCAGTCATATGAACACTACGTGCATATGCAAGTTAAAGTACAGAAAAGTAAACATTATTTGAAAAAGGATATATCCATAAGTCTGTCGAACGAAGCCCCCAGCGGTATCTGCAGTACTCAGTTAGGAACCACAACCTACAAAACCATATGTTAGATCACAAAATCACCTAATGCTTACTAAGGAAGGTGATGAAAATTTGAGGGTAGCTATATGCCCCCCCCTATTTCGGCTTGCTAATTTTAGTGAGTTGAAACAGGGTATCATGTTTACCACTTCGAATTGTTAAAGAATATTGATGACAAATGCTCACAAGAAGATTTGATATGAGATCAAAAACTAATGGAGAATCATTTGGTAAGAAAGAGGACTAAATCTCAATTCCAACACAACAAAGAGTGTGAGGATTTGAGAGTTCTCTAACACAAGATGAAGGATGTAAATGGAAACAAAATGCAAAGAGAAAGAAAGGAAAAAAAGCATGAATACACACATTGGTGATCCATGAAAAGAATAGTGAGAGAGAAAACATGGACTTCTCACCCCTAGATCTTGTCTAGGTGATCCATGTAAGGGAGGAGAGTGAGAAAGTCTAGCCTTATGCCGCTAGTTCCACTCAACCTCGTGCATGTGTGTGTAAGGGAGGTTAGAAGCACCTCATAGGAGTCTATGCCCGAGTATGCTACAACCTGTATATGTATAATACAAAAGTGTGACATCTCGCTCTAAGAGTCTGTGCTCTGGTTCCGAGAATAATCACCTTGCATAAAAGAAAAATGGAGACATCTCGCTCTAAGAGTCTGTGCTCTGGTTCCGAGAATGGCCCATTGCTCAAAAAGTGTAATGTTTATGTCATAAGCAAAGTAAAACAAGGATACCTACCTTCATCACAAAAGAAGATACCCCAAAAATGCAACAATGTCATAGATCCAAGCAGAGTTTTGCACTCTTTAAGCAAGGATAAGATAGTTGGAAAGGGATATCCTGTAGTATGTGTAAAGGAGATCCTTAGAGGAGAAGAGATCTTTGTACAAAAGACACCTATCCCCGAGAGGAATTGTCTTAGACAAATATAAAATCTTCTAGAATAAGACAAAGAAGAGAATAAGAATGCAATACTTCCTTCTTTTGCGAGGTGAAAGTGATTCTTAATGAAGGATGACACTCCTTTTAACCCAATTGGGAGAGTGAATTCATTATGGATGTATTTTACCAAGTGCAAAAGAGGTTGTAGTCAAAGACTTACACCTCTTGTAAGAGAGAATCCTTGAACCAACAACAAAAAATGCATACAAGGAATAACATCAAGTAATAAAGTTCACACCATCCACGAAATAGGAAAAAGTGGATCCTTAGATAAAAAATAAGGAAAGATCATTGCCTCAATGAGAAGGACTTACACAATCTTCTAGGGAGAGATTTGGACATAAGCAAAAGAAGAGATATATGAAATCACTCTTGTCCCAACAAGAGATAACATAGGAAAATTAGGCTATTATGTTGCTTCAAAAATATGATTGCACTTGAAATTGTACCATCATGAATGACAATGAGCCCCCAGTAAATGAGCTACCAATGTCACATAATGATGAGCAACATAATAGCCATTAATGTTATTTAAAGACATGATAGATTGAATAAGGTATTTGAATATGACATGCTAAATGCTCAACTATAAGTGAGACCAAAAACATGTATAAAGTGATAAAAATTGAAGAAAAAAAGTCACAAGAAATCTTAGAAGAGGGATGAGTGTAATTTATTAGAGCCTTATCCCTAGAGGAAAGGACTTTATGATGAATAGGAGATAAAGATTCATAAGTGGATTTAGAAATTTGAGAGGATTCATAAAGAGATTTGTCCATCGCCAAGATTTCCTTATGAGGGGAATGAGAGTTGATAGAAGTAGGAGATGATTTAGTTAAAGTGAGATCATCATCACTACTAAATATAGCATTCACATTGAGAGATGGTCTTTTAAATGCTTTGGTGGGCTTAGAAAGATTATATCCAAGTCCAAATGAATATTCATGCATGTTATGTTCTAAAGGAACTTTAATTCCTTGTTCATTTGTGCCACAACCATTTCCACTATAGCCACTCTTAGCCAAAATGTGAAAACCACGACCATAACGATTAGCCATTTCAAAAAGAGAAGGTAGTTTTTCATAAGACAAAGAATCAAATTCTTCAGAATTAGAGATGTAAGGAGAAGAAGTTTGAGAAGCGGCCACAAAATTATTGCTCATAGGTTCAAGTAAGATTGATTGATCTCTAGTTTCTTCCTTCTTTTTAACTTTAAACTCTCTAGGAGGAACCCTATACTCACCTACAAAGGTGGGATTAAAATCAAGAGATCCCTAATCATCTTCTGCGAGAACCTTCTCAGGATCAAAAGCCTTTTCATGTGTAGATCCCAGTTGAGAAGAATCTTCTTCAGGAACTTCAGACTCATCCAAAGAATTTTGACTATCAGAGGATGATGATTTGTTCATAGGTATCTTGTTTAAAGAGTCATCATTAGAAGAGGAAGATTTAGAAGAACTCCCTTTGGAAGTAGATGTTTGCAAACAAGCCTGAAGATTAGTATCACCTACCAAGGTATATGTCTTATTGTTATAAATAAATTTAACTTGTCTATGCAATGTAGAGGGGACAGCTTGCATACTGTGAATCCAAGGTTTCCCTAATAGCAAGTTGTATGTTAGATTTCCCGACATAACATGGATAGGAGTAGGCAAAGTAACAGGTCCCACTATGATGGGTAAGGTGATAATACCTAATGAAGACTTAGCCACATTATCAAAGCCTCGAATGGGATGAGAGTCAGGCTCAATAAGGGATGTATCCACATTCATCTTATGCAATAGATTAATGCTACACACATTAAGGCCAGAGCCATTATCTACCAGTGTTCGTCTTATAGCAGTGTCATTTATGATAACCACAATCATCAAGGGATCATATTGATGTTGAATTTCACTAGTAGGCAATTCATCTTGAGTAAACACAATTTGAGCTTTAGGATTCATCATAGAGTTAACCAAAGACACTATATTACTAGATGTATTAGGTGGAGGAACATTCAAATCTTTCAAGGCATCTTGTAACATTCCATGATGAGCGGAAGAAGTTTGGATCAAATCCCAAAGGGATATCTTAGCAGGTGTAGCTTTAAGTTGTTCTATGAGATCATATTCCTTACCAAGAACTTGTGAAATACGAGGAGCTTGAGGAAGAATAGGTTGGGAAGGAGGAAGAGAAACTGGAGTAACAGGAGGAGGATTAGGCTGCCTATTATTTCTAGTATTATAGGTATGAGCAACCGCATTATAACTCTCTCTAGTCAGTTGCTTAGCATACTCATAAGGCTCTTAGTAGAATAACCTCCTTGCACAGTAATAATAGGTTTCTTAGGAGTGCAAAAAGAATCATTAGCATAACCACCTTGAACCACTAAGATAGGCTTATTTAAAGGTTGAGAATTTTGAGAAGGACAAGCACCTTGGATAGTGAAGAGAGGTTTGTTAGGTGTTTCATTCACATGTATCAAATTGATTGAGGATGGTTTAGAGGAATGAACAAAAGTGTTGGAAGAATTATTGATAGTCTTCTCTTGCACTAAAATCTTATCACAGATTAAATCAATTTTAGGAGAGAGACAAGGGGTAGGCATTGATGTTCTAGTAGGCAGAGTAATACTAGGAAAGGTCATATCATCCTCTATCATCAAAGGATCTA
This sequence comes from Cryptomeria japonica, assembly GCF_030272615.1. NCBI lineage: Eukaryota > Viridiplantae > Streptophyta > Pinopsida > Cupressales > Cupressaceae > Cryptomeria > Cryptomeria japonica. Next base: position 591,262,606 of record NC_081412.1, on the reverse strand, counting down.
CGTGGGGAATAAACTCTCTAGGAGAAGGATCAACATTACTCTCTAAAGTCTCACTTTTGAGAGGGAGATCTTTGAAAGAGATGTTAACCATCTTTCTTTGAACTAGGGTATCCTTATGAGTAGAACCAAGTTGAGGAGAGGGAGATGCTTTATTTTTAGAGGGAGAATAATTGAGATTCAAGGAAGGTGAGAAACTATCAAGGAATTTTTCAATCTTGATTTCATCCCCTTTGGCTAGGGTTCTCTCACAGGGTAGAGAATAATCTACACCTTCTTCTAATGGTTCATCCCAAATAGTGAAGTGGTTGAAAGGAATGTTTGAAGTATTGTCAATCTCGGGAGAGGAGATGACATTGTTTATTAATTCCTCATCCTTAGGAGGGAGAGCATCAATAGATGTGTTAAACTCATCCTCTTTCCTCAAAATATGTTCAATATGATCTTTAGGGGAGAGAGAATTAAGGAAATTGCTTATTATTTCATCTTCTTTCTCTAAGGGATGCTTATGGGTAAGACAAACTTTAGGAGAAGGGTAAGCATTTATCATTAATTCATCATTTCTAGTGGGAATTTTGTTGGAAAAGAAAATGCCATCACTAGGAAATGTAGGGATAATGTCATCTTCTTGCACAAAAGGATACTCATGAAGGGAGTGTTTTTAGGAGGAACATGAACATATTTCTCCAAAGATTCATGCTTAGGAAGGAGATCTTTGAAAGAAGTGTTCATAACCTCTTGTTGCACTAACATGCCCCCATTGGAAGGACCAACTTTAGGAGAAAATAAGTCAATGTCCATCAATACCTTTTCACTTGGAGAGGCATCCTGTAGGGAAGGTGAAGTAACATTAAGAAAGGTGTTTATGATATCATTCTCTTCCTCTAGGATAGCTAGATAAGAAGGGCACATTTTAGGAGAATTGTCAAGATCACTCTTAAAGTCTTCATCCTTAGAGCATGGGAGAGTCTCAAAGGGATTGGTAGCAACTCTTTTAGGCACTAAAATGTTATTATAGATGGGGGGAGGTTCTTTAGGAGAAGGAAAAATTGAAACAAGGGAAGCTAACCCATTATCACATCTATGACATGAATGCATCATAACAACAATTTTCCTCTTTCAAATGATAACACATGCAAAATAGAAGGAAATGTTCAATGTAAGGACTTAGAATGTAGATTTAGAAAATGAAATTTATGATTCAAATGAGTTCCTAAATCAGATTTGAAATTATCGATCCAATTAAGCTATCCACAAGTTCAACTTTGAATTGAAAAATTAGGGTTTTAGCAAAAATTTCCTCTAGATTTTTTTTTTGAATCTTGTAAGAAATTAAAACTTGTAAATACAAATTTGAATTTCAAATAGCATAAACACTCAAATTTGAAAACATAAATCAGAATTAGAGAAGATTGGAATTCACGTCGGGTTCACCAAAATGTGCGGGGGAAAAAGTGACACTAAGCAAACATGCCCTAATCCCACTTTCAACCACACACTTGTGGAATACGAAAGAGCCTAGAGGTATCACACAATTGGCTACTTATTTTTGTGGAAGAGAGAGCCATGGGCTACCTATTAGGATTTCTATTCCTTTGTTGTAATTCAAAGATAAAATGATGCAAGTTCAATCCCTAACCCCAAAGTGCAAGTATGAACTAATAACAAGATTGCAGAATTGAACTTAAACAATGGAAAGCTGTAAACACAAGGACAAGACAAGAATGTAAATGCATACCCGGTGTTAAAATATGAATGAAAATGTTCAGGACGGGGGCGCGGGCACCACTGTCCTGATTCTGCCCCTGAAACTGCTCCGGAAACTGTTGTTTTGCACTTTGGAAAACTGTTGGAAATGCTGTCTGTCAGAAGGACCAGGGCGCCCAGCGCCCCTGTCCTGGCAGGACCAGGGCACCCCACGCCCCTCTCTTGGTCTTTTGCTCTAAAATTTGGTATGTAGTTCGGTCTCCATCTGCTTCTTCCGGATCTGTAACTTGCGGCGTCGTCCGAATCCTGACACCTGCACTTATATCTGAAAAGGGTATGGTGGGCGGTTATATAGGGTTTTGCCTTAGTCAAACCCCCGCTTCGGTGATTTCCACCTCCACGAATAGCCAAGTTGTATTATAAAAGTATTGTGTGTGCAGACCTTGTGTGTGTGCAAGATCCTAAAATGCAAGTAAGCAAACTAGAGCAACCTGGAAAGTAAACCCTAATTGCTTGTAAATGACAATGTAAATGCTCTAAATCAAGATGCAAAGTGATCTAAAGCATGAATAAGTCATATATTGAAGCTTATGCAAAGACATGAAAACAACATGAAATCATACCCAACCCCAAGGGAGGGGTACAAGCCAATCTTCAGTCGGTAATCTCCTATTGCTCTTCAATGCCTTCAAAGCCCTAAATGGATGAATGAAATTGATGAATGCTTGATAGATGGATGTTGGGTGTTGTTGAAGTCTTCAAAGATCTTCTCTTTCGTTGCATAGAAGGTCCTTGAAAGTCAAAATTCTGATCCTTTCAAATGAAGAAAGAGAGCTCTTATATATGAAACCCTAGGTCTTAATTTCAACTTTTGGCCGACCTAGAGATTGAATCTCCCACCAATTTCTTGGGGTTAAGCTTTATTTTATGATTGGATCACACTCCTAAAATTTCGGGAAAAATGTCTGGGACCATGTGCACTCCGGGCGCCATGGTCCTCTCCGGGCGCCATGGTCCCGACAACTTTTCACCAAATTTTCAGGGTCATCGGATATGATGATTTTAGAGAGAATCCCGAAGTTACAGGTGATTTCGAGATGTTTTGACCCCCGAAATCAAGCCCCCAAGTTCGAAATATGACCTAATTAGGGTTTTTGATTAAATGATGTATTGGAGGAATAAAATGAAAAGGGCACACTTTAACGAAAGGGCCCAACTTTATGATATGGGAGATGATAAAATAGAACCTTAGACCTAATTAATTTAATTAATTAAGTGCTAAAGGGGAAATACAATGCAAAATACAAAATGCGCCAAGGCGGGTGCTAAACTAGGTGTGAAATTGTACCACCCTAGCAAGTGCGTACAATTTACGATGCTACAGTTATTATCTACTATTCCATCATTAACTACATTTCGATTTCTATTCCAAAACTTTGGCTTGTCATTGTGATTATTGTTATTGTTGTTGTTAGGAGGATAGACTCCTTTGTATACTTTCAATTCACCTTTCTTTATCATGGCTTCTTCCATTCTGATTCCATTATCAACCATTTTCTCGAAACTTTGATTTCCTTGCATTTTTAAGTAATAACTCATTTGATCATTTAAGTTGTCAATGAATATGTCCATTTTTTTGTACTATGGCACTGTACGAGGATACGGCGAAGCTAACCGTCTCCATCGTTGTAAAAATTTCATGAAAGGTTCTCCACTCTTTTGTTTGGTGTTACATAGGTCTAGCATTGTTACTTCATGTTGTATGTTGTAAGAGTATTGTGAAACAAACTTATCCACCAACTCTGAAAATGATCTGATTCTAGGTGGAAGTTTGGAGAACCATTCCATAGCTAGTCCAGTTAATCTTTTTGGAAATAGTCTCATTAAGTACGTATCCTCATGTGCAAACTCCATACTCATTGTGCAAAATTCTCATATATGATCTTGAGGGTCAGTGCTTCCATCATATTTTTCGTATCTAGGAGTTTCAAAACCTATAGGAAATGGTATCATGTTTAGATTTATGTCAAATGGATAAGGATAGATTTCTTGAAGTGAGTATCGTCTAACATTTCCTCTTTGCATATCTTGAATTTGTGTTTGCATTGTTTGTAGTTGTTGTGTGAGAGTCATGATAGGATTATCAACATGATTTGTTCTCGCATAACCCTGATTTTGCATTCTAGGTGGATCTCGATCTCTTCTTGGTTCATCCCTATTCCTTCTTGTATCTTCATTGGGTTGAATGTTATTTAGAATTTTTACTTCATCCCTTTTGGGAATGTAAGTCTCTTCATTGGTTCTGGTGTTATGAGGAATTGACATGTCATTCATTCTGAGACCAAAGATGTCCTCATATTGTTCGTTATTAGGAGGAGAATCACTTTTCTTTTGTGTCAATTTGTTTATATCAAAATCTTGGGGGAGTGTAGCACCAGATTTGGCTAACATTAGGAAATGTTTTTCTTTTTCTTCCTCCAACAATTTTTGCATAAATTTATCAAATTGAGGATCCTTTTTTATGTCTCTAATGTTTTTCTCTGTTATTTCTCCTTTAACTTGTATTTCATCTTCATGCTCCATGATTATAATTGTTTCCAACGGTTCAGTTTCAGTCTCTGTGATTCTTCGTCTTTGAGCTCTAGTTAGAACGGGCATACACATGCATTAGATATTGGGCTAGAATTCGATTGTCCAAAAGTTGTTTTGGGTAAGTGATCAATTGTCAAGGTAGATACGCTAGAAGGATAGGATACGAAAAGATGATTCAAGTGTTTAAAGTTTGCAAGTTTTTTGATCTTCGATTTAGGAGTGCAATGATGGTGATTTGATAAGAACCAAGTCCAGTAGGAACGATATATCCTAAGATGTGGGACAAGATTATCTTGACCAAACGTTTCAGTTTCATGATAAAGGATGATTAATCTTGATGAGAAACTATGTTTGAGTGATCAGTTTATCAAAGAGGGTGATAATGCACTTTGAGATGTTCAAATCTTGAACTTGTTGAGGGTGAGCACTTGAAAATATTAAGGTGTTTATCTTCTAGGGTCAGATTTTGATGGATGATAACTTGACCAAGAAAACCAAGGAGACAATCCAAGCACAGAATAATAGATAACAAGTGTTTATGAATACTACAAATTGATCAAGCAGAATGACAGACCTAAAAAAGTCATGCAAAGAGAGAGCTCTGGACTGATAAAAACAGTGACTCGAACGACAATATTTCATGAACCATACAACAAAAGATACAATAAAATACAACAAATCAAAAAATTTATTTGAAAGAGTAGAGACTCATACAATAAAACTTCATGAACCATACGACAAAATAGTTTCTTCGTACGACATAGAACTTGACTCATACGACATATGATAGGGCAATGAAAAATGTGTATGTTTTGCCAAATTTTGTTTAGTGAATTTTGGTGTTTTGCTTGTGTTTTCCAGTTTTAGATGTCAGATTTTTCAATTTGGGGATGAATACATAGCAAACACATGATATGATAAGTGAATCCAAGCACGCTAGACCCTAAGGAAGTTGGTTGAGAATGAAAACCTTTGCTTGCTGACTTAGGTACACACCCAATAGCTAATTGAAATATGGCCGCTGAGTCTCACACAATGGATTCTTAATGCCATATTATCCAACTCCAAATGCTAATGGGGGCATGATATGGAAAGTGTCTTGGGAGAGTTACTATCTTTCTTGCACAAAGATTATCACCCTTTCAGAGGTGAATTGGGTAGCTTCTAATATAATCGGAACTAGTAAGGGATCCATTCGGCGCATCAGGGTATAATACTCAATTAAGAGGTCTCCCAGCCTTGAAAACCAAGGTTTTATATACCCGAAGGTACGGAGGAGAGTTATTCCTAAGCACTATCGTTGACTTGATTTTCATCAAATCACGTTTATTTTATAGGGGGTTGGATTACTTGGCATTAGCCATTCCCACTTAGGTCATTCCCCTCACACCGGTTGTAATGGCTTTAAGAGTTTTTAAGCTCCTCGAGAGGGCAGGCCTACTAAGGATTTGCACTAATGAAAGCAAAATATGAGTCTAGCTTTCTAATCACCTAAGAAAGGTGAGAGAATACTCGCCTATCATCAAAGACACAAAATACATGATGGTTTGTTTCCCTTAGCAAAATTGAAGTGTGCCTAGAAAACTTAAATGAATACACAAAGTTTAGTTGAATTCATAGGCAACCTGCAAAATAAATTCGTTAGTAGTCTTGATTTGTGTTTTGAATTATGTCTTTGACAAGCGTATCTTCATAAATCATCCTACAGAAAAGAGTTAGGCTACCGAAAATCTCACAAACAACATCAGGGTTAGCATTAGCAATGATTGGATTAAAACTGAAAACCCTAAAAAATGCAGCTTATTTTAAAAAAACAGGCAGAAACTTGTATGACATTATTTATGGGCCAAAACAACACAAATTTAAATTTCAGACAAAAGCCAAAATAGACTCGTACGACATAGGATTTTCTAGCCATTAATTCATATGACATGCATTTAGATCTCATACGACAAGGTAAATTGGCTCGTATGACACGGGATTGAGCTAGTACGAGTCAGGATGGAGTTTCATCCCAGACAAGAAAGGAGTTCGTATGATTTGGAAAATCAACTCGTACAATATTTTGATTCTGTCTCGATAGAGATGGAATTTTGTTGAAGATTGAGAGGCCAAAAATGATGATTCTGGCCCCACGGTGGGCACCAAAATTTCATGTATTGTGAAGTGTACCTGTACCTATAAACACAAAACACTCAATAGATCATTACAAGCATAGTTAATGAATTTGAATCAAAGGAAGACAAAACCATAACTAAGCAATCTATCGCCTCCTAGTAAATGCGAGTATGAATTTTTCTCTCAGATCTTGTTATGCAAATTCCAGTGACTTGACTACACTGAGATGGAGGATTTGAATGATGAGGATGAATGATCTAGCAAGGATAGCATGATTAAGCTATATGAGTTCATGATTTCTCTAGAAAATAAGCTAAGATTTAAGCTAAGATTGAGCATGATAACATTGCTAAAATGATAACCTAGAAGCTAGATGCCTATAGTAACAATGCATAAGATGAAAATGAGATGGGATTAGATTAGGGACCCTTTGTGCTCCAAAATGAGATCTATTTATAGGATTTCCAAGGCTAGGGGTGAGGTGGCAGGAATCAACGGTCAAGATTAAGTCTGAAGATATCAATGGTTGAACATCTATCGTCTCTATGGCAACAAGTGTCAAGAGGCTTCTAGAAGAGGTTGGATGAAAGGGAACATATGGGTAGGTAGAATGAGTTAGGTTTAGGAATGGTTGGGTTAGGTGGTTAAAAGTTAGGAGAATTGAATTTAGAAATTCAATTAATAGGAAAAGGCTAATTAATTTCAACAACTCATAAATTTCATTTGTTTTAATTAATTAGAGAATTGGAAGAAATGATTTTGATGTAGAAGAATTAATTAATTTGAATTAATTAATCAAAGAGGATTATTGAAATGAACCTATTAAGTAAACCCTTAGATTTATTAATAAGTAGATGAAAAGGGGGGATTTTAATCAAATTGTTGATGAATTCAGTTAAATTGGGGAGGGAGATTAATTAAATAATTGCTTATTCAATTAATTATCTTTAGACCATTTTTAGGTGTATACAGAAAGATCTCATTTTCTTGATAAGGTTGTCATTAGCTCCAACTGACAATGATAAACATAACATTAAATATATTGGAATGGCTTAAAGAACTGTTTTCAACATAATGATTTTGCCTACCCCAGAGAGGCATTTAGATTTCCATGAGTCCATTTTCTTATCCATTTTTTGATCTAGCAAGTCCCAAACTTGTTTGGTTCATTTTCCTTTATCTATAGGTAAACCAAGGTCAATGCATTGCAATCTCCCTTTTTTGAAATTAAGATGGGCAAGGATCTAAAGTTCATTTTTTTTTGCATTGAAGAAAAATATTTAAGATTTCTCCTTATTGATCACTTGACATGACGTAGAGGCATATTCTTTCAAAATGATCTTAAAATTGATTGCTTCTCTCTTTGTTTTTTTACCAAACAACATTGTATCATCTACAAACTGTTGATGTCTGATTGCCTCCATTGCATTTATAATCCTAACCCCTGAAATGCTTCCTACTAGTTGAGCTTTTTGAAAAGCCCTTCCCAATGATTTAACCAAGATGATGAAAAGGAATGGGGATATTGGATATCCCTATCTTAGATATGGAGACCCATTAACTAGGATTGAAAATCTAGGTGTTGAAATACAATAGAAGAAGAGGTTTATATAGATTTTTGAGAAGCCAAAGGCTTCCAAACACTTGCATAAGAATCTCCAATCCACTTTGTCATAATCCTTGTTGATGTCCAATTTTATCATCATACGAGGATTCTTATTCACTTAAAGGGAGTGAATGTCTTCTTGAGCTATAATCACTACATCCAAAATGGATCTCCTTGGAACAAACCTAGTTTGATCTTTTGAAATGATATTAGGAAGAACCTCCTTTAATCTATTTGCTAATTTTTTTGAAAAGATCTTATAAAGGGTGTTGCATAAGGAGATAGGTTTGAAATCTCCAAAATTAGAAGCCTTCTCTTTTTTGGGGATTAAAGTTATAAAAGTGTTATTGATTTCCTTCAAAACCCGACTTTAATTTCTCTCTGCTTCTAAAGCATATGTAAGCTCTTGACCAATAATTGATCAGCATCTCTAAAATAAGCATGATGAAAATCATTTGGTCTTGGAGATTTGTCTGGGTTCATCTAGTTAAGGGATTTCTCTGCTTCTTGAAAAGATATCATTTTGTTGAACATAAAGTTTTATTCATCTGATAAAATCTTTGGGATGTTTCTCAAAAACTCCTATTGAGGGCCTACTTTTGAACCCTCCCAGTTATTCAAAATGTCTTTGAAATAAGCTTATGATTTGTTTGAGATTTCCATAGGGTCTTTAGTACTAGCAACTTGATCATCCTCAATTCTCACTATTTTGTCAATAGCCCTTCTTTGTTTGGTGTTTTTGTGAAAGAAATTCAAACTTATATCCCCTTCTTTAAGCTAGGTAACTCTTGATATTTGCCTCCAAGAAATCTCCTCTTTTTCTAGGATTTCTTCGAATCCCTGTAATAACTCTTTCTTCTAATAAAATCTAGTTTGATCCATCCCAAAATCTAAAACTTCTGAATTGAGAAGCTCCATTTCTTTTTCTACTCTGAGTTTTTCTTGAAAAATATTTAAGAAGTTTTCTTTATTCCAAAGGAGCATTTTTTGCTTGATTCGTTTCAATTTTGAGCTAAAACAAAATAGTTTTGATCAATTAAAACATTCTTCATTCCACCATTTCTCAATTAGTGAATCAAAAGCTAGGTCCCTCATCCACATTTTCTCAAATTTGAAAGGGCAATTAATTGGTTTCCTATCCCCTACAATCAAGAGCTGAATTGGGAAATGATTTGATCATGAGATAGGAAGTATCTCTGATTTCATTGTGAAATAAGATTTAGAAAGGTCTCCTTTAAAGAAGAATCTGTCCAGTTTCTCTGCTATGTAACTAAAATTTTGTCTACTATTATTCCAAGTGAAAACTTCGTTTGATAGTTCAATGTCTAGATGATTATTTCTACTAACCCAATCTCTAAGGTCTTTTGGAGATTGGGATTCCCTCTGAATACCGTCAAAGTTTTCTGAAAGATGAAGAATTGTGTTGATATCTCCGCCAATGACCATATCCTGATGAGGGCAATTTTTCATAATCCTTTCTATTTCCTCCCATAAGGCTAATTTCAAATTGTTTTGGATGGGCCCATAAATGTTGATGATGTTGATACTAATATTCTCTTGAAAGTTGACAATGTTTCCATGACTCCAATTTTCGTCCGAGGATAGAGGTTGAAAATAAATTCTCCTAGGATTCCACAAGATAGTCATCCTTCCCACCGCACCTATAGCCTCCACTGAAGCCTCCTCCCATTACCCAAAATTTTTCATGAAAGAGGAAATTTGATATTTGTCCACTTTGGTCTCCTACAATAAAACCACCTTTGGTATAATCCTTTTAATACTTTTCCTAACTAATCTTTGTTTTGAGGGAGCACTTAGTCCCCTAACATTTCAAGAGATTATCTTCATTATTAGGGGGAAAGGGAAGGCCCCTTATCTTTTCTCCATAGATCTGAATTTAATAATTGATTCCAAGCTTCCCCATCCAAATGTCTGAGTGTTTCCAAAGATTTCATGCCCCTTCTCTTCTCTGGCAAGTAAGCACACTCGGGTTTCAGTTTAGAAGAATGTTGTTGCATGATGCTGAAAGATTCCAAGGCTTCTTTCCCATTGGGGATTGTCCCTGCCTCTGAGCATGTTGGGGAGAAATCCATCTCATTCTCAACTTTCTCATTCATATTCAAAATTTCTTGAAAAGATCTTGTTTTTTAAGCCATGATTCCTTAGATTCTCCATTTTGTGGAGAACATATTCTTCAAAAAACACAACTATTGCCAATTCTCCAGTCCAAGGAGAGGAGGGGGCAGAGTTTTTCTTATCTAAATCCAATCCTCACGGCGGGCTCAAAAGGGGAAGAAGGTCCTCTTGAGACTCAAGGGTATTTGAGAAGTCCTTAGAAGTGCTTTCTAACACCATTGAAGTACTATAATGATTAAAGGAGGAGATTTTAGGAGACAAAGATTGAGATCCTTTCAGATTTTTTTTCCTCAAAATTCTCATTGATCTTCTCTTTTCCATTTTGAGACTTGAGGATTCAATTTATGAATTCAAAAATTCTTTACAGATTTTCCCTTTTCGAGACTTGGAACTACTCAGAGGTCTCCCTCTCTTGGGAATGGGAGGAGAGCAGAAAACTGAATCCTCTATACATGGAAGGGAGCTTGAGATCAGTGGGGTAGCTGAGGAAGAAAATAAGACTGAAGAAGATCCCTGAGAAGCTTCTATGCTCAATGGATGATTGATCTTATTGCCCTGAATGAAGTGTCAAATCCAGAGGATAAATTGTCTAACATACTGGACATTTTTTATGATATGTAGGAATTTCTTCTCTCCGTTTATTGAATTTCTAGAAAAAAAATGTTAGTAAAACTTGTATGTCTACCTTAGGGCATATTTCCCCTCTGAATTCTACTCTTGTATCTTGGGAATTTTGAATTTTGAGCTTGTGAGAAAAGTAGTCGGAGATAAGTTTCTAGAGTTCATACATCCTAGTTATCTTAGATGTGTATGACAATGATTTGTTCCAATATGAACTCCCAAAATTAGAGAAGGGGGGAGATAAAGAGTTGAAGCTTTGTAAAGGACCATTGAAGAATATAATATTGTGATCCCCTACTCATACTTAAACTTGGCCTCTGACACTGAGAGTCAAAAACATAGAGGGTCTGATTGTTTATATCTACTAGTAAAAAAAAATTGGTTACTATGTCCCTTGAGAGAGAATCCACTTGAATTTTACCTAAAACTTGATCCGCTAATTCTGTTATCAACTCTACTTGTATTTATTCCATCTATATTTTTAAGTATTGCTTCGAGATCTATGGGAGGAGAACTGCTTCCATTAGGCTCACCTCTATCTAGAATAGTCATAGAGGGAGACTGAGATTCCAGAAGGGAGTATTGTGGAAAGAGGTCAAAGGCTTGAGGTCTAATTTCTACATTGGACCAATTTGAGCCAAAACAACAATCCTCAACCCTACACTCAGTAGCCTCTGCAATTGAAGAATATTTTCATTTGGACATTCTAAATCTTTGTGACTTGAAAGGTGACAAATCTTGCAAGCAGAATCAAGACCTTCATAAAACACCTTTTGTGACCAGCTTCCATTTTTGGAAGTGATATTAAGAATGGAAGAAATATTTTTAGTAGTATCCATGAGAAGGAAAAGTCTAATAGGAAAATTCAAATTTTCAAAAAAATTTACATCCATTTTGAAGAAAATCCCCAAAGAATTGCCCAAAATCTCTAATATTTCTAATTCCCTATATTCTAAAGGTAGGTGATGAAATGGAATCTAGAAGGGGATAAATTTCAAAATGGTAGTAAAGGGATTAAAGTTAGGAAACCTTTTTTCCATATACAAACCTGAGGATTCAAGACACCATGATTTAATCTTGAATACACTATCCCTATCTTCTTTAGAATCAAACAAAGTGATAGAAAAAACATTTCCATTATCAATGATAAAATCTTCATTTACCCCTGCCCAATGATTTGAAACCCATTTAAATAGTGTTCTTTTTTCTATTGATCTATTCAAAAACTTACAAATGATGGCTTCATGATGATATTCTATAATCTGAGGGTAAAGGGTATGTTCTGCAAAGGTAACATTTACCTCATTTCCATTCTCTCGAGTTTTAAGATCGAAGCCCTTGTCCAACTCCTGTAGAGAGCCTTGTGGGTAAATGAGAGGTCGAGCTTATTTCTCCTTTTTTCTGAGGCTCTTGATTTACTGACCAAACTTGTCCCATTTGATTGACTTTCTCTTTTCCTTTTTCTAAAGGACATAGGGAGTTTGAAATCTTCATATGCTAGTCTTTTGGAATCCTTTGAGAGTTGATAAAGGACTTCCTAGAAAGCCGCGATTTCTTTCTTTCCTTGAGTCTCCAATTTTTTATGAGAGAGTTTCAAAGGTCTGTAATTTTCTTTTTTTGTGGAGCTCCTTCTTCCTTTAATAATAGAGCCCTTTCTTCCCTTCTGAAGAGAGATAGGGATGTTGTTTAGGAAAGAGGGAAAAGAGCTAGGGAGATGAAAAAAACTACATCAAATCTGATGAGGATGCGGACCCCAAGGGATGAAATGATGAATGCAGATAGATAAAAAAATCGACCTCAACTTCAATTTTTGTTTACTGTTCTCCAGCCTTCCTTGTTTGGCTCTAAATACTTGCTCTTCCAATGGGCCATTTTGTTTTAAGAATTGCTAACTTTTAGTGATTAAGAAATATGGTGTACAGGTTTCCAAATACGATTCTTCTTGCCTTTTATAAATTTGACCTTTCACCCAAGGCTTTTGACCACAGGTATATTAATAGCGATCTTACGATTTATTTATCCTCTCACAATTTTAATGCTTGGTGTTGTCTCTGTCACATTCCTTAGCCACGACAATGACCCTCAATGAGTCGGTTGTATGAAAACATTAATACTTTGTCTTTGGAAATATTTTTGAAAATAATCTTATTTTGCAATAAATTTATAATTACAAATACATATTGTGGAAAATAAAATTTCCTCTTTGGGATCATAGAGTATTTTTAAAATCATATTTTCTCCTTCGATTATTCTCTCTTTCATCATGACGATGGTTCACCAAATGTGATTACACAATTAAATCCAATAATATATCACAATCAATAACATTGACTATGAAAATTTGATAAATTTAATTTATGACTTAGACATTAAAAAGGATCACCTAAATTTATTAAACACTTTTAAAAGACAATTTTTATTTATTTTTTATCATTGACAGACTATATATAATTTAATAAACTCAGTATAGCAAAACCTCACCATATTACTTTAAAAACATAACTCTAACCTTTAATCTCTTCCATTCTCCCACTCACCATCAAAGGGAAAAGAAATAACACCACCACTAACAATTTACAATCTCCCCACCATATCAACCATCTACCCAATTCTGAGAATCTTCCTAATAACAATGTGGCTACTTAATTTTGCAATGGCATCTCATGGCACAAACAGAGCTCTGCACACCTATGACAAAAACCAAGAAAAAACAATGGCAAAATTTATAATAAAAACACTATGAATTGAAATTTGTTTTCAAAATTGAGGCAAACCAAAATCAATCTCCCTATAGCTTTGTTTCAAAACTAATAGCATGAATGGAGATTTGTCATTGTATTCTGGCTTGACATCTAAAACCAATCAATACACTTCCTACCCATTGCACTTGCATAAGAGAAGTGACACAATTATATGTTCCTACATGTATCATTTTGGTATAGAAAATGATTTTTATGCATTAATTGATTATGGAAGCCAATAGGAAGTCTCCATTTAACCATATTAATATACAAGTTAATCCAAACATGTTAAGCTTTTGGATGACAATTCCATCTATATTATCATTTAAAATTCATTCATGCTTGCATACATCATGTGATAAACATGGGTTCTGAAGCCCTAATTTTCAAAATCTTTAATAAATCATACCATGAATACATTTTCTAGATCCCATAGTATTTGTAACTCTGCATATTAGGCTATACACTATAGTAAACACTAAACTAATTTATACTTTTTTGGCTTCACCTTTATGATAATCTAATATTGAATTCATAAATATTTTTATGCACTAATTCTCTTGTTATGTCTACATTATAATGAGTTTTTTAGAGTGTGAAAGGTTAGCTTGGTATTAGAGGTAAATAAATATGAACTTTCATGGTAGCATTACATGTTCTCACCAACTATTAAAGGTAAATCAAGATGAACTTTCATGGTAGCATTACATGTTCTCACCAACGTTTGAGTATATACTAATATTGATGAACTTGTCATATCAAAAAATGACAAATCTCTTGAAGAAAATTGGGCGTTGAAGAAGATTTTGTCTACATTATTTCGGACTGTTGGGTTTGATAAATTTTGTGTTTTCGTAGCACATGACTTGATAAAAACATGGCAACTTTTAAACTGACTTTGACTTGCAAAGGCTACAAAAGTTTGGATATCTTATTCCACGCCGATATCGTCACTTCACACGTCACTTTGACGAATTTTTTGCATATTTTAAAAGGGAAAGGTTTTTCTATATTTTAATAAATTAATTTGTTTACTCTAGGTGGTAGTTGCAAGTATAACTAAAGTAACTATAATAATTTAAAGGGTCAATTTGGAGTAACACATAGTTTATATTTTTGATGGGTTAGGGGTTGTAGAATTAGAATCACACGTACTGATATCTTTTATCAAATATGTAAAGATTGATGGAAAACATTTAGATACATCTTATTTAAACATAAATATAGGTGATTTAGATACTATTAAATCAAATAAATTGATTATCAAAATTTTAAAATTATTTTTTGGAATCTTTATGAGTTTAAAGTTTTAAAATTTTGATTATAATGTCACATTTAGGAAATCTGAAGATAAAATTAATTACATTTATAATTTTAGATGTCAAGAAAGTAAACCATCATCTCTCTTTACTAGCATACACACATAGTTCCTTTTAAGAACTTCACATATTGCCCTCAATAGACCATGTTATTCTTCGCAATACTTAATACAAAGTGTTATGAGATTGACTGAATCATGACTAGCCCCATGTCCCCATGCAGCTTCTTATGAACATTATCTGCTTAAATTTAAGCAGCTAGAGTGTTCATGTGCAAAATTTTAATTAGCAAAAAAAGATAAATTCGAATCTTCTGCTATTTTGGTAGAGCAGCAGCTGCTTAAAAATTGAAAAAAAGGAGGGCTAGAAATAAGCAATGGCTACTTATTTAAAAATTTTAAAAAACTGACATCTGGCTTTGCCATATTTATTTCCTCTCCTTTTTTTTTTGCCTACAAATTTTATTTGCAAGAATATTACTAATAATTTCATTTACAAAAATAATTTAAGAGAATTGCATAAAAATAAACAACAACTTTACTTTCCATGGGGCAAGTGCAGTTGCTACTAGCTGAAATAAGCTAAGTAGTAGCGTGGGGACATGCCCTAAATCATCAAACATAAGAATCTTTGATTTCTATTTTATCTTCAAAGGACAAGATACAAATGATTATATAACATGCAAGATAGATTTCCATTCATAGCATCATTTAAAATTGATTCCTATTTGCATATAGTTGTAAAGTTCGCAATCAAGACTGGCCTTGTTTGCTCTTGTGCCTATCATCACGTGACATGTTTTGATACAATTGCGTTCCCTCTTTTTCCTCGTCTAATAACGATTCAATTTGTACAAGTCATTATGCATAAAATGGTCAAAAAGTGGTCATTTCAAAGTGTTGCCCGATACTTGATCTCTATTGCGCCAATAACCGCACACAACAAAACCAATACATATTTATAAAGTATCTTATAACTATTATAATATTCACCTTTTTACAAATTAATATGTACCTAAATATATTAATTTAGGCATATTTTTAAAACATATTTTAAATATTATAAAGTTTAAAATGGGTGGACAAAAAATTTGTTGACCACCCATAACTGCCTTCCCGTGTACATGTTATGGGCCTACTTGGCACCAAATATCATCAACTATGTTGCCCTAAAAACTTTGGAAAATGAAGATTTTTGGGGGCATTTTCATTGTTTGCTCTGCAAACCTTATTCTTTGCCATTTCTCTTTGCACTTGATCGTCTACAACACCAGTCCTTTTGCTCTCCCTCTGCAAGGTAACGCTCGCGCTCTTCCTCCTTGCATATTGGATGTCTAATGACAATTTATGCTCCTTCGTACCTGCATTATGCTTTGTCTATTGATGATTTATTTGTATGTGGTTTAGGGTTTCATTTCAATGCTCTTTTACAGTATAATATTGCCGAAATCCTCATGAAGAATGTCAAAAAATTTGACTATTTGTTACTTTTTCTTTAAAGTCTTAATTTGTAATCATTTTATTTAATGGGTGTATTGTTATACTCTCCATTGTTTATGATTCCATCATTTCTTTAAATGGTGTTGACTATTTCATTTCAATCATCTCTCAAGTTGTTTATAATGTCACAATAATTACACAAAAAGCCAGAAAAATAGAGTATTATCGCGGTCTACGATGTTGAGGGTTTCATTTTCATTGTTTGTATCATTTAATTTAATAGGTGTGCTATTATTGTCTCCATTTGAGGGTTTATAGTCATATGTGTGTGTGTGTGTGTGTGTGTGTGTGTGTGTGTGTGTGTGTGTGTGTGTGTGTGTGTGTGTGTGTGTGTGTGTGTGTGTGTGTGTGGCTGCAAGCAACACAATTAGTTGACATTAGAAAAAAAAACATATGAGATTTATATCTCAATTGGATCTAGATCAATAGATAGAAGAAAAACAACAACAGAGTTTTGAAAACATTACAAAATATGGAACTGTGTCACTTTATAATCATATCATGGTTACATCTAAACTAAAACCACAATATTCAGAGTGCTAAAAAAATATAATTGATCACAGACTTGATCAATTATCCATATGGGTATTAAATGGAGGAGGTGTCACATATCCATGCCTAGAAGACTCTAGGCCAGCATAGGTGTTTTCTTGGTTTGGAGGGGCTTGTAAGCAACTTGCTATATGAGCAAGAAATGCCTGGTTTGCACCTAAATTAAGTTGCATGATGTCTGAGAATCTAGGTGCAATCCCAACTTGCATATTACTAATAGTTGCAAAGGTTGGAGATAAGAGGTTCAACATATCAATCAAAACTGGGTGTTGGTGGGGTACAGGATCCACGGTTGTGATCATATATTTTCTTTTCTCTGGTTGTTTATCTTTCTTTTTAGCTGCCTTCTTCTCCCTCTCAATCTTTTTTTTCTCATCTTTCTTTGACTTCTCTTATTTTTGAATCAACCTTTCTTGGGATTCCTGCAATCTTTTTGTTGCTTTTTCCACCGTCATAGCCTCCCTTTCTACTGTATCTACTTCACATTATGCCTTCCTCTGCTTCATTTGTTCTTTCATTCATTCTTGTAATTCCTCATTTCCTTTCCTTTCAACCTCTTTCTCATTTAGAATTTTAATGTAGATGTCAAGATCTATGACTACCTACTAAGACATAGCACCCCTCTCCTACCTTCCCACAAAGATTGATTCATTCTCTGCACTGGAATTCTCAAGAATCTGCTGATTTTCCTTAGCACTTGTTGCTTATCCTCTTGGGTGCATGGCACAAAGTCAGCTTTTTTTTAACTTATGCGAATTTCTTGTTCACAATCAACACCATCTTGTTGCTCCTAATTGGTTGCATTAGTGAAGTAATGGATCACCTCTACTCGATCAATTTTTTGGGGAGTTTGCATGAAAAGGGTTACATCATCAGACATGCAATTTGTTTGCACTCCAATATTTGTGGCTTCTTATTGAAGCCACTTTAGTATGTGTAAAGTGGAAAATTGAACCCTAGTGATTCCCGACCTAGGAGAGAGAAAGGAAATCACTAGGATGATTTTCACTTGGGAGATACTTTACATTCAAAAGAGGGGTTGAATTCACTAGATCCAAACCCTAGAGTGAATAAGGATCTAAATACTAAGTGAATTGCAAGGGTTGGAATTTAATTTGTCCTCTTTTGTAAGTAGAAGAGTTTACTTGTCGACTATGCAGAAAATGAAGATAAAATGGATGAAATAAGGAGTTATCATTTCTAGATCACATTGTAACTTTGGATCTGAGATATTTAGACTTATACAGATCTATCCTACAAATTTGGAGAAAATTCAATGAGACTGGGTTGAATTTGCACCCGGTCCTCCAAAAAATTTGTCCATCGAAAAAGGTCTTTCCGTCTCTAAAAAATGAAGCTTAAATCTACAATTGCAGTTGCGCACCTACAACCTACACACAAAAAACAAGGGACGAAGGGTTGCGGATAGGAGTTTGCCTTAGTCAAACCCCGGTTGAGGAATCAACCTTGAAAGAAAGTAATTGCAAATGCTTAAATGTAAATAATGGAAATGTATACCTTGTAGATATGCAATTTGTTGATGATGGTTGCTTTGTTTCTTGAATGTAAGCACAAGTGTTGGATGAAATGGCATGTAACATGACAAAACCGTAACACACACACATGTTTAGAAAGACACATGAAGAAGAAGATTTGATGGATTCTTGAAGACTTGGACACTTGAACACTTGATGATGATAATGGAGACCTTCCACGTGTTTACCCAATTTTTTCTTATCTTCGTTTATTCTTGTATATATTATCTTGCCAAATGAGGGAATTAAGTCCCCTTTTATACATGCCTAGGAGAATTAATTTAAGTCTCATTGAAGGCCGACATAAGGGAAATTTAAATCTTGGAGAGAAAATTAGGGTCAAGGGTCAGATGGACCCATATTAGGGTCACCCAAAGAGGGAGGACAAGGGTGCCACACCCCTGTCTTTCCCTATTTTGGGTCTTCGATAGGGTCACAAGGTGATACAAGGGATAAAACAAAAGGAGATTTGGAATGATGATGTAGAGAGGGGTCTCAACTGAGTAGGGAAATTCAATCACTAAGGTAAGGACCTAAAACATGATCAAAATTGCAAGGGTCGCAATTTTACGATGCCACATTTACGCCCACTTTAGTAGGAGTATGACTTACGCCAATACTATCGGTAAAGTAGCAAAAAGAGAAAGATGAAGATGAGAAATGCAGAGCAATACCACAAGGAGTATAATACATGACTGATCTTGAGGAACAAAGCCCCCAATCTTAGGATCTTAACTCGCTCAAACATATGCAAGAGTACACAAGATAAAAGGAACAAGACAAACAAAAACAAAACATGAGACCACAAATCAACTAGCCGAAGAGACCTCGATACTCAAATGTCTCAAACAACTAATTGAAACGCAAAGACAATTGTCATCACATAAACACCAATAATTACATAAAAGAACAAAGATGAAATCATCCATGAACTACCAATAGTAAAACTATGAGCTCATGAGAGGAAGAAAATAAATAATGTCACATTTAGGAAATCTGAAGATAAAATAAATTACATTTATAATTTTAGATGTCAAGAAAGTAAACCATCATCTCTCTTTACTAGCATACACACATGGTTCATTTTAAGAACTTCACATATTACCCTCAATATACCATGTTATTCTTTGCAATACTTAATACAAAGTGCTATGAGATTGATTGAATCATGACTAGCCCCATGTCCCCATGCGACCGCTTATGAACATTTTTTGCTTAAATTTAAGCAGCTAGAGTGTTCCCATGCAAAATTTTAATTAGCAAAAAAGGATAAATTGGAATCTTCCCCGGTAGAGCAGCAACTGCTTAAAAATTAAAAATAAGCTTTGAAAAAAAAGGGGAGCTAAAAATAAGCAGTAACTGCTTATTTAAAAAATTGACATGTGGCTTTGCCATATTTTTTTCCTCTCCTTTTTTTTGCCTACAAATTTTATTTGCAAGAATATTAATAATAATTTCATTTACAAAAATAATTTAAGAGGATTGCATAAAAATAAGTAGAAACTTTACTTTCCATGGGGCAAGTGTAACTGCTGCTAGCCAGAATAAGCTAAGCAACAGCATGGGGACATGCCCTAAATCATCAAACATAAGAATCTTTGATTTCTATCTTATCTTGAAATGACAAGATATAAATGGTCATATAAAATGCAAGATATATTTCCATTCATAGCATCATTTAAAATTGATTCCTGCTTGCATACATCATAATCATGCAGTAACATTGATTCCAAGTTCATGATTTACCTATACATCATGATCTCTTCCATAAGATTCATTTTCTAAATCCTGTAGTATTTGTAACTCTACATTCTAGGCTATGAACTATGTTAGACACTATGTCACACCCGATCTTTTCATCTTTTACAAGTGGAGTGATAACTTTATCTTTTCTTTTTTATCTTTTAAATATGACAGAAAGAGGAATAAGGAAGGAAGTGGGAAACGTTTGAAGGGAATCTTCCCACTCACGTTTCCGATAGTACCCATATTTTTGATGGATTAGAGTTTGTCATATATTCAGAGCTCTCTTGTAAGTTTCCTACACATGAGAAAAAGAGACTTTAGGATACATTATCTACAATCATTCAGTAGCTTGTAAATCAAAATGTTATCCTTGGTGCAAACTTTAATGCAATTGTATCCCCTCAAGAGAAAAAATGCGGAATATGTCAGCCCCAAAAAGACCATTGAGGAAGTTTCTTTTTTCATATATGATAATGCACTTAAAGATCTAATTCCAGATAATGGTCACTACACATGGACAAACAGAAGGGAAAACTTTCTACATATAGCAAAAAGATTCTATATAGGTTTCTCATCTCTCAGAATAGGTTGCTTCAAAATTACAAATTTCAATCAGCTATCTTGCCTTTTGTGTGTTCGGGTCATTATGCTATCTCCTTAAATATTTCAACAAATTTTACACTTCCTCAACACCAACCTTCTTTTAAATTTGAGAGAATGTGGTTCAGGCACCCACACTTCCTTCCTCTTTTGCACCAATGGTGGGTAAACTTTGTAGTCAAGATTGGCCTTATTTGCTCTTGTTCTTATCATTACATGACACATTTTGGTATAACCATGTTCCCTCTTTTTTCCTGCCTCAATTCTTCCACAAATTATATATACCCATATGCTCACACCTTCTATTTATTCACTCGCAGGTACCACTTGTTTTCTCATTTATATGTGTCTCACTTCTTAAGATATTTTTGGCTTGGCCATTCTAATAATTTAGTTGTCTAGAAAACCCCAAGGTCACTTCTATTCATTCAAAAGCACTTTTTTTCCTTGCCCCCAACAACTTGAGACACACACTTTTTTAGTTATATTCTCACGTAACCCTCTAGATAACCCTACATATTATAAATGAAGCTAGTAATGTTCTAGGGGAAGAACAATAGTAATCGTCATAGCTAACATGGCGCACTCATAGATCTTAAATGGTATATCATATTTTGATGACTTCTTTAGTTGTCTTCGTATGTGACTTAACTTCTTATTGCTATTGATCTGGCTTCTGGGTAGTAACGATCCGATTTGTGTGAGTTGTTATGTGTAAAAAGGTCAAAAAGTGGTCATTTCAAAGTGTCGCCTAATACTTAACCTCTATTGCATCAATAACCGAACAAACCAAGATCAATGCATATTTATAAAATATCTAATAACTATTTTTTTTTTTTCATAGGTAATGGGCCAAAGCCGATAAGGTGTACATACTCTACTCCTTTGTGGGATTTGAACTTGTAACCTCTATTTCAAGAGCACAAGTTTTCCACCAGTAGGCCAACTCAAGTTGTAAAATATCTAATAACTTTTATAATATTCACCTTTTTATAAATTAATATATACCTAAATATATTAATTTAGGCATATGTTTAAGACATATTTTAAATATTATAAAGTTTAAAATGGGTGGTCAAAACTAATTTTTACCATGCATAACCGCCTTCCCACGTATACATTATGGACCTACTTGGCATAAACTATTGCCAACTACGTTGCCCTAAAAACTTGGGTATTCTCACTTGTGATCTTATTATTGAGCCTTACATTCAACTTCGTCCATATATTCTTGTATTTGATAATGCTTGTGTTCCTACATCTATGTATTCTTGTGATCAAATGCAACAAGGCATATATTGTCTTCCAAATACAGTGACTCAAGATGACTACTTGATAAACATTGCAATTTTGTTTGTAGACTTTTGTCTAGCGGATTTGGGAGACAACATTGACATATATATTATCTTGGATAGATTTGATTCTTCTTTAGTTTTTTGGGAGGGAACACTCTAACCCTCTTGTTCATTCTCTATATAATAATTCTTTACAATTGGACATGAGCTGGAATAATTTGGAATAATTTGGAGAAAGCATTTATAATTGTATTTGGGTCTTGTTCTTCATTCATCTTCACAAAATCTTAGATCATATTTTTTAGCAATATGGCTTATAATGCATGATTTGGAGCAAGCAATTTTCAGCATCAACCTGGGGGCAACTAAGGAACTTTTAGAGACTCCATAAATTTTGACATTTCTTCCTACATTTCCTTTCAAGAATGGGAAGACATCATTCATATACCTTTTATTTTATTTTTTCCTAAGAGGAAGAATTACATTCAATGATTGTGGACCATCTTCTATATCTAGTTTTGATCATCTGTTATTGGCATATTTTCTACTTTGAGGGGATCTTACATGGTCAAGTTCTTCTCTCTTATGGAGATAAATTTTCCTTACATGTGGGTTTTTTCTTATCATTCTTCTTTGAGATTATTTTATATTTTTATCTCATTCAAGGAGGAGTTTTTTCCCACTGAGTTTTCTCATTTTCTATACCTATGAGAGAGTGCATTATATTTGTACAAGGTGCCTAACATGGTCTAGTAGCTAGGACCCATCTTGTAGTGTTTTATTTTTTGTACCTTCTCCCTAAGTTGCACTTAATTGATGGTGTACAAAGATGATATGCAAATGTGCTTTTGACTGATATTTGTAGTTACTTTTGAGGTTATAATCTCCATCTGATTCATTTGAGTTTCTTGGGGAAGTTTGTGAGATTTTTTGGTCAAAATCCAAATCTTTCCTCTTCACTCTCCAATTTTTTTGTCTGTTAAGAACAATAATCTTCCATTTCAATGTGGTTCCTACTCTCTACACTCCTCCATTCATCCTTATGTTGATTTAATTTATGTTTATATATTATGTTTCACTAGTATATTGACCTCATTTTACTCTTATAAAAGAAAATGAGGAGACCAAATGGATATATAGCTTCACTCATTCAACTAAAATGGTCAGTGGTCTATCTTATTCTTCCCTTACTAATCATCCAACTATAAAGTTAGTATTGGATGATGGTGTTCTATGAAACATGAGATCTAATGAAGGTAGCTCATTTTTTTAAGGAAATGGAAGAGGGATGCCTTATTCATCTGCCCTTCTGATTCCATCAACTATAATAAGTATTTTTATATAAGGATGACATCTATCCCCACTCTAGAAGAATGGTGACATGCACCTCGTTAGTGGCATTGGATTACATTCTAGAAATGATGAGACCAATTAAAAGCATTGTCAACTACATGATAGTAAAAGTATCAATTATACATCCTTAGGCAATTCACACATTGCTTGTATTTATACACTAAATCGTCAAGGGATTTACTTGTTATCGAGACAAACAAGGGTCCTTGGCAAGTGCAACTACCAGAATACACAAAAACTGGAGCTATTCCACATAAATAATTTTGTTCTATTATGTGTTGTTGTGGCCTTTAACTTTATGTCACATCTAGTTTCTTATTTTCTTGATAGTCCTATTGGGGGATGACATTTTCTCTCCTTCTTTTGCAACTCACCCTTGGTGCTATAAAACAAGCACTTCAACGATAAAGACATTTTGGGGATATTCACCATCATAAATAAATATTAGATAGTTAAATTATTTTAAATCAAAAAATAACAATTTAATTTTAATTTTTAAAAATCATAAACTAAAGGTAAAATTATTGTGATAAGAATGAATAAAACTTAAAATTTCCCTCTAGATTGGTTTTAATCAAAATCATGAATAAAAATTTGAAAAATACCATCTAGTTTGTTTGGTTTTGAGCTTGTTCATAAATGCATCAAAGTTTTCTTTTGAGATTTTGACAAATCTTAGGACAAAATGTGATTTATCTTAAAGATGTTGCAATGGTTGGGCTTTGGTCCCAGGCTGTCCAAACATGTTAAGATGCTTTTCCAAGGTGGTATTCCATGCCAACATTATATTATTGAGGATAAACCTACCACGAAGGAAACCTATATGTTTGGATCTAATTATACCTTTCTCCACTGATTTTATGTGTAACACTAATGCTTTAGCAATGATTTTATAAGAGATGTTAAGCAAATTAATTAGACGCCAATCAGAGATAGAGTCTTCATTTCTCCCTTCTAGGAGGAACTTAATTAAACCTTTATTAATAATAAGCCCTAAATAACCTTGCTCCAAAGCCTCCATTTATAAAAAATAAAAGTCCCCTTAATGTATGGCCACATCATTTGATAGAATTCAACAGAGAGCCCATCAAAACCAAGACTTTTTGTAAGGGGGTATTGAGAAGAGAATGCATTCAAGATCTTCAATAGATAACTCATGATCAATAAATCGACTATACTTAGAATCCACCTTTTTGGGGATGATATCTTGAATATATTCTTCCACGATAAGCTAATAATCAGGCCAATTTGGGTCTTCACAAAAAACAATTCTGATAGAAATTCTTTAACAAAGTCTTCATCTCATCTAGTTGTGTATAAATGTGACCAGACTCATTATGTATTGCTCCAAAGTACTCCTTTTGATGTTTGTAGTTTAAAAATTGGAAGAAATACTTGGAACCTTGATTACCTTCTATAAGAATTTGTCAAATATAGCCAAGATCTAGAGCACAATGAATAGCACAAAAGAGACACAATAGATTGATAAGAATAAATTGTATTCTCATCAAGATGCAAAATATGATCAATTGGATTAACCAATGCAAAGAAGATGAGCCTGCTTATAAAGGAAAGGCCATATGGATATGTGAGCACACAAACATGACATGTGGCCCAATGAGAAACAAGGGTAGGTGAGGGTACATAGGAGAAACAATAAAATATTCCACAAGTGGTGGATCACCCACTAAAGGTGGAATGTAACAACAAAATAAGACCACGAAAGGTGGAATTTCTCCTACATGTAACTTCCTTATGTGCACACTTCCCTAAGTGTCTCATATCCAAACTACAATGAGATGCATTATCCTAGGTCAACATAAGTAAAGTTTAATTATGAGACATAATTACCCCAATACTTTCTTTAATTTTGCATAATTTGTATCTTATTCTAGCTCCTTGATTGTTATACATGTCAATTTTGTGGAGTTGAATTTCAATAGAAGATAAAGAGGACTAAAAGTTAGTATTATTTGGATTGGAAAGAAGTGGTTTTCTAGAGTGTTTCAATTTTCCATGAAGGGATTTCTTCTTATGTTTTCTTTGCCAAGATAGCCTTCTTCCAAATGCTTGAAGGAACTCAAGACATTGAGAAATAAAATGATGCAACCAATCTCTATAAAATTCTCCTTCTTGGGGCTTAGGTATGGAGTTCCAAATGCCATCAAGCGTAGCAAGACATGAATAATTTTTTAAATGGGAAATGTTGAGCTTGTCAGGTAAATGGGCTTCCTTACTGCCAAAACTAGACCCAGAAATAGAGCATAGGATAGGAAAATGATCTAAAAGAGTAGTAGAATAGTCAACTCTAACCAAATGCCCAAAGGCTCTTGAATAGGCTAGAAGTTGGGAGATACATAGAACCTATCCAACCTACTAAACTTACTCTCATTTTTTATTCTACAATTTGACCGTGTGAACCAGTTTTGGGCATGACTAGTATACTTGTAATGAATTGGATAATATCTTATACAATTAGAATTACAAAAATTCCACCACTTGTCAAACTCTTCCACACATGCCAAGTTTGTGGAGTTGAGCTTGACTTCTTGAATTAAAATCACATCAAAGTTCCACTTATGGATAATATTCCATGAGAGAATTTTATATTTCATGATTAAGAGGAGTTTGAAGGATTCCCCTCTTGTGGCAAATCTTCAAAGTGGTTAGCAAGACAAATAGAAAGATACAAAACTTGATTCTTTTGCAGAAGCTGGGGGGGGGATCTTGACCTTTGTGTCTCATTAATCAAAACAATAGAAGGATCAAGACTTGATTCCTTTTTATAAATTGGGGGAGATCTTGATCTTTGCCACACTGAAGGAGGAGGGTACCTAGAATTTTGATACTTATATTTTTTTTACAAGGATTACATTGATAGATTATATAAGTTAATAAGATATAGAGTGTAATTTTATATGTGGTTTGCATAGTTTCTTTTGAAAGAATCTATTTGTTCTGAATTATTTTAAATCTAGAAAAATGGAATCAGTCATAATATTTTTTTTAATATTGTCTATTAAATGATAACAAGGATATGTAAGTTTTTATCTTTATCAAAAACAAGGATATGTAAGTTGGTACTTTAAATCTTTTTGTTAAAATATAAAATTTAAGTATAATATATAATTCTTTATTAGTATTTCTTAGGGGATTCTAATGGTTTGTTTCAAATAGTTGTTCTACGAGTGTGGCAAATTGTTGATGTATTACAATCAAAAAAAATTCTTGCACAATTGAACCCAACAATATATTACAATCAATAATATAGACTGAAAATCTGATAAATTTAATTTATGACTTAGACGTTAAAAAGGATCACCTAAATTTGTTAAACACTTTTAAAAGTGGCAATTAAAAAAAATATCATTGATGGGGGTCAAACCAAACGTTTAGCACTAGCTATATATAATTTAATATACTCAGTATGGCAAAACATCACCATATTAATTTACAAATATACCTTTAACCTTTCTCTTCCATTTATATTCTCCCCACTATATCAGCTATCAGCCCAATTTTGGGGAGCTTCCTAATAATAGTGTAGCTACTTAATTTGGCGGTGGCATCCGATGGCACATACGGAGCTCTGCACACGTATAAAAAAAAACCAAGAAAAACCAATGGCAAAATTTGCAAGAAAAATACTACGAATTGAAATTTGGTTACAAAATTGAGGCAAACCAAAATCAATCTCCCTATACCTTTGTTTCAAAATTAATAGGACGAATGGAGACTTGTCATTGTATTATGGCTTGACATCTAAAATGAGTCAATACACTTCCTACCCATTGCGCTTGCATAATAGAAGCGACACAATTATATGTTCCTACATGTATCATTTTGGTATAGAAAATATTTTTTATGCATTAATTAATCATGGAATCCAATAGGAAGTCTCCATTTAACCATATTAGTCTACAGGTTAATCCATAGATATTAACCTTTTGGATGACAATTCATACTTGAATACATCATGTGATAAACATGGGTCCAAATCCATAATTTTCAAAATTTCTTCCATAAATCACACCATGAATACATTTTCTAAATCCCATAGTATTTGTAACTCTACATGCTAGGCTATACACTATGGTAGATGCTAAACTAATTTACACTTTTTGGCTTCACCTTTATAATAATCTAATATTGAATTCATACATTTTTATGCTCTAATTCTCTTTTTATGTCTACATTCTAATGAGTTTGTTTAAATTGTGAAAGGTTGGCATGGATTTAGAGGTAAATGAAGATTAACTTTCATGGTAGCACTACACGTTCTCACCGACATCTGAGAGGGGTCATACCCTATCTTATCATCTCTACGCTAAAACATCTTTCAATGATCATTGCCAACCAAGTAAAGGGTTTAACAAGTCAGGTCAAACTTTCACACCTACGACTATTCTGCAACAACACAACAACTTCTATGGCAACTTCGTAGCTTTAGAAAAGTAAATTGGCTTATTCAAACGTATAGAAAAATAAGATGAAACATTGTAATGGATTGTAGACATTTTCTACAAGAGAATGGGTTTTATATTTTTTAACAGATTGATTTGGATTAATCTGTTTATATATTCAGGATTTTAAATAATTGAAAGTGGAAATTTTTTAGGTATTCAAAAATAAATAAATTATTATTTTTATATATTTAAAAAAGTCATCTTAATTTTTCTCGAGTTAGTTGTTGTTGTTTCTAGTATTTTAGATAGACCCCATGATTGGAGAAAAGTGAGAGCAAAAATAAGAAATATATAAATTTAGATGTTTTAAGATCTTATTTTCAAATATTAAAATGGATGTCTTTAAATTTCAATACATAAGAAACCATTATACATATGTGTACTAAATGAACTTTCAATAATTATGAGGAAGAGATTATTTTAAAATTTAAATTTCGCAAGCCAAGCCTTGACAATGGATTATGGCCTAGAACACACACACTAAATTTGTCTTTACATTTAGACTTGGCTTGTACTTGACTCTTGTGCATATATCATAAATCTTTAAATAATTAGCATTTATAATTATCCTAAATTGATACCCTTGTAAGAAGCTAGCACTATTTAAGAAATCTAAATTGGTAGAAAAAATATAACTCCTTCACAAACTTTACAATGTATATTGGATTGGTTGGCATGTTTGTTTAATTTCAAAGACTTATTATGAGACTATAAGATAATAAAAATATGCTAGTACAAAATATTTCACTTATCATTCTTCACTTTTATTGTAAATTCAATAAATTGAATATTTATTTTGACAAAATATGGCCTTGAAAACATTAGCTCAAATGTAAATAACACAATTTATAGGAATGCATTTGTTGTTGGCACATTCAAACAATTTTGAGTTAACAAAAATAAAAAGAGGTTATTGTAATGGGACTCCAAATTAAATTGAATGCATTATTTGCACTTTCAATTCTTACTAACTCCTCCAAAGTCATTATGATGTCTAGAACTACACTAAGAGTGCTCCAACTACACATAAGAAGTAATATCCTCTACCACGTTGATGACACTCTAATATCACAATTCCTTCTAACTTAATATTTAAACATGCTCTTCAAAGCCAAATATCTTCTTAATAGGTCCTAAGTAATTTACATGTATTCTACCTCCCCAATTAAAGATAAAAGATAAGACACAGCCTATCTTTCAATCATCCAACCATGCACCACAAATAGGACAACTACATAATTGCAAATAAACCATATACTATCTACACATTTCACCAATAAAATAAACCATATATAAGTCTTAAGTAAATGAATTTAGTTTTTCAAATTAAAGTAAAATAAAATTTAATTATATCTTATTAAATAAAATAGAAAAGAAAAAAGTAAACAATGTGAATGAAACAAAATATTTTATTAATAAATAATTGTAAAGTGAAACATTATAATTTAAATATAATATGTCATAAATTGATATTTATGAATCTTTCTTAGATAGATATATTTAAGATATTTATAGTACATTTGACTATTAAAAATAGTATATTTTCTAAATATATAAAAATAAAAAATGGAATAAATATATTGAGCTATTTTATTTAATTAGGAGTTATTTTATGGATATAGATTTTTGTTTTTATTCAAAATTATTAATTTTTTATCATAAATTGTGGGATGTGGGCCCACTCCCATATAGCATAGATACCAAAAAAGAAGAATGCTTCGGATGCAAAATTGGGGAGCTACAAAGATAGAGAGGTAGAGAAAACCATGAAGAAACATCTACAAAAAACCAACTTAATCATTCAAGAGATCATAAAAATTCACTCCAACAAAAACTCTAGAGGTCAACCTTTTTTTTGCTTTTTCTTGCTCCTAGTAAGGAGTGCTTCCATTGTCCATTGTGTCATCATCTATCAAATCCAATGCTTCCAACCTTATTTTTATTTTTCATATTTCCTACCCCTGCACTTGTTGCTCTTAGAAATATTTGTCTTCGATATCTTGCTAGCAATCTAAGATATGGTGCAAATATCACAACAAGCTAAGACATCAATCTAATCTAGAAGAGAATCATGAAAGTCCACAAGAGTTGGCCAAAGCTCCTCATCTTCTATGACTAAAGAGTTAACCTGATGATATAAGCATAATGGTCATGTGAATTAAAAGAAACAACAACCTCAATAGCAAGAGGGACAAAGCTCTCAAACCCTTGTCCAATAGCCCCATAGTCTGGGGGAGTAGGAGAGTGATATTCCATTAACACCCCATTTTTTTTCTCTCCTTGCAAACCCATCTCTTGAAATTAAGAGCATGAATACCATTAACAAATTTTGCATTACATCAGGGATTTTTTGTTTAACTAATAGCGGAAGTAGGAGCAGTTGGCCGAAGTAGGCGAACTCAAATTTCAAATTCTCAACAAGGCAGGAACCCTGGTTCCAATGGTGGGAGCGGCCAGATCAAAGCTGTTGGTCCCATAGGCGATAAGGATAAGCCTCCAGACATCCCGGAGGCTGTTGTTGACTTACAGTCTAATGGTACTCTGCCAGAGGAGATAGCAGGTTCATCTGGGCTTCTAGGGGAAGAGTCCAAATGGGGGGTCCATTCCACGTGATGACTCCGTTGACAGCAGAAGGGAAAAAAAGAAATGGTCATCCCTTTTTGGAACTAGACCTACTGGTAAATCCTCCCTACCTCCTATTAAGAATATTTCTGACCCTTCTGATAGTAAGTTCGCTATTTCTATCCCTGACCAGGTTCTGGACCATAATATCAATAGTATGTCGAACTCCTTGGTAGGGAAATTTATGGGTTCACGTCCTAATATTGAAGTAGTAAGGGATTTTTTCAAATGAAAATGGGTCCTCAAGGGAAATGTTGAAGTATCAGCTTTACCTAAAGGCCTTTTGTCTTTTTCTTTTTCATACGAAGAAGATAAGGTTAAGATTCTGTGCAGGAGCCCCTGGATGGTAGGAAAGACAGCTTTGGTCCTTAGAAAATGGCATCCGAACCTAAACATGAATGATTCTCTCCTAGCACAAGTTCCAGTCTGGATAAAGCTACCAAGATTGCCTCTTGAATATTGGGAAGAAAGTATTTTCTCTAGAATAGCAAGCTCCTTTGGCGAGTTGCTCTCAATAGACCCAGTCATTACTTCAAAAAGAAGACTAACTCATGCAAGGTTTTGTGTAGGAGTAGCCCCTGAAGCAGATATGCCAGAACAGATAGATCTAGTTTCAAAGCTGGGAACTTGGAAACAACACATCGAATATGAATCTATCCCTTTTGCATTCTTCCACTGTAAAAAAGAAGGTCATTGGGCAAAATCCTGCCCAATCAAGCCAAAAGTGGAACCTAAGCAGCCTAAACCCTAGATTGAAAATCAAAAATTGCCAGAGAAAATGGTGTGGCAAGTTAAAAATCCAGAGAAAAAGGAAGAAAATTCCAATCACTTTAATCCTTTGGGGGAAAATAAGGAAGTCACCTCAAATTCTATCTCTAGCCCCTCAACCTAGGAAATATTGAGAAATGAACCATCCAAAGTCAGCCCCTTGGGTAGAACTCAAAAAAAGGAAATGAAAGATCAGAATGATCCTTCAAATGAGATAGTTGAAGTGGTTGCTGACACTTATGAAGGAAAGGAACTGGAAACAAAAGATTACCAACCTGAGGAAGGAGAGATCCCTGATCCCCAAGAAGAAAGGACTTATTGTTCTCTAGCCATGCCAAGTTTTGAAATTCAAGAAGCCCAAAAATGTGCAATTTTGGGTATGAACCTCTTAGACTCAGAATAGAGCTCAAAAATAGTGAACAATGTTTCAACTGATTCTAGAACTCCGAACTGGGGCAATGAAGAAGAAATCTCCAAAATCCTCAGCAACATGGAAGCGGCTCCTGTGATAGAAACTGAATGGAAGCAACCAAAATATAAGAATAAGAAAGGATCTACTCCCTCAACTTCTCTACTAAGGAAATCTAGCAGAATAGCTCAAGTTGATGTGGGGTATATTTCCTCTTCCCCAGGATGGCCCTCTAACCACAAAGTCAAAGACAAGGAGGCTAGCAAGAACATTGTAGATGGAACCCAAAAGACTCTCAAGGAGCTGGGAATTGGTAAGTCGCTATGAAGATAATCTCTTGGAATATTAGGGGACTCAATAATCCCCATAAACATTATATTATTAGGAATATGATAAGAGATAGTAATCCTGATATTTTTCTAATTCAAGAAACCAAAATGAGTAGAGAAAAAATTGAATCTTTGAAGTTCTTCAAAAATGGTAATGTTAGTGGTGGTAGTTCCGAAGGTGCTTTAGGAGGTATTGCTACCATCTAGAACCTTAATACTATTAAAGGTCAGGTCATAATTCAGGATAGTAATTTCTCTTGTATCAAATTTGAGCATTTAAAAGATGGTACTTCATGGGTTCTTACCAACAATTATGCTCCTAATACTCTAAAGGCTAGAAACTCTTTTTGGAAAAAAATCATTCAAGCTAGGGACAACTTCAAAAATCTTAGTTGGATGGTTATGGGGGACTTCAACACTCCTTTGAGAGAGGAGGAAAAATTTGGAGGTAGTCCTCCTCAATTGGAAAGTAGGATGGCCCTTATGGATTTTATTAATTCTCAGGCTCTCAATGACTTGGAAATACAGGGTTGTAATTACACTTGGACTAACAGGAGACTTGGTAATGACCTTATCCAATTGCAACTTGATAGGACTCTCATCTCTGATGACTAGTATAGTCAATACTTTTGTTCTTTGTCGGCCCACATTCAAGTTGGATCTGATCATTTCCCTATCACCTTCATTGCTGACTCAATCAATAGAAAGAGAAACTTTCCCTTCAGATTTGAAAAAATGTGGACCCTCCACCTCGAAATCAAAAGAAATATTCAGAAATGGTGGAGCATCCAAGTTGAGGGAATGGCTATGTTTAAAGTTGTCAAGAAGCTTAAAAGTGTGAAGGACAATATACAACTATGGAACAAAACCAGTTTTGGAAATATATTTGAGGCTAAGAGTAAAATTCAGGAAGACCTTAAAGAAATACAAGATCAGATCTAGAAGGATGGTTTCAGTACTGTTTCTATTGCTGATGAAAATGAGACCCTCAAAAAATACCATGATATTATTGCCAAAGAGGAAATGTTCTGGAAGCAAAGATTGAGATGCATTTGGCTTAAGGAAGGAGATAGGAACACAAGATTCTTCCATATGTCGACTATCAAGCTTAAAGCAGTTAATAGGGTGAACAGCTAGTTGTGGAGAATGGGGAGCTGGTCAAGGAGGATGAAATAAGGAATGAAGCTAAGAGGTATTTCTCAGACCTCCTCAAGAGGGATCACAATCTGGATGTTGAAGCCCAATCCTCTTTTCTTTAGAACATTCCCTGTCTCATTGATGCTCAAAAGAATGCCTCCCTCTCCTCCATTCCTTCTAACTTAGAAATTAAAAATGTTGTTTTCTCCTTTGATGGTAACAAAGCACCTTGCCTAGACGGCTTCCCAATGTTCCTTTTTCAAGATTTTTGGGAGATTGTAGGAATTGATGTCTCTAATGGGGTTAAGGAATTTTTTGGGGCTAGAAAACTCTTGAAAGAAACCAATGGAACTTTTATTGCTCTCATCCCCAAGATTCAAGGTGCTGATTCTATGGACAAATTCAAGCCTATTAGCCTCTACAATTATTTTTACAAGATTATTTCCAAGGTCCTTACCTCTAGAATTTTGGCTGTCCTTCCTACCTTAATTAAACACCAGCAAAATGGGTTTGTTCCTGGAAGACAAATTCTTGACTCCATTATTACGGTCCATGAGAACATTCACTCTCTTGTTAGAGCAAAGAAGTAGGGTCTCATCCTAAAGCTAGATCTCTCCAAAGCCTATGACAGGGTTGACTGGTCTTTTCTTTAGAAAATCCTCACTTCTTTTGGGTTCTCCTCTAGATTTGTTGACCTTTTCTCCCAACTTACCACCTCTGCTAATTTTGTTGTTCTTGTCAATGGTTCTCCTTCTACTTTTTTCCAAGCATCTAGAGGTCTTAGGCAAGGAGATCCTATCTCCCCATCCTCTTCATTATTATGGCCGAATGCTTTTGAAGGACCATGGAAAAAATGGTGTTGCAAGGCTCCTTTAAGGGCCTCCAACCATCCTCTATAGACCTTATATGCTCCCACCAGCAGTTTGTTGATGACACTATTATTATGGGGGAACCAAGTATTTCAGAAGCTAAAATTTTGAAGAGTACCCTGTGTAAATTTGCCTCTGCTTTGAGTCAACTTATCAACTGGGCTAAAAGTGAAGTCTTTTTCATTAATACTCTAGAGAGAAGACAACAAAGGATTACCAGAATCTTGGAGTGTAGGATTGCTAACCTTCCTGCAACCTACCTTGGTCTCCCCATGGGAATCGCCCCTCTTGATCCCTTCTGGAGTTCTCTAGTGGACAAATTTCATAAAAAACTTGATGGTTGGAAAGGGGCCCTCTTAAGTCAAGCTGGCAAGCTCCAACTCCTTAAGGCTACTCTTCAAAGTATTCCAATTTATGCTCTTAGTCTTTTTAGAATTCCAGTTAAGTATGCTGAAGCAATTGAGAAAATTCAAAGAAGATTCCAATGGTCTGGGGTTGAGGATAAGCAAAGAATGTCCTTGGTGGCCTGGGACAAGGTCTGTAGGCCAAAAAGAAAAGGAGGTCTGGGCCTTAGGAGGATTTGTACTTTAAATGAAGCCCTCATGTCCAAACAAATCTGGAGAATGTTTTGTTCCGACTCTGAATGGTGCAAAATTTGGCGAAGTAAGTACTCTCTTCTGTCCTCCTCTCTCTCCTCTTTTATCAATTTGGATCTCAGTATTAATGGATCCCACATTTGGAATCATGCCTCTAAATGTAAAGAAAGTATAGCTAAAGGAGTGATATGGAAACTTGGAAATGGTAGGAAAGTAAAATTCTAGGAGGATCCTTGGCTTTTTGATAAACCTTTAATGGAATTCAAGGAATGAGCGCCCCATGCTCCCTCCTTTATTAGATCTTTTGGCTCCGTAGTTGTTGAGTACTGGGATGGTAATGAATGGCAGAACATTGAAAGTATCCACCCTAGCCTTTCTAAGCTCAAGATTCATCTGTTTACGATATGGTTGAATAATGAAGAGGACTCCCTAGTTTGGAAACACGATCCCAAAGGAACTTTATCTATGTCTTCTATGTATTGTGTCCTCCCCCCCCCCCCCCCCCCGCCTCCTATTAACCCTTTTTGGTCTAAAGCCTAGATTAAGGGTCTTACCCCCAAAATCATTTTTTTCTTCTAGACTATCCTCCAAAATAAGATCCTGACCCTTGACAACCTCAAAGGCAGAGGTTTTGCCCTCCCTAATAGATGTGTGATGTGCCTTCAAGAGGAAGATTCTGTGAACCACCTTGCTCTCCACTATTCCTTCTCAACCTCTGTTTGGGAAAGCTTCCTCAAGAGCTTTAGTATTGCTTGGATGTTTCCTAATAACATCAAAGATATGTTCTCCTTCTAGAATATTCAATGGGATAACCCTTTTTTGAGATGTTTGTGGCAACTCTCTCTTCCTCACATCTTGTGGGGTCTATGGAAAGAAAGAAATAACCGAATCTTCAGGGATGCCTCCCTCAATCAAGATATTGTGTTCCAGAAAATTCAATGGTCTATTCAGGAAAATATAGGGATCATTGAGGGTCCTTGTTACTTGAACAACCCACTGGATTCAAATATCTTAAGGGTATGGAATATGAAGATCACTGATGGTCCTAATCTCAACCACAATAAAAGGCTTGAAGCTAAATGGCAAACCCCTCCTCAAGGTTGGCTCAAAGTTAATTTTGACGGTGCTGCCAAAGGTAACCCAGGTCCTTTAGGGTGTGGAGCTATTCTTAGAGATCATAGAGGAATTTGTAAGGAAATGGTTATTGTCCCTATTGGAACCAAAACCAACCATAAAGCTGAAGCAATGGCAGCTCTTCAAGGCATCATCCTAGCCAAAAAATGGAAATGCCCCTATCTATGGATAGAAGGGGATTCAAATAATATAATAAAGTGCCTTAATGGGACTTCAAAACCTTCTTGGTCAATTCACAACATAATCACCTCTGCTATTGACATTATTAGCACCTTTAAAAAATGCCATATCTCCCACATCTATCGAGAGGCCAATGGCTCTGCTGACTGGGCTGCCAATGCGGCGGTTAAAAGTGAGGAAATTACCACGTGGACGGGTGAATGCAGACTCCCCAAAGATGTCAGACAAATCATTAGTAATGAGTGATATAGAAGTACTCCAAAGACTCTTGATGGATAGGATAATTATGAAAAGTAATGAAGTGAGTGCTTCGAGCTATTTTAATAATGATAAAATCACTCATTACAACATCAATGCCATAAACTTTCATGCTTTCTGGGTAATTGTTATAGCTCTAAAAATCTCGTAGTTTAATCAGCTCTATAAGTTTCAAAATTTGGCCATGAGTAGAGACAACATGGGCGGAAATAGGAGGCGATATGAACCAAGTAATTGTAAAGAATGGAAATAGAAGGAAGAGGTTTGGGGTATTCTGTAGCAAGGTGGTCTATCGAACTTCATGGAGAGACTTCACGGCTGAGATGGTATGGTAGCCAATCTTTTCTGCAAGAACTGGAAGAAGGGCATGCTAAAAATGGGCGATCAAATGGTTGAAATCGACGAAGATTTAATTGCTCAAGCCACAGGCCTTACTAGGGAAGGGTGCAACTTCTATAGAGATAGGAAGGTCAGCAGGGAAGCTATTGAAAGGTACTTGGTAACTGAGAAAGAGAAAAAATGACTGGTAAAGTTGAGCAAAACCTACTACCCGCCTAGGGCTTTTGCCAAACCCTGATGGGAGATTCTCTTTGTTTTAATGCAATATATCACTCTAGATGGTAGGTTTACAAAACTTTACGGGTATCACTTTGTTCTATTAAATCACTTTAGGCACAATGATAAGGTTAATTTCCCTTATTTCCTACTTTGTTCGATGAATGCATCCCTTAAGGTTTACAAAGAGAATCCCCTGGGTGATACTACTATGCACCAAGGCCTAATGGTCCTAATTTATGACCATTTAAAGGCCACTCAAATTACTTGGATGCAGCCCTCTGTGGATTCTTAGGAAGAGATGTCTAATTCTACCTTTTCTAAGGAGGAGGAATCCGATAGTGACTCTTCATCTGACACAGAGGATAGTTTTGATGACTCGGAGTATGAAAGCGGGAAGAAGAGGAAATACAAAAAAGCAAGACCCTCTTCATCCAAGGGCAAAAAGCCTCAAAGAAAACCCTTGATCAGCATCTCTTCAGAAGGGAAGGACTCGAATGATTCTAAGAAGGAGAACCCTAAAGGGCTGCTGAAGAAGAAAACAAAAATCCACACCCAGACCCAAAAAAAGCACAAGAAAAAAGAGGAGATTGGTAAGGAACCGGAAGCCGACAAGCAAGCAAAGACCCTAGAAGCTAAGCACAGCCTGGAAAAGGAGACTATGGAAGAGACTCTCAGGGCTGTCGACATAATTTCCACCCTCCACATCCCCAAAGAAGAATAGGTTACCCATGGAAAATTTGCTCCTTCATCTGGCCCTCCTCCCGAGGGCTTGCATGGTTTCATGGAAACAATGGAGTGGCTCATTAATTGTTACAAGAAAGTTGTGGATGAATACAAGAAACTCTATAATAGAGTCTTGATTCTGGAAACCATTAATATAGGGGAGGGGAACACAATGGCCGACTATATTGAGAACCTAAAAAACACCATTGCCAAAGCCGAAGACATCAGAGATGCTTTCAACCCCAGGTTTGAGAAGATTGAAAAGGAGATGCTAGACAGAAAAAGCCTTGCGAACACTAGCAAAAAAACCCTCTCGAACACTGTTACCAAAGTTGATAAAATTGAGGAGTGCCTGAAGAACATTGTTGAATAGAGTCTAAGTATCTTGAAGATCTCGGCCAACAACACCCACACCCTCATCAGCAAGATGGATGATGAAAAGGAAATCCAAGACTTAGAACTGGAAGTTGAAGGAACAGGGGAAGCTCAAGGTCCCAGAACCTGCACTAGAGGCAAGAGGAAGGATAAGAAACCAAACAAGGATCTGGAAGACCTGAAAGCTCTTAGGGCCACCTATGATGAGCTAGTGACAAAGGTGGAGGATCTGCTAAAGAAAATTGTTGTGTAGCGCCTTCCCTATTTCTTTGTTGTTTTTTTGTTAAGTTGTTCTTTCTGTTCGGTGGTCTTTTGGCTAGTCTTTATGTTTGCGGTCTCTTTTGTACTGTTCTTCTCGATGCTTTTTCTCTAGCTATGTTGTAAAGGTTTCAGGTCCTAAAAACCTAATTTTTAATTAATCAGAACAAATTTTGCATTACAGCCAATGATCTTATGTCCTAGTTGGTTGCATTTGAAACAACACTTTGGGAGCCCTTCATAGTTTAAATATTGCATCCACAATACCTTGTATGAATTGATAAAAAACATGTGAGGCAGTGGCCTAGAAATATCAAAAAGGGCACAAACTCTAGTAAATTATCTTAGAGAAAAAGAGGAAGCATCCTCAATTTTTATGGAAGTGCCAACTTGGTTGATCATGGATCCAATTAGCCCCACATTTTGCATTACTAGAGGTAAGTTATAGAGTTGTAACCAAATTAGAGTGGAAGTGATTATAAATTTTGTGGGATCAAAAAAAGGAGACCAAGGGATCATGAAAAAAATAATTTTTTTTGAAAACCAAGGCCCATTATCTAGAATAAATTTGCAATCCTCTGGATTATGAAAGTTAACAAGGAAGAATCCATGATCCAATACCTCCACCAAAGAAGTAGACATGCTAACCCAAATATGGATACAAGGGTGTCAGTCTCCCTTTCTCCATAAATTAATGCTCTAGATGTGATTGATGTAGATCTTAGGGAAAAAATTATCTCCAAAGTCAAGATCCTCAGTAGAATGAATTCTTTTTTGTGTGTAAAAGGGAGGTACATGTTAAAAGAAATTGTTCAATTAACAATAATAGGGTATAAAAAATCTTATACTAACCAAGAAACAAGTGATCCTAACACTAAGGAAAAAATGCATAAAGAAAACAATGGTAACAAAAGGATTTACTAGAAGTGGCCTGGATGAGTTGGAAATGAATTCTATAAGGGTAATAAGAGACCCTAAACCTATTAACCAAAACCTGATAAGAGTACTGGTCATTTGTGTAATAATGTCTGGTATATCGATTGACTACCTTAAAGTCAAACCCTAAACTTATTGAATTAAATGCTCGATCACTTAAGTCTAAAGTAAATGATAATTATGATTCTAAAGGATACTGGGAGTATCTTCATCTTCTCCTAATCTAAGAGCCCCTGTGAATAAAGGAATACGGGTTGGTGAATGAAGTATCATTGGTTATTCATTAAAGCTCAACAAGTCACAAGAGA
Source organism: Cryptomeria japonica (assembly GCF_030272615.1). Taxonomy (NCBI): domain Eukaryota; kingdom Viridiplantae; phylum Streptophyta; class Pinopsida; order Cupressales; family Cupressaceae; genus Cryptomeria; species Cryptomeria japonica. The sequence continues at coordinate 591,223,263 of NC_081412.1, read as the reverse complement.
TTGATGGGCTTCTTACAAGAGATGAGACTATGCTCAATATAAATCATATATAAGATAAAGATATGATGGAGGATTATGATAATAGAAGAGGATAAACAATGAGTTCCCTCAACATAAATTTAAAAATAAGGAAGGATATTTAGAATCTAAAATAGTCAGGCATAATGTGGAAGGGAATATGTATTCCTTCAAATGGGTTATCCCCCAAGGGGAGAGTGACTTGAATGTAGCTCCTATACCCAATAATAAACATGACCACAAAACAAAAATCCTAAGAACTAGTTATGGAAAGGACTAGACATAACATTGTTAAAAACAATGTTGAAAAGAAGAATGATAACTACCTAGATACATGTTGTACTAAGAGTATAGAATTCCCTAGATACAAGTCATACTAAGGGTAAAAAATCTCTATCTAAGGAGACTAAACAAGTTGGAAAGGAAGACAATAAAATAATTGATAGATCCTCAAAGACTAGTAAAGATAATTGGTATAATAGAACCAATAATGGTTCCTCAAAATTTAGTTGTTTGTGGATTTGAAAATAGACACAAATATTAGGCCTATTCATGGGTGAGGAAATTTGACTAACAATAAATTGAGAAATTTTAAAATAATAGGGAAGATAACACCACATGCTACCATTGCCTAATAACAAACATGGAAAAAGTATTGGTTATTCCTTGGCCTTAGAAAAAGGGCATTAGAAGGATGCTCAGGACGTTAAAAGTGCAAAATATGACAAGAATGATAATTTCAAGTTAAATTTAGGTAAAATGATGGAAGGTATTCAATAATTCACATGTATTGGGCTTAGACATGGGGCAACAAGGGAGTTCTCTAGGCAAGAACAATAAAAATTGGGGTAAGGAAGTAGAATAAGAAAAATAGTATACTAATTGTAGTTCCACTAAACTCAATTTTTAATCATATTCAAGAAATAAATGATACAGATAAAGTATGAAAAGTTAATGTTGTAAATATGAAGAGGAATGAGGATTACCCTATAAAAGGAAGAAATTCATGGATTACAACATTTCCAAATGTCAAAAACCAACATTGTGTTTCCCATGAATTTGACTTGGACAAGGTTAGGCATTGGGAGGCAAATCCCAACAATGAACTTGATAAGAGTCATTACTCTAAATAAAACTCGAGTTTTTAACCCACCTCCTATTCCAACCAATTGTTGAATATGAAGGGAAAAAATGGAACAAGGAAGATGCCCTTGCAAGGGATCCTGAGTCTATAGATGATCAAGAGATCATGAAAAGTGAGATGGTACCCGTAGTAGAAAAAATTTCCTATCTTAGTGATCAGAAGTTTCTAGAAAAAGGAGAGTCTATAGAGGATTAGAATAGATTGATCAAATTTTAAAAAATAACAAGAGGAAAAATAGTAGTAAGTATGATATAGAACATTATCCCAAGAGGAAAGAAAAGGTGGACAAAATTCATAGATGTTTTGATAGTTTTAGGAATTCTAAAGATTCCCAACCATAATTTTAAGATAATATGATTGTTAACTATTCTTCTCGGAATGTCAAGAGGACTTGACTCCCTTGATAAAAAATATGTTGTGAGGATAAATCTATGTTGGTAATCTGAGTTATGGTGTCATTGATGTCAAACTTGTTGGTTCGGAGGTGGTTTAGTCTAGATTTAGTCTTGTGTTGTGAAAAATACTATTGGTGACAGTCGTAGTAAATGTTTAGTAAAATATTTGGTCTAGTATTGAGTGTTCAGATCCTAGTGAAGATGTTGTGCTTACATGAGGAGTTTTCAGAAGATCAATGTAGCAAAATTTTCAATATGCAGGAAAGAGTATTTCACACCCCAATGGAAGAATGTTTTGTTTTAGATTGTGAAGAATATGGTGTGCAGACTTGGATATACTATTAATGTTTTGTGAATGATGTAATATCAAGTTTGTAGGTTCTCTGGTTGCTCAGATGATGAGATTAGTTTTTGCTGTTCTCTAATAGTGAGAGTGTACATCAAACTGGTCTAGGATTCACTTGGTGGCTTTCGGATATGTGAATTCAAGTGTTGTGGTTTGGAGGACATGCTTGTATGGTTCATGCAATGTTACAATTTGAATCTCTAGTATTGTAATTGTTTCACATGTGATTTATGCTAGTATATGCTTGGTATGGTGAGTTGTGTTGGGTCTCAATGTGCTCGAATGGATTATCTTGTTTGGATTGAATCCTTTTTTGGTCTAGATAGGCATTGGAAGTTGAGTTAGAAAATTGTTCTGGATCTCACGATAATGTGTGGAGATCCACATTAGGTAATTTATACTGGAAGATGATTTTGGACCAAGTTTTGATGTTTATCTACATGTTTCATTTGGAAACATCTTTGGAAGATGCGCTAGGGTATGCAGCTCATTGGAATCAACTTAGAAGGATTCATGGTGCTAAATTCTTGTTCCCTCTTTCTCCTAAAGTGGACCACATTGGATATTATTGGTTTGGATGGCCTAGTTTATGTAATTTTATATACTCTATTTTGGGTCAACCTTTTTGAGAGTTTTAATGAATATGTTTGTATGTAAGGATGAGTAACTATATGTGTTGAGGTGTATACTAGTGTAGGATGTAATTGAAATTATGTGATGTGGATGTGAATGATGTATAAACAGAATTGATGGAAAAGGTGTGAGAAAGTTAGTTGAGAAGAGCTTTGACAATGTTCATTAACAAAGTCTGAGATCAAATGTATTTTCCATGAAATTCAACACTTAATTCAGAGGTTCAAGGTCAATTTTATGATCAGTAGATCGTATTCATTTTTTCAGTTTAGCTATTTCTAGTGGAAGACAATGTATCTCTCTTGGCATCTCTATGTATCTTGCCCTAAAGTAGTGAGTTTCAATTGTGCAAGTCCTTTGTATCTTGCCCTGAGGTTGTGCACCTTAGCTAGCAAGTCCAAAGTAGTGAGCTCCCTAGTCTATGACCTAATCATTTTGATCATTTATATCTATATTTTGAGTGATTCTCACCATGGTTTTTTCCTTCTTGGGTTTTCCATGTAAAAATAGTGTTCATGAGTTGATTATGTTTCATGCTTTCATGATTTCATTAAAGTAATATGTTAGTTGTGATTTAAGGTTTAATAGTTCAAAAATAAAGTTTTATTAAAGATCCAAATCGATTCACCCCCGAACCCCCTTTCAGTCATGTTATGTGTTCAACAAGTGGTACCAGGTCTTGGTACCTTCTTGAGAAGCTTAACCACTTGAGGGAGATCTAAAATGGTGAAAGATTTAAATTTAAAAGCACCAAACTTTGAAGGTACAAATTACTATTATTGGAAAGAGTGAATTAGTGTCACTTGGAGTCTCTACCAAAGGGAACATGAGAAATTATCAAGACTAGTAATACTACTCCATAGAATGGTCCTCCAGAGACTCTAGATGAGATAAAAGATTTTGAGAATAATACAAAGGCTAGGGTTTCTATTGTCATTTCTTAAGTGATGAAGTGTTTAGTAGGGTTGTGGCATTGAAGACTACTAAAGAAATTTGGGACAAGCTAAGAAGTGTATATGAAGGCGATTTGAAGTCAAAGCAAACTAAATTAGCAAATTTGAAGTAGAAATTTGAGAAGCTAAGGGAGTCTGATGATGAGTTCATTGAAGGCGTACTTCATAGGGTAAATGAAGTTGTAAATGCTATCAAAGGTGCTAGTGCAAAAAAAGAAGAAAATGATGTTGTGAGAAAAGTGTTGCTGGCATGCCTAAACCCTACAAGCCCAAGAGGTTTTCTATTGAGGAGAGTCATCATCTGGATAAGTACATGCTAAACAAACTTCTTGGTTCACTATCTACTTTTAAGATAGATAAAGTGGATGATATCAAAAAGGAAATGAGAGAAATGGCATTCAATGTTTCAAAGAATCCTAAAGATGAACCAGAAGCAAGTGAAGAGATGGATGAGCTTAAAATAAACTTTGTAAGACTAAAAAGAGGAACCAAAAAGTATAGAGGTGAGTAACCTATAAGATGATTTAATTATGGTAAAAATAGTCATTATGCTTCTATATTTATGTATAAGGAAGATTACAAAATCTCTGATGATGATAAAAGGAATAATAGATACAAAAGTAGTGACAAAAATAAGAAGATAAACGACAAAGATAGAGGAAAGAGAGGCTTTTGTTAAATGGAGACACACTTATCTGAATATGAAGATGGTTATAATTCAAATAAAGAATTATTGTTCTTGGTTGTAATGGAGAAGGATAAAGGAAGGTTCGAAAGACCAAAAAATACGAAGAATAGTTCAAACCTTGTAAAAGGAAAGATTATTTTGCTTGCTAAATTTGAACCAAAGGCTTGGATTATTGACTTCAGATGCTCAAACTATATGACAAGTAATAAATGAAAGTTCATTAACCTTGAGAAGGATGATGGAGGATCGGTGAAATTTGCAGGAGAGGAAATTGTAGGTCTATTTGTGAAAAAGGAATCATTACAATTGATGGTAAGCATAAGACTGGTGATGTTTACTATATCAAAGTTCTAAGACATAGTTTGTTGAGTGGAAGTCAAAAGTGAAATAAAGGTTATGGGGTCATATTTAAAGAGTTTGAATGTTGTAGCATCCTAAAATTGCACCCCTTGCAATTTTGACTGCATTTGGGGCCCTCACCTTAGCGGATCTCCATGCTTGATTGGGACCTGTTTGTGCCTCCCCCATGCAAAAAAAATCATTTTTCCACTTTTCACCTTACATAGCCCCTTATTCCTAGCCCAAATTAGGGTAGAACCAGGGCGCCACACCCTGGTCCTCCCTAATTGGGACCTATTTTGGCCCCTAGGCCCTATCCCAAATTTGAGCAGGAAAACAATTTCTCATGTCGGCCTATGTTAGAAAATTAAAATGTTTGATGATAGACAAGTATATAAGGAGGTCTTCCCCTCTCATTTGGACATACAAACATTCATACAATCATAAGGTGAAAATAGGAGAAGTCAAGGAGACTACATCGAGCATTCAAGCATTCTTCAAGGTTGCATATTCTTCATTCATTAATTGTAGAGCATCATTACATCATTCATTTGCAATCATGTGTGTGTGATTAGGGTTTTGTCATGTTCATGTCATTTCATAAAACATAAGTGATTACATTCAAGAAGAAAAGCGTCACCATCATTCATTGCAGATCTAAGGTATACCTTTTGTGAGATTTTGCCAAGATCTAGAGGCAATGGAAAGCACAAATAAGAGAGAACAAAATAGATGATAGGAATAAACTATATTCTATCAAGATGAAAAATACTGATCAACTAGATCATCAATCATTACATACAATGAATATGATCCTTCTTATATAGGCAACGCTATATGGATATATGAGCACACAAATGTGACATGTGGCTCAATAAGAAACAAGGGTAGGTAGGAAATAGGTGTGGGTAGGTAGGAGAAACAATATAATATTTCACATGAGGTGGATCACCCACTGAATGTGGAGTGTAACAACAAGATAAGTCCACAAAAGGTGGAAATTCTCCTACACACACTATCCTAATGTGGCACAAACACCCAAGTGTCTCATACCCAAACTACTATGAAATACATTTTCTAAGTAAGGTGTAATAATATCCATGATGAATAATTATTTACACCAACACCCCCCCTTAAGTGAAACTTAGGGGAATGCACTTAAGTCTACAATGCAACTAAACAATGCAAGATGGGTCCTAGCTATGAGGCCATGTTAGGTACCCATGTACAAATGCAAATGCATGCAAACGAATGCAATGAAATCTCTCACAAAGAGAGGAAAGAGAGAAAAACCCAATGGGAAAAAACCCTCCCCCAAAAGAGAGATGAAAACTAGATACAAAGAACTCTCATAGAAGTATGTGAAGGACAAAACCCCATGTGAGGAAAATGTCCCCCCCATATGAGAGAAGAAGAAGAAGAAGAGAGACTAGGAATCCCCCCCTCACTATGGAATCTGCACCAATGATAGAAGCTCGATGATGAATGAAGAAACTGCTCCATGAACGTCAAACCACATTCCTCCCCTTAGGAAGAAACAAAACCAAAGGTGTATCCATGAAGTCTCCCCAATCATGAAGGGAAGATGTAGGAAAAATACTCATGATGAAAGGAATCTCTGAAAACTGCTCAAGTGTCCCAATGTCAATGTTGAAAGTTACCCCCTCCAAAGGTGGTAAATTGCTCCACACTGCTGAAAAAGGCACTCCAAGATCTAGTGGAGAATAATGTAGAACAATGTCCAAAGACTCACATGCCTCCTCAAAAGATAAAGAGACCTCCTCCAACTGCTAGACAAAAGTATCCACAATCATGTCAACCTCTAAAGATTGATCATGTAGAGAATGCACAAGAGGGTCAAAGTGATCCCTCGCAACAATCGAAGAAGGATCATCTTCATCAAAGAGAAGATGAATGTCATCAATGATGTCTCCCAAATATGCAATGTAGGACTCCACAAACAAACCTGCAATGTCTGTCAAGTAGTCATCCCAATGAACTGAAGCTAGAAGACATGAAATATCCTGCTGCACTGAATCACAAGAAGGCAAAATTGTCGCACTAGTTGCATCATGAGGTGCAATAGTGATGTGATATCAATAGGAGGAGATGAAATGAAAGGCTCAAGAATGGGGTCACAAGTGAGAATCCCCAAGTTCAAGTGCCCAAAGTTCTCCTCAAAATCTGAATCATCAACATAGGAATAATCAACCTCATCAATAGGACCAAAATGTGAAAAAGAGTACAACCGAGATACATGATCAACCACCCCAATCGCAATGATAGCTCCACTCTCCAACTCTCTAATGATAACTGAATCACGTGTGAACTCCACAATTTTCCTAGTTTCCCCATGTGTGATTTGATAGATGGAAAGAAGATTGTTTGTCAAGTGGGGTACACACAACACATCATTGAAGGAGTTATCCCCAATGGCAATAGATCCTTTCCCAATCACATCCATGTATGTATGATTTCCCATCAAAATCTGCTGCATGTGGCAAGGCTCAAATGTAGAAAACATAGACTATGAAGATACCATATGATGAAAAGCCATTGACTCTAGAAGCCATCTCTCTGAATCGTGACTTGTAGTATCACAAAGAGCTTGTCCATTTCCTTTATCTATCCCAAAAGAGTGATCCTTTCCTTTATCCTTATCCTTTAAATAAGAAGTTGATGTAGACATTCTGGAAGGTAGGTTGATTTTGTTCTTCTCAAGAAGATTCTTCAACTCATCAATATCCTTCTTATAACAATGGTGTTCATCATGTCCTGACTTCTTGCAATATCCACAAAAAAGATTGTCCTTATATGATTTTCTCTTAGGTGAGAATGGTGAATCACCTTGTGGTGAAGAGGAAGATAGTGCTCCATCTTGTTGTGGTTTTCACTTAGGTTGCTTTTGATTCTTGCCTTTTCCTTGATTGCTTTGATTCCCTTTATTAGCCACCAAAGCTTGTGACTTTGAAGATTCAAGAATCCACATCGTGGTCAACTTAGATTGCTCAAGTATCAACATCTCTATGAATGAATCAAATGAGAGAGAAGTGTATGAGGAACCTTGACCTAACCTATGGGTGTGAAAACTAGATATAAAGGTTGCATACTCTGAAGGAAGCTTGTTCAACAAGTTGTAAACCAATTGATCGTCCTTTTTGTCAATTCCACAATCCTTTAGATTTTCTCTTAGCTCATTTGCTTTTGTGAAATAATCTTGGATTGTATCAAAATCCTTGGGATCCAACATTGTGAGTTCGCTATCAAGCTTGTAGCCCTTAATCTCATCAACTTGACCATACAATTTATTAAAAATATCCCAAGCCTCTTTAATTGTGGTACACTTATAAATGTGAAAAATGAGGTCATCTGATACATACTTTCTAAGAGTTCCAAGTGCCATAGCATTTTTAGTTAGCCATTCAATTTGAGCATTAGGATCAGCCTTAGGATTAGGTGGTGTTGTAATAGTTCCATTTACATAATGAATGAGTCCTTTTTCCATTAGTTTACTCCATGCCTTAATCTTCCATGATGCATAATTATGAGGAGTTAAAAGTGGAAAGGTAGGAGAACCCATAGCACCAAAATGAAAAAACACAAGATAGAGAGAGGCACAATCACACAAGACACCCCCCCCAAAATACTCAATCAAGAAATCCCCCCTAAAATCATGATTTGACACTTTATACTTAGTGTGTATACAATGGGCCACTTGCAAAACAAGGCAAAGTGGACTTCTGATTTCTATTTACAACTTCTCAAAATGAGATCTAAGAGACTTCAACAAATACTGCTAGTGATCTAAACTGAGGTCCAAGTGAAATACAAGTACCAAATATGCCAAGAATGGTCAAATACTAAAAGTACAATTTCTACTCAAAATCATTCCAAACAAATAGCAGATTATGAAAGTAGACAAAAAATTATGCACTTTCAAAAAAAATGGCACCTAAAAAGGAGTCCATATGAGCCCAAATGAAGCCTCCAAAGTTGTAAAAATTGGGATTTCACGATTTCCAAAAAACCTGTACCCAAAAATCAGAAAACTCCTGCACCACTATACAGATCATGAAATTCTACCCCAAAACAAAAAAAAAATTGCTCGAAAAAAGGAGTTCAGATGAGTGAGATATCACTATTTCAAAATTGCCTGCAAAATTATAATTTCTGGAAAATTTTCGCCGCAGCTTCAAACTTCAAATGCCTATAGATTTGGCCTCCGAAGTCTAATTTGGATGAAACAAAAGGCAAAAATGACTATCTTGGACCTCCTCAATCCAATGGTGACCTCATATTTGACCCATCAAGCTTCAATAATAACCTGTAATAGAAAGCTTCAAAATATACAACCCCAAATAGCATCAAATTTCTCTCAATTGACAAACCAATGACACTCTAATGGCTCTGATACCATGTGATATTTTGCCAAGATCTAGAGGTAATGGAAAGCACAAATAAGAGAGAACAAAATAGATTATAGGAATAAACTATATTCTATCAAGATGAAAAATATTGATCAACTGGATCATCAATCGTTACATACAATGAATATGAGCTTGTTGATATAGGAAAGGCTATATGGATATGTGAGCACACAAACATGACATGTGGCTCAATAAGAAACAAGGGTAGGTAAGAAATAGGTGTGGGTAGGTAGGAGAAACTGAATGTGAAGTGTAACAACAAGATAAGTCCACAAAAGGTGGAAATTCTCCTACACACACTATCCCAATGTGGCACAAACACCCAAGTGTCTCATACCCAAACTACTATGAAATGCATTTCCTAAGTAAACTTAAGTAAGGTGTAATAATATCCATGATAAAGAATTATTTACACCAACACCTTTACATTATTTATTTCAAGCATTTGCAATATTTCATTCAAGGTTGATTCCAAATCGGGGTTTGACTAAGGCAAACCCCTATTCTCAACACATTTCCCTTTCTTTCTATGTGTACAAATAGATGTGTAGTTGTACCTTTGGAATTAAGCTTTATTTGCAGAGACAAAAAAACCCTTTTCGACATGTGGAAAGTTCTGAGGACTAAGAAGGTGGACATCCTCGTCCGAACACACGATCCCTATAACTTTTGGCAGATTTTGCAGAGCAGCTCTGAATCATCCCATACTTCTCAGATCCAGGTGCATCACGAAATCTTAAATCTGTAGCTCACTGTTTCCATATATTTTGTCTTCAATTTCATCATTCTATTCATTTTAACAATTCAACTTACAAAAGAGGAAGACCCAAATCAACCCAATCCACTCATTATTCATTTCCTGTCTCATTTAGGATTGGATCTATTGGATTCATCTCCTCTTTTGAATCTAAAATCCTCCAAGTGAAAATTGACTTAGTAATTTCTCCTTTCTATGTTGCAAATTGCTAAGCTCAAATTTTCTACTTTACATTTTGGTGAACTCGACTCCTTACACCATTAATTTTAATTTTTGTTTTCAGATCTGAGTGTATGCAATTTAAAATTCAAATTTTCATTTACAAGTTTAATTTCCTTGCAAATTTTAAACTTTTGAGGTTAATTTCATTAAAACCCTAATTTTTAAATTCAAAATTGAGCTTGTGAATTGTTTAATTTGGGATAATTATTTCAGATCTGAGTACTTTTTGAATTTCAAAATTCAAATTTTCATTCACAAGACAAATTTCACAATTTAAATTTTAAAATTAAGTGGTTAATTCCAAAAACCCTAATTTATAAAAAAAAAATTAAATTAAGCTTGTGGGTTGTTTAAATTTTGAATTTCCCTCTTCAAATTTGGTTGCTAATTTCAATTCAAATTCAAAATTACAATCTTAGATCAACTTTCATTTTCAAATTAAAAATTAAAAATTAAGTGGTTAATTAAAAAGACCCTAATTTTTAAATTTCAATTAATCTTGTGCATTTCCCAATTTTTCCAAATCTCAATCTTAGATCTAATTTTAAAATTAAGTGGTTCTTTCTACAAGATCCTAATTTTGAATTTAACTTTCTTGCGACAATTTCCAATTTAAATTTTTAAATTAATTGGTTAATTAAGAGAGCCCTAATAATTAAATTTATAATAATTCTCAAATTTTACCATTGTAATTTTCGATTTAAATTTTAAAATTAAGTGGTTAATCAAACAAACCCTAATTTTTAAATTTCAATTTCAATCAATTCTTTCAATTCAAACTTTCAATGTTTCAACATTTCAAATTTTAAAATTAAGAGGTTATCTTCACAAGGCCCTAATTTTAAAATTCAATCTCTTTTGGATAATTTTAATTTTAAATTAAGAGGTTCTTTTTACATAATCCTAATTTTAAATTTCAATTTCCTAGGAGGTTGCATTATTGCTCTATATTCTTTCAATCAATTTGTTCATTTAATAGAGTAATCATTTTTCCTAGAATATTGCATTATTTAATTATTTTTCAAATTTTATAATTTCAAATTTCCAATTCAAATTCCATTCAATTTTCCATGCATGTATGGGGTGAACATTATTATGGTTAAATAACATATGAGTTTCTTGTTTGATCATAAGTGAATATGGAGTTCTTATTTTATTTTGCTAATTCAATTTTGAGTTACATTAAAGATGTTCATGATGTTCCCTTTCATGCATATGATGATAATTTAGTTTTTCCTTTCATTCATAGCTATGATTTATCCTCTCCCAAAATTGATCGCATTAATGAGGGCACATTGGTGCAAAAAGAGAATATGGGCATTTCTTTCAAAGATCTCCCTCCTAAAGATGAATCTTTGGAGAATTATGTTTCTTCTCCTAAAAAGTACCTCCTTCATAAGGATTATTTGGTGCAAGAGGATGATATTATGGCTACTTATCCTAGTGATACCATACCTTATTTTCATGATCTCTCCCCTAAACAATGGGGGCTTCGCTTAGTAAACTTGGGTTATAGCACGTGCGTTCATAGAATACTAAAGAATCCCCTTATTTTCAAAAAATATTGCCCTAAACTCCTTTTTTGTCACCCCCTCCCAATACACAACCTGATTTAAAAGCCCCCCTATTTTCACCAAATATTGTATTTTTTCATAGCCGGAATTAAAAACCCCCTATTTACACCAATAGGCAATATATTGCACCCTCATTTTTAGGATATTAAACCCCACAATATGAATGCACGTGATATAATATTTCCTAGCTAGTGAAGCCCTTGTTCCCGAGACATGAAGCATTAATTGTATATGATAGTCCCTTTCCTAATATTTGTCTTAATCACAAAGATGTCTTGGAGCAAGAAGATGAAATTATTACCAATTTTCTTGATGCTCTCCATTCTCAAGATATATCCTTAGAGAAAAAAGAACCTATTCAAGTCAATACCATTCATGCTTCTAGTTATGAGAAGCCTAGACCTAAAAAACCTCCTAATATCCTACAAGCTGCAAAATACATACGTGAAAGAAGTAATATGGAAAGGCAACTAGAGAAAAAATATGGTTCTGAACTACATCACTCATTTAATGTTGGTGTCAAAAGAAAGATCCCAATATTATTTTTACCTCTCTTCCTCCCCCCCCTCATTCTACGAAACATGTTGATATGGAACCTAATCTTATGGAAAATCTTCATGATATATTAGCTAAGATTTCTCTTTGGGATTTAATTCAAACTTCACCTTCATATCATAAGTTGATCAAGGAAGCCCTTCAAAGTGTGGTTCCTCATCCTTCTTCTATACCAAATGATATCACATTCTCACAAGATGAATTGCCTTCTATAGAGGTTAAAAATAGAGATGATCCCCTTATGATTACTTCTTGCATTTATGAACAAAAGATAAGAGGTACTGTAATTGATAATGGGTCAACTCTTAACATTTATTGTGTTAACTTATTAGATAAGATAAATTAGAATTATTCTTCTATTCAAACTGATCATCTTTGTGTGTGTGGCTTTGATAATGTTCCTAAAGAGTCACTTGGTATAGTCATATTACCTATTAAAGTAGGACCCATGAATTTTCCTACTCCTATTCATGTCATGCCCAATCATCTTAATTATAACCTTCTTCTAGGTAGACCATGGATTCATACTATGAAAGCAGTCCCTTCATCGCACAATCAAATTCATATATAACAATGAACTTCACACAATAAAGGCTGATTCTAATCCTTATAATTTCACTTATGATGAAGTGGGATATATTTCCCCCTTTAGTACTATGCTTCCTTCAGCAACATCATCTCCTATCAATGGTGCTTCTCTAAAAAGGAATTGGGGTACAAGAGACTTTATACCCTCCTCTAATGGGTATAAGATCCCTCAATCTAAGATTGAATCCTTCGCGAAGCCTTTTGTGTCTTTTATCCAAGATTCTAAACTGATTCCCACTTCTCCTTCTAACACATGCCTTGATAATGATTGGAGCGAATACAATGGAAAATTTCTAGGATGTGTGCAACAAAGTCTTGAAAGTCATGAGAAATCACACTCTTCTAATGAAAAGATAGGTTTCCAACCTCTTCCTTTTTCAACATCCTTTCCTCCATTGTGTAGTAAATCCACACCTTCTTCCAATAGTGTATTACAACAAGAAAATGTTTTGTCTAATCTTCTCCATGCTAATTTAATATCTCTTCTTTGGCCAAAAAGAAGAAGAAAGCGTAGACAACATCTTGAAAATTATTCTTTTCGCAAGTATCATCAAATTCATGGCCATTCTACTAATAATTGTCATGCTTTGAAAACAAAAATACAACATTATATTGATACAGGTATCATAAAAATAACATCTGACAATGAATGGCATATTTCTCATAATCATTTCAAATATCATTCAAGATAGTATTATGTTTCTCCTCATTATGTGACATTGTTAGCCTACCTATTGGGAGCTCATTGTCATTCATGGTGGTACAATTTCAAGTGAAATCATACTTCTTGTCTCTATTCTTGGGGGGGCAATAATATTATCTTTCGTCTTTCCATGGTTTCACTATTTTCTTTATGGATTGCATTGTTCATAACGTGATGTCCTTTCTTGCATAGAATTATCCTTCATGTGAGTACATGTGTATCCCTTTTTAGGACTTATTATTTTATTAAAATGGTATGTCTCTTATGAATAATCTCTCTTTGGAAGTTTTGTAATTCTTCTCATTGTCCTTACACTTGGGGGGCAATGATTTCTCTTTATCTCTCTTTCCATCTCTAAGGATCTACTTTTCCTTTGTTGAGGAATGTTTTCTTATGGTTTGATGTTGTTCCTTGTGTGAATTTGTTGTTTTCTCAAGGATTCTCTCTTATTCAAGAGGTGTATGTCCTTGGCTACAACCTCTTTTTCACTTGGTAATGTACATCTATCATAAAATTTCCTCTCACATTGAATCAAAAGTGTGTCATCCTTCATCAGGAATCTCTTTCATCTAGCAATAGGGGAAAGATTTGAATTATTGTTCTCCTTCCCTTCTTTAAGTAGAATATGCTATGTTTTTTCAAGATAGATCCTCTTGTAGGTAGATATCTTTTGAGAAAAGATCTCTTCTCCTCCAAGGATCTCTTTTATACTTGTTTCAAGATATCTCTTTTTAAACTATCTTATCCTTGCTTGAAGAGTATTCCATCTCTAGCTTGGATTTATGACATTGTTGCCTAAAGGATATCTCCTTGGTGTTGAAGGTTAGGTATCCTTGTTTCTAGCTTCCTTAAGATATTAAGATAAAACTATGTTGGCATCTTAAGGGGGGGGCACCCATATCGCTCCCTTGTATCATATTGTACTAAAACTCTTGCATATCATTTTTGCATGTCTTAGATGGGGCATTAATTCTTGGAACCAAAGTAAAAACTCTTAGATCGAGATGCTTCACACTCAAAAATAGATTCAACATTTGATATATGTCTTAGACGGGGTTACACATCACCGAAATCAGACAAAAGACTCTTAAATGGGATGGCCTCAAAACCAGTCATGTATCTATCATTTTCCACTTGGAATTTGAATTTACATTATATGTCTTAAACAGGTTGAAGCGCACTCAAAAATTAAGAAAATATTCTTACATAGGGTGTTATACACTTAAAACTAGACATCACTTGCACACACACGAGGATGTCTGGAACTAGCTAAAAACAGCTAGACTATTCTTACTCTCCTCCCCACAAGGATCACCTAGATAAAAAAATCTAGGGGTAAGTTGTCCATGTCCTTTCCCACCATGGATCTCCTAGATAAAAACATCTAGGGGTGAGTAGTCCATGCCCTCTCTCATCGTTCTTCTCATGGATAACCTGGATAAACACATCTAGCGTGTATTCATACTCTCTCTTCTTCCTCTCATGAACTCATAGCTTTGCTATTGATAGTTTATGGATGATGCTTTCTTTTCTCTTTTATGTGATCTCTTGTGTTCATGAAATAGAATTTTTCAAGAATGATATTAGTTTTTGAGAAATTTTGATATCAAGGTCTCTTTGGCTACTTGACTTGAGGTCTTATTTTTTTAGCTTTTTTTATGTGTCTTTTTGTGTGCCCTTGCATATGTTTGAGTGAGTTGTGATCCTAAGATTAGGGGCTTGATTCCTTGAGATTAGAAATATCTTATACTTCTTGTGATCTCGCTTTGCATTCCTCATCTTATTCATCTCTCTCTTTCTTCTACTTTACTGTGAGAATTTGTGTAATCTCATACTCCCGCTAAAGTGGGGGCTAAATGTAGCATCCTAAAATTGCACCCCTTTCAATTTTGACCACATTTAGGGCCCTCACCTTAGTGGTCTCATCTCCATGAAACCAAGCTTCAATTTTTCACTTTTCACCTTGCATAGCCCCTTGTTCCTACCCCAAATTGGGGTAGGACCAGGGCGCCATGCCCTGGTCCTCCCTAATTGGGACCTATTTTGGCCCCTAGGCCCTATCTAAAATTTGAGTGGGAAAACAATATCTCATGTCGGCCTATGTTAGAAAATTAAAATGTTTGACGACATGCAAGTATATAAGGAGGCCTTCCCCTCTCATTTGGACATACGGACATTCATACAATCATAAGATGAAAATAGGAGAAGTCAAGGAGACTACATCAAGCATTCAAGCATTCTTCAAGGTTGCATATTCTTCATTTATAAATTGTGGAGCATCATTACATCATTCATTTGCAAGCATGTGTGTGTGATTAGGGCTTTGTCATTTTCATGCCTTTTCATAAAACATATGTGATTACATTCAAGAAGAAAAGCATAGTCATCATTCATTGTAGATCTAAGGTATACCTTTACATTATTTATTTCGAGCATTTGTAATATTTCATTCAAGGTTGATTCCAAACTGGGGTTTGACTAAGGCAAACCCCTATTCCCAACACATTTCCCTTTCTTTCTGTGTACATGAAATAGGTGCATAGTTTTACCTCTAGAATTAAGCTTTATTTGCAGAGACGAAAAACTCTTCTTGATGCATGAAAAGTTTGGAGGACCAAGAGGGTGGGCAGCCTAGTCCGAACACACGGTCCCTACAACTTTTGGTAGATTTCACAGAGTAGCTCTAAATCATCCCATATTTCTCTGATATAGGTGCACAATGAAATCCCAAATCTATAGCTCATTGTTTCCGCATATTTTGTCTTCAATTTCAGCATTCTATTCATTTTAACAATTCAACTTACAAAAGAGAAAGACCCAAATCAACCCAATCCACTTAGTATTCAGTTCTTGTCTCATTTAGGATTGGATCTAGTAGATTCATCTCCTCGCTTGAATTTAAAGTCCTCCAAGTGAAATTGAATTAGTAATATCTCATTTCTATGTTGCAAATTGCTAAGCTCAAATTTTCCACTTTACAAATGTGAAATCAAAAAAGGAGGCATTGGGAGATTAGTTTCAAAAGGTATGAGAACCAATGGAAATGTCTACTGTGTAACGTATAATAGTGGAATCAACTATTTCCTAGTGCAAGTTTGTGGAGAATGGAATCAAACTAAGATTGCACTTGAACTTGAGAATGAGATTATTCTTGTTGCTACAGAAGAAAATAAATCTGCATAAGTTAAAAGTTATATAATGATGGTTGAAGAGGTTTTGAATTAGATAGAGGAAAGTTAGACACTATAATACATACCTCAAGTAGTAAATAAGAGTGAGACATAAAACAAGAGGAGATTCATGACTAGGTTAACTAAAGATGGTACAGTAAAAGAAAAAATAAAAAAAGAATTAAATCAAGTTGAACTTACTATGGACCAAAACAAAAGAAATTTTGGGAAGTCTTTTTCTCTTCCTACTCAAACCAAGTACTCGTCATCTTTCAATGGTAATTTTTTTGGATGCAATAAATTTGGACATAAAATAAGTGAGTGCAGATGTTAGAAGGGAGATCACATTCAATCAATAAAAAAATTTATGCTTGTAATGAGTTTGGTCAACAAGGTAATGTTTGTAGAAGTATAATAATATGGAATGGAAATATGAATGCAAGGTATGGTAGGATTGTTCAATCTTTCAATGGATATTTCTATACTTGCAGTATGTATGGGCACAAGGCCATTGAGTGTAGGTATAATGGAAGATTCAAAAGGATTGGTGATGGTAGATTGAAATGGAATTCGATTGTAGCAAGGTTCGATATGCTATATTTGTAACAAGATTGGGCACATTGGAAAAGAATTTCAAAGAAAGGAATGATAAGTCTTGTAGCATCCTAAATTTACTCCCTTACATTTTTTCCTCATTGGGGCCCTCACCTTGACATTCCTGTCTTGAGGCCTTATGAGAGCCCTAATTCTACTCACACCATGCAAATAAATCATTTTTTTAGAATGCACACTTTCTTGCCCCATTTCATGTGTCCTTGATTGGTCAAGACCAGGGTGCTAGCGATATGATCCTCCTAATTAGGACCTATTTTTGGGCCCTTCAATGGTAACATTATTTTGGTGGGGACCTAGATCCCATGTCATCTCATGTAGGAAAATTAAATAGTTTTTGAACAAGCATGTATAAAAGGAGGTCTACCCCTCTCATTTTGATACCAATTCAAATTCATATCCACTCTAGAGAGCAAAATTGAGATCTACATTCAAGTGAGAAAGCAATCAGTCTTCTTCCAAGCATTAGAGTAGAAGTAATGCCAAGGTTAAAGTATTGGAGTTGACATTCATGTTGTATGTTTATGAAGACTTCATAAAACCCTAATTTCTTATGGAAATTAAAAAAATCTATTAAAAGGTACAACATTAGTGTTTCAAACATTATTCAGAATTTCCCTCAAAAGGAGATCACTTTCATTATTGCAATTCAGCTACATTCCATTTCTATTTCATGGTAATTCTAAAATTAGGGTTTGACCTAAGGTAATCCGCTATTCCCAACCTATTTTCCTTCTCTAGTGTGCGCAGGAACAAGTATGGAGCTATGATCTTCAAAGTTGGCTTTATTTACAAAGATGAATATGTTCCCCTTTGGATGGCAAAAAGTGCAGAGGACCAAAGTGATGGACATTATAGTCCCAACATTTTAGGAGCTTCTTCTGGGAATAGATCCGAACACCCTTACATTTCTCAAATCCAGGTTTGTGGCTTGATCCAATGATTGTGACTCACTATTTATGCATTTTCACTTTAATTCCAAAACATTTACCCTAATTTCAACATTTTTACAATTCAATTTAAAAGAGGATCCTTCCCCAAAGTGAATCCAATAATAATTCTTAGACCTATTCTTCCTGATTTGTCGCTAGATCTATTAGGTTCATGCCTCTTTTAATGTAATGGTCCCTAAGTTTAAATATTAGCAGTCTTCTCCCCTCTAATGGTGAAAACCCTAATATTTTTCACCATTACATTTTGGTGAACCCAACATCTTGCACTTTAATTTTTTTATTTATGATCTCAGATCTAAGTGTTTATGCATTTCAAATTCAAATTTGCATTTACAAGTTTAATTTTTCATTGAATTTCAAAGATTTAGAGGTTAAATTCACAAAAACCCTAATTTTTAATTCTAAATTTTAGCTTGTGAGTTGTCTAATTTGGATTTTATTATTTTAGATATAATTATTCATTTCATTTAAAATTCAAAATTTCCCTCCTAGATCTCAGTATCAATTGGAATTACATAAATTCAGTGGTTGAATTTTCAAAAACCCTAATTTATAATTCTAAAATTTACATGTGGGTTGCATAATTTTTCAAATCCAATTTTTATGATATGCTATGGTCTAAGTGCAATATATCAAAGTCACAAATCAAATTCCTTAATTAATTGGTTAATCGATCACTTTTACAAAATTTTGCATTATTTAACCACAATTTTCAATTTTAAATTCAAATTTCCTTCCTTTGTGCATGAGTTTCTTTTGTTTTTGATAACTCAATGATGAATGGATAGTACCAAACCGGTACTAAGAGGGGGGGTGAATCAGTATAGGCAAAAACACATTCCTAAAACTTGTTTGTCAGCAAACACTACGCTTTGGCAAACAAAAAGTAACACAGGTCTTAAACGACGTACAACCAGCAAAACTCAGAATAACTGAGACAAGCATAAACCGGTTGACACTTATCTTTTCATACAATCTAATACTTCATTTCCATTTCACCCTAGTGCATGAACATGTAATCTATCATCAAAAACATAGTAACAGCTAGTTCAACATGTTTTATCGTCAGACATAAGACATTGAACCATCACATGAAAACATCACACATGACACAGAATTTTTTTCACGTGGAAACCCAACTAGGAAAAACCATAGTGGGGATGAATATCCACAAGCTACTTTGAACTCTTTAGAAGTCCGCTTTGTTAGGAGCCTTTTCTGATTAAAGACTGGTACAATAGGTTATGTTAGGAACCAATCCTGTTAGTGATCACCTGGTTAAGGGATGGCTAGAATACCCGGTTAAGGGTTAAACCCTGTTAAAGGTTACCTTGTTAGAGGATTTCAAGAACTCAATGGTTTTGAGTCACCCTATTAAAGGATTTACAGCAAGCCAGTTAAAGCTACCCTATTAAGGGATTTCCCAGCTATTGAAGTGGTTAGAGATCAACAGGAATTACAATGATCTGGTAACAACACTCAATGCCAATGTAGGTCCACTTTAGCTCCTCTTCACCTTCTGCACTTACACTCTATAGGTATCACTTCTCTCCTCTGGTCTAGTAAGAATCACGTATCTCTTCACTTGGATACTCACACACAACTTTTGCCAACAACCTCAGAAAGAAACACAACATCAACCTTATAGGAAACAAATAGGTCGCTAGCATAAACCCTAAACCCTAAACCTGTTAGGTTAAGAAATTCAAATGATTCAATCTTGACTATTGAGCACATTGCATTAAATGCAATAGTCTTGAACCGATCTCAAGATGTTCTCCATCATTCATTTTCCACCGCTTTCATGGCGGCTGGTAACCCATTACGCATTTTCATTGTTTATAGACTTCACACATTCCCGAGGTAGATAGGAATAATCTCCTTCATGCAAGATCCTTCACATGCACAAGGCTGATGTGGCAACATGATCTGTTCTTCATTACAATGCTAACTCATCACAAAAAGTCATCGGTTGAGTCACAGAGGCTTGAAGCACCTCAATTGGAAACCCTAAAGTTGAGACTACCAACTGGTAGTCATATAGAGCTTTCATATACAGATTTCCCATATCAACATACCAGTTCACCATCATACCGCTTCACTTTAGCGCATATATCGATTCATAATCATGCCACTTTGCAAATGACATATACCGGTTCATACTTTAGCATATTGACATCAATGACAACATACAATGTCATCTACTGCCGGTTCACATAATGCCAACAATCTCCCCCTTTGGCATTGAAGGCAATATACAAAGATATCTCTCTGCTTCACATCTTCTCCCCCAATTGCTGCAGATATCTTTTTTGCTTCACTTCTTCTCCCCCTTTGACAACAATGCCAAAGTGGAGGCACAAGCTTCCCTGTTCCATTATGCTGCTCCCCCTAAGGAGTAGCATCCTTCAACACATCAATCCTGAAAAAAAATGATTATGCAATACCTAACTGATGTGGAGCATACATCTTTAGTTGACCTCTTGAAGGGGCAGCACCCCTAATTCACCTCTTAAGTATATAAATGTAGTCTTTGGGAGAGGCTTGGTGCATATGTCTGCTAACTGCTCCATACTGGAAACATGTTCCAATGCAATCTCTTTGTTCTGAACCTTTTTCCTCAAGAAATGATACTTAAGCTCAAAGTGCTTGGTTCTAGAATGTAAAACTGGATTCTTTGAAATATTGATAGCACTTGTGTTATCACAAAATATGCTTACCAGTTCAGATACAGGAACTTTGAAGCCATTTAGTACATGCTTCATCCAGATTGTCTGAGTGCAGTTCATGAAAGCTGCAACATACTCCACTTCTGTTGTAGACTAAGAGATAGAACTCTGCTTCTTACTCATCCATGAAACCAATCTACCATCGAGAAAGAATGCACCACCAGTTGTGCTTTTCTGGTCGTCCACATTACCTGCCCAATCAACATCTGTGAATACTTTCAAGTTAAAATCCTTGCTATATGGATACCACAATCCATAATCAATAGTTCCCTTCAGATACCTAAGAATCCGCTTGACTACAACCAAGTGGGATTCTCTTGGACTTTTCTAGAACCTTGTAGTAATGCCAACTGCATGTGCAATATCTGGTCTGCTATGCACTATATAATGCAACTTACCAATCATTGATCGGTATTCCTTCTCATTAACCAATGCTGAGTCGTCCTCTTTGGATAGTTTACAACCAATCACTATCGGTGTACCAACCAGTTTGCTATCTTCCATGCCAAAGGTCTTCAACACCTCTTTGACATACTTGGACTGAGTGATAAAGATTCCATCTTTCATCTGCTAAATTTGTAGTCCAATGAAGAACTTAATCTCCCCTATGAGTGACATCTCAAACTCTTTCTTCATCTCATCTGCAAACTCATGACTCATCTTGTCATCTCCACCAAAGATAATGTCATCAACAAATACCTCATAGATCAGGATTCGATCTCCTTCAGATTTCAAGTAGATTTTGCTATCTTCTCTTGTTCTCTCAAATCCAATCTTCACAAGATGGGAGTGCAGGCATTCATACCATGCTCTAGGTGCCTGCTTTATTTCTAATCATTGTGCCATCCTCATTCAGCTTATTTCTGAAAACCCATTTGGTGTCAATGACATTTTTATGCTCCGGTCTAGGTACCAAAGACCATGTGTCGTTCCTTTCTATATGGTCAAGTTCCTCTTCCATTGCCTTGATCCAGTCTTCATCTTTATGAGCCTCTTTTAATAATTTAGGCTCAAATTCAGAGATCATACATGAGTTTTCTTTGACCTTTCTTCTTGTAAGGATTCCTACATCCTTATCTCCTATGATTTGCTTAGGATCATGATTCAGCTTGACATATCGAGGAATGGTCTTAATAGATTCCTCTTGCTTTTCTTCTTCATCCTCTTCTCCATCAGTATCAACATCTACATTTACAAGTGTAGGAACACTGTTATTGGTACTTGGTTGACTGGTAACTAGTTCCCAAAAGGTTACAACTGGTTCATTTACGGCTTGCTCACTACCGGTTTCCTCAATTTTCTCAGAGGTTTCATCAACTCTCACATTGATGCTTTCCATAATTCTCTGATTCCTATTATTAAAACACTTGAGAGCTTTGCTCTTGGTGGAATATCCTAGGAATATTTCCTCATCACATTTTGCATCAAATTTGCTCTGGTGTTTGCTCCTCTCAATGTAACATTTGCTACCAAATACTCTAAAGTAGATAAACACGGGTGTCTTACCGGTCCAATACTCATAAGGAGTTTTATCCTTACCTTTCTTGATGAGTACCCAATTCATAGTGTAAACTGCAGTTCACCGCTTCTCTCCAAAAGGTGTGAGCAACCTTTCCTTGAATCAGCATTATTCTTGCTACTTCAACCACAATTCGGTTATTCCTCTCTACTAGGAAATTCTGCTAAGGAGTCTGGGGGGCAGATAGTTGCCTCTTGATGCCATGTTCTTCACAGTACTTGTTGAATTCACTGAAAGTGAATTCCCCTCCTTGATTAGTTCTAAGGCACTTGATCCTTTTACCGCTTTCCTTCTCCACTAATGCTCTGAAAGCTTTGAACTTTCCAAAATCTTCAGACTTATCTTTCAAGAATGTGACCCACATCATTCTTGAGCAGTCTTTAGTGAGAATCATGAAGTACCTATCACCCTACACACTCCTAGTTTTCATAGAACCACACAAATCAGTATGCACAAGATCAAGTAAATTGTCAGCAGTGAAAGGTTTACCTTTAAAGGTTGAGGAAGACATTTTCCCTAGTTGACACTCTCTCCACAAGGTATTTTCTGGTTTTCTCAGCACCGGCAACCCTCTAACTACCTTGATCTTACTAGCCTTCACAATGTTATCAAATTTTACATGGCAGAATCTCCTATGTTGTATCGAGCTGTCATCGAACTTGGCCATAAGACGTGTGCTAATATTTGCATTCAGCTGAAATAGGTTACCTTTGGTCTGTATGCCAGTGGCCACCAATTCACCATTCTTTATTTTGATTCTGCACACTCCATTCTTCAATTTCAGAGTGATACCACTATCATTCAGTTGGGCAACACTCAGAAGGTTGTGTCTGAGACCATCAACCCAATACACATTGTTAATACTGCTCTTTCCTTTTAGAGAGATGGACCCTCTGCTTTTGACCATACATGGTGCATCATTACCAAAGTGAACCACACCACTATCATACTCTTCCAAGGATAGAAACTTTCTCTGGTCACCAGTCATATGGTGAGAACAACCACTATCAATAATCCACTCATTGGAATTATCAAAGCAGGAGACAAGAGCCTTCTTGTCTGACACATCTTCCTTGACAACAACAAACACAATATCTTCATTTTCTTCATCTTCTAATTCCTCATCTATGACAACTTCATCAACTACCAAAAAATAGTTTCTCTGGTTCCCTCCTTTGAATTTCTTGTACCTTTCTGGTTTGTCCTTGTTGTCACCATTAGGATAGTTTACAACAATATGTCCTATCTGGTTACAAGAAAAGCATTTCAAAGGGAGCTTACCTCTGTATTTACCGATTCCTTTAGGAAGTTTCCTAGCAAGAAGAGCTTCAAATTCCATCAAAATCTCCTCATCATCCATTTCTCTACTCTTTCTTGGTTCACCACTGGTGCTTGCTTCTTTTCCTTTTCTAGATGGTACAGCAAAAGCTTTAAAAGTTGATTCAGTCTTTTGAACACTACCATCAAAACTATTTAGCTCATAAGCTGTCAACTTTGCAATGATGGAGTCTAGGGATACCTTAGTCTTGTCTATTGATCTCAACTCCTGAATAACACCAACCCTTATTGCATAGACCGGTAATAAGGATCTCAGAACTGTGCTTACCACAGTGGAATCTTCTATTTTACCACCTGCACTCTTGATATCTTCGACAACAATTTTGATTCTTATTCCACACTGTTGAATGGTATCACCTTCAACCATTTGCATGTCTTCAAACTTACCTCTAAGGCTTTCTTCCTTAGCTTGTTTTACATGCTCATCACCTCCATAGATATTTTCAAGAGTATCCCATACTTCTTTGGGATTTACTTTATCTTGGACATCAATAAACTCAATGTCAGATAAACTACTAATTAGGGCTTCCATGACTTGCCCATTCTCCTGCATCTCTCTCTTTTGGTCATCGATGAGAGTACCAGTAGGGGAAACATAGGCATTCTCAACATAGCTCCAGTGTTGAGCACCCATGCTTCTGATGTATATTTTCATTTTGTCTTTCCATATATTGAAATTATCTTTGTTGAACTTTGGACCTTCCCTTTTCATCATCAGACTAGGATCTTTTCCTCAAGCGGTTAAGCTTATAACATAGAGGACCTCGAGGACGCTCTGATACCAATTGATAACTCAATGATGAATGGATAGTACCAAACCGGTACTAAGAGGGGGGTGAATCAGTACAGGCAAAAACACATTCCTAAAACTGGTTTGTTAGCAAACACTGTGCTTTGGCAAACAAACAGTAACACCGGTCTTAAATAGAGTACAACCGACAAAACTCAGAATAACTGAGACAAGCATAAACCAGTTGACTCTTATCTTTTCATACAATCTAATACTTCATTTCCATTTCACCCTAGTGCATGAACAGGTAATCTATCATCAAAAACATAGTAACAGCTAGTTCAACATGTTTTATCGTCAAACATAAGACACTGAACCATCACATGAAAACATCACACATGACACACAATTTTTTTTTCACGTGGAAACCCAACTAGGAAAAACCACAGTGGGGATGAATACCCACAAGATATTTTGAACTCTTTAGAAGTCTGCTCTGTTAGGAGCCTTGTTCGGTTAAACACTAATACAATATGTTCTGTTAGGAACTGATCCTGTTAGGGATCACCCAGTTAAGGGATGGCTAGAATACCCAGTTAAGGGTTAAACCCTGTTAAAGGTTGCCTTGTTAGAGGATTTCAATAACTCAATGGTTTTGAGTCACCCTATTAAAGGATTTACAACAAGCCGGTTAAAGATACCCTATTAAGGGATTTCCCAATTGTTGAAGTGGTTAGAGATCAACAAGAATTACAATGATCTGGTAACAACACTCAATGACAATGTAGATCCGCTTTAGCTCCTCTTCACCTTCTACACTTACACTCTGTAGGTATCACTTCTCTCCTTTGGTCTGGCAAGAATCATGTATCTCTTCACTTGGATACTCACACACAACTTTTGCCAACAACCTCAGAAAGAAACACAACATCGACCTTATAGGAAACAAAAAGGTTGGTAGCATAAACCCTAAACCCTAAACCTGTTAGGTTAAGCAATTCAAATAGTTTAATCCTGACTGTTGAGCATATTGCATTAAATGCAATAGTCTTGAACTGATCTCAAGACATTCTCCATTGTTCGTTTTCCACTACTTTCATGGCGGCTGGTAACCCATTACGCATTTTTACCATTTATAAACTTCACACATTCCTGAGGTAGATAGGAATAATCTCCTTCATGCAAGATCCTTCATGTGCACAAGGCTGGCGTGGCAACACAATCTATTCTTTGTTACAATGATAACTCATGACAAAAAGTCATCAGTTGAGTCACACAGGCTTGAAGCACCTCAACCGGAAACCCTGAAGTTGAGACTACCAACCGGTAGTCATACAGAGCTTTCATATACCAGTTTCCCATATCAACATACCGGTTCACCATTATACCACTTCACTTTAGCGCATATACTGGTTCATAATCATGCCGCTTTGCAAATGACATATACTGGTTCATACTTCAACATATTGACATCAATGACAACATACATTATCATCTACTACCGGTTCACATAATGCCAACAGTTTTTTTGCTAATTAAATCATTACTGAGGGGCAGCACCCCGTATTTATTCAAAAGAGTTTCATACATCCTTCATCAGTCATGCATGGTTGCAAAATAACTGACCAGTACTGTTGTAAATACAAAATTGCTTGGCCAACACACAGGCCTTAGCTATCAAAATAGTCTAGTTGCCAACATACTTGTCTACTACATATCTTTAGATACCTCGGTAGAGAAAAAAATGCTCAAGGATATCACAGTGACTACTTCTAGTTAATATGGTTATAAAACATACTAACCCTAACCTGTTACATTTAGTTTGACATCTATGAAAACCATACTATGAATCGAAGTATTGTTTCAAACACAAAACAGAACAAGACATAGACCTCACTCCTCATCATCACTCACGTCTCTGTTGCACATGGCCCTATAGTTGGAAATGACAGGGCATTCTAGACCACATACCCAGTGAGTGGCACTCTTCCTCTTTTCTTCCCAAACTCTGTCATCACATTCGAGCCACTCTTCACCAAAGGAGGTGGAGTTTACATCATGCTTCAAAAATTTAGACTATTCAAATTTGCGATTTCCAATACTTCTAACAACAATATTTTATAAACCACCAAAAGTTTCTGGATACTCTCAAGGCCTAGATACTCGAAATAATAAATGCATATTTCTTGCTATGGGTGGTGGCATCTGATTCATTATGTGAGTAGTTAAATCCGCATATGCTGAGAAATATCCATACAAATCACATATCGGAAAATGATTATCCTTTCTAATCCACATTTGTGTGAAATCCATACGAAATCAGGCAAATTATGCTTTCGTAAGGAGATTCCAATTTTTGAGCTATAATTACTACTAGTCCTACCTATAATATTCCTGTGAGAATAAGTAGCACAATTAAGGCTTCCCAAGGTTTAATTACTAAGGATATGGAGCCTAATTTGGATAATAGTGACAATGAATTTGAAAATCTTCAACAACAGATGAGTAAACAATACTTGGAAAGTGAGTCAATGCCATTGATTGAAGGATTAAAAAGGATGATTCAAAGTGATAAAATTGGTGTTGATTTGTTGTGTGGCCTTGCTCATAATGTTGACACTAATATCATGCCTATGAAAAGTTGTGATGAAGTCCTTGGTTACACTCAAGCACCTATTCAAGTTAATCATTATATTCCTATGGCTATTTCTATGCCTAGTGTGCCTACTTTCACATCCACTATCATGGCTACTTTCACACAAAATTTTAATCCTATACATGTTAGTCAAGGGGGAAATATTTCTAATCAAAACTCTTTCATACCTCCTTCTGTGAGTCTTCCATTTGTAACCCAATCATCTCTTATACCTACATACCATAGTGTTTCACCTCCTTACTTTCAACCTCTACATTCCTTCAACAATGTTACTCCTCCATCCCAAAACAACATGTCCAATTTCAGTCCATCCACCAAAGCAATCATCAATAGATTAGCCCAAAATGTTTCATCCTTACAACAACAAATAGATTCTATGAACTAGTCCAAGTTTAATTTTCTCGCATTTGATGTAGTGAGCCCATTCTCTAATGATATTGTTTGTGCTATCCCTTCTAAACATATTGAAGTCCCTCAATTGGAGCTTTATAATAGAAAAGGTTATCCCTTGACTCATGTGAAAAAATTTCAAACTTTGTGTAGTGATTTTGCTCATGATCAAAGACTTTTGGCTAAATTGTTTACTAGAACATTTAGGGATAAATAATTGCAATGGTATTGTTATTTTTCTCCTTATTCTATTACATCATTTCAACAATTGGCTAATGCTTTCATTCAACAATTTCACAATAATATTGGTCCTAAGATTACTTTGACTAATTTGATTTATTGTAAGCAAGGTGTTAAAGAAAAAGTGACTAATTTTATTGGTAGATATAAACATATGTATTCTAAGATTGCTTATCTTATGCTTGATCAATATGTTCAAAGAATTTTTATTTCTAATTTACAAAAGACATTAAGGTTAAGCTTCTATTTTGTGAGTTTTCTTCTTTTATGCAGTTGTGTGCAGTGCTTCATAATTATCAGCTTCAAGTGAGTCAATTTGAATCATCTCCTTCAATGTCTTTGGTTGATAAGAATGAAAGTGTTCAACAATCTTTTGCAAAGTTTAAACCGAACAAGGGTGATGAGGATAAATAATGGCTCAATTTTGTCTATGATTTCTATACTTTTACTGGGTTTTGACAAGGGTCTAAACACTGTGTAATTCCTAAAGCTCTATTAAACAATGATCCTATTATGTTTTTATAAACTTGACAAAATGGCATGAACTTACCCTTATATATTCTATTTTTTTGGTTGAAATTATGATCAATGGTAAAGTGGCCAAGTTATGTGATTTATCCATATTAATCTTGCATGTAGTTAAATAAATGTTATTCTGATATGAAATAGATATACCTTTGTTTTGTGCATGCTAATGTCATGATGCAGGAGTTAATGCATAGTAGGAAATGGTCAAAGATTCATAGTGTGGAAGTTAGCTGGTTGAAGACAACGTCTTAGAAAGATGAGTATTGAAGGAGTCAACAGTTGGTTATCTACAACTCAAAGAGTGTAATTATGAAACTTTGGTGTTCATGTTTGTAGGAGAGTAAATCTAGGAAGGATAGTTACGCTATATTTCCTCTATAGTTGAAACAGCTTGATTGTTTCATATTCAGAGTGTAACTCTCTGTCCTCTTTCTTATGTTGTAATAAATGGCATCCTCTTAATGTTCTGGGAGTGGAATTTACAGTAGTTACGAGTTTCTCCATTATAAATAAGTTCAGATATCCCTTCTCAGGGACGATGAACATCAGCTCATGGGGGCTTCACTTTGTGACTTGGGTTATAGCACATGTGTTCATGGCATACTAAAGAATCTCCCTATTTTCAAAAAATATTGCCCTAAACTCCTATTTTATCACCCCCCTCCCAATACATAACTTGAATTAAAAACCCCTCTATTTTCAACATATATTGCATTTTTTCATAGCCCAAATAAAAAACCCCCTATTTTCACCAGATAGGCAATACATTGAGCTCATTTTTGGGGATATTAAACCCCCCAATATGAATGCACATGATAAAATATTTCCTAGTCAGTGAAGCCCCCATGTATTAGCTATTGTAATTTCCAATCTTTTATTATAGAACGGTTTTCAACAAATATTATGATGTAGCAAGTGTTTTTAGATTAATAAGATAATATCCTAGTTTGCAACACTGAGATGAGTTTTATGAAGACTCACTAAGGGGGGACACTTAGTAAGAATTCTACCCTTTATATTTAGCAGTTATTTTCCTTTAGTATTTAGTTTTTTGTCTTGGAACTTGACTATTCCTACAGCCACTGGAAATCATCTTCTGATTGTTCCTACAACCAAGGCAGACAAAGTAGTTTCATGCCTGCTTGTTGTGGACTAAGTTCTTGTTCATTCTGAATTCAAGGTAGTTTCTATTCAAGCATTTTAGTTATTACTTCTTACATACACTTTACTTTCAATAATGTTTTCTCTTTAAGAATAATGACTACAACAAGGACTTTAGTGCATATACCTTTATGACCCATTTCAAGTATATGCCCTGGGTTGATAGAGAAATGAGCTTTCATGATGATCATATAACTAGTTAGTATGGATGTTCAATTCCTAATGGAGCTATGCAACTCATAACTATTGACCCTTTGAAATTCAAATTGCTAGTCAATGGTCTTCCCTGAAGGTTTATCATAAACCATCTTCCAAACAGGAGTTCCTGCATCAATTTAATGCACCTTCCCATTCTAAAAATCTTGCAACCAAGGAAGGCGGACTTGATGTCCCACCTTCTTCCTAATCATGTCAAGAACATACATAATAAACACTTCCATTTTTTTTGTGGGAGTACATTCTCCATTAATAAATACATCATCATTCCATCTCATGTTCTTCTCTTCCATATCCACTCCACTTCCTAGGTCCATTTTGCCTTTTCAGCCAATTTTTAAAATCAATATTGCAACTACTTCCAACATGACCATATCTTCTGCATTTTTCACACTCCAGGTATGTACTTAACAACTTGTGTATATTATTTCTTTCAAATGCATGTATTTCACTATAGTCTAATTAACATGAATACTTCACATGGCACATTCTTTTCTGCTTTCTTGCATAACATGTGTGGACACCTGTCAACATTTAGGTTTGGGGGAAAAGGTATGCTTGTGTTATTCTATAATACATGTGTCATAATAATTCATCCATGTTCCACATCAGAAAACCTCTTTGAAATATGCCATTATGTCATTTGTGATAGTCTGTATTAAGTGACATGACCTCTCTTTTAAAGTTGCATGCTTGAGCCTAGTTGCACTGATGCCACCAACATTTCTAAGTCATAATAGCCTTTCTCAATTAATTTAATTGTCATTATTATGCGATAAGTCGAGAAATATGAATTTGAAGGGTTTTGTCTTGGTGGAAGGTTGGAAGTTATAGGAAACATTCATAATCTTCAAAATAGTATTTTCAAGAAAACAGAAGGATGCAACTAGAGGTAAAATATTGGAGGGTCTCTTATTAGGAATGAACCTATAGATAATTCCATACTTCTACAAGATCAAATTTGTGAGCCAAAATTCAGACAATGTGGCTGGATGGATTATTTCTTGAAGCTTGATGGGTTTGACAATGACATTACTTTACAATTTTCTCACACCTTCTCCTATGGTGAAGAAATGGTGAAAGGGTTGAAAGTAATTGCTATGAAGGAACGTATAGCAAAGGTCTTAGGACTACCTATGGATGGAGAAAAATACCCCGAGTCCAAAGATGCTAGATCTGCTAGAGCAAAATTCACCAAACCTCGTGATCCTCCTCTTGAGGTGGACAAACAAGGGCCTTAGAGACTTTCTTTGCCAAGAAAATGGAAACAAGTAGCAGTGTACATGATCAAATATCTTACCTATGAGGGTAGACAATCTTTCCTCCATTCTCTTTATTTCAAATTGTTAAGCCACATGAGACATGGATGAAGGATGAATGTTCCAAATGTCTTGTACAATTTTCTCTAAGTCATGGCAGATGAAACACAGAAAGGTAGGTCAAACTCTATCTCTAATCATTGTTTGATAAAATTGCTTGTAGAAAGGTCTTTACAAAATGTTTCCAAGATGACTTAGGATGAATTTGTGGTAATAAAAAAATTTAAAGTAACTAATGTTAGAAGTAGGGCTCAATCTTCAAAATCAAGGGCTAGGGCAACTGAGGAACTATCAAAATAACCCCGGGAGTTTCAACATCCAGGGTTACCTCTACTATGGACCCTCTTGTAGCAGAACATTCATCTAGTGATAGAAGTTAATCTTCAACAGACCCAAATGTTAATGTTCAAATTGAAACTTCAAATAAGAGTAGGGTTGTTGTTCAAAAGGAGAAAGGTAAAGCAAAGAAAGATGAAGCAACAAGGGAAAGGACACGAAAACAAAAAATAGAAAAGGAAAACATGAGCCCTAGGAAAAGGAAAAATGAAGATGAAAAGACACCTGCTACCACTATGTGGGCTGGAATTTCTATTAAACGACCTAAATATGCCAAACCCTCCAAAATATTAAAAAATCCCACCACAAAGAATAAGCCACAGGCTCAGAGGGAAACCTAGGAAGATTATACATAATGAGCCTAGCATAAAAATTCAAATTGACTCTTCAAGGTCTGAGCAATCTACCCCTAGTACAAAAAAATGAGAAGAAGAGGCAAAACAATATGAGGAGATGAGATATTTATCTCCAGAACAATAGGGCCAAGTGATGGAGGAGAAACACCTTCAAGAGGATATAGGTTTGAGTGGCCTTGCTGGATTAGCCGCTGCAGTAGAACAAATGACCAAGAAAGAACCAAATAAGGAAAAAGAAGAGGGATTAGTTCAGAAAAGGCCCCATGTTGAAAGACATAGACCCACCGATTTCTCATGGATGTTTGTAGCTTTGGATTTATATAAGGATATGTTGGAAAAAGAAGAAGAAGAATGGAATAAAGAAAAACTTAAGTTGCAGGAAAAGATTAGTCAAAAAAATGAAGAGATTGAGAAGAAAAATAAAGAAATTGTTGCATTACAGAATAAGGTGGATAATGTAGTAACTAGGATACCACTGATTGTAGGATGCATAACACCACCCTAAGTGTATGCCATGTACCTAAAAGAACTCAATCTCTCTTTCAAATTGTCAAGAAATATTTTAGACAGATCATTCCATTGAAACTCCTCAAGAGTTTTATCAGATGTATCAATCCTCTCCTACAACAACTAAAAATTTCTTTGTGAGTTTTATCTTCACAATTATGCAATTCCTAATGACAATGATTGGAATCATTCATTGTATATTGGTGATATTCATATCAGATCTCTCATGTCATGGATTCAGAATGAAAATAATCGGGGGTGATAGTTCAGATCATATAGGGAAGAGGAACTTTGGATTCCCTTGTCCTTAAGGGATAAAGGTATAAATCTAAGATGCCTCTACTTTTATTGGAAAAATATTTTATAACACCTAAATGTAAATCTGAAATCTTAGCCCTGAGAGAAGAGATATTCCAAGAGTTAGAGCATATGAGTTCTGCTGAAGGACAAATAGTGATGGGAAATTTGTCATAAAGATGGAATAGTTTAACAGAGGAATTGCAGTGGGTAGAATCACATTCCCTTCAAAACCATTATACAGTTGTTAGAAGAGCACCATTGTACATACATCTAGGTTGATCAAAACAAAATAATTAGCTTCCTCTCATTTTTCAGCCACCAATGCTCTTATGGCCAATTCCAGATTGCAGGTAGTGTGGAAATGTTTTCTTATGAAGCAGTAGAAAAAGATAAATGGGATAGACTAGAGAAAAAAAAAGGGTTCTACTACAGCCTTGCTAATAAAGGGTTGTGTCAGGTTATTCCTGGTGATTACAGGTTGTAGACTAAAATGTGCAACATTGTGCCTACTGGAGGACCAACATGAAGATAGGTTGGGGGGAACGATGAGCACAAATAATGGCTCAATTTTGTCTATGATATCTATACTTTTACTAGGTTTTGACAAGGGTCTAGATACTGTCTAAGTCCTAAATCTCTGTTAAACAATGATCATGTCATGTTTTTATAAACTTGACAAAAAGGTATGAACTTACCCTTATATATTCCTTTTTTTGGTTGAAATTGTGATCAATGGTAAAGTGGCCACTCTATGTGATTTATCCATATTAATATTGAATGTAGTTAGATAAATGTTATTATGATATGAAATAGATATACCTTTTTTTTGTGCACACTAATGTCATGATGCAGGAGTTAATGCAGAGCAAGAAATGATCAAAGATTCATAGCATGGAAGTTAGCTGGTTGAAGACAAAGTCTCAGTAAGATGAGTATTTAAAAGAGTCAACAATGGTTATCTACAGCTCAGAGAGTGTAATTATGAAGCTTCAATATTCATGTTTGTAGGAGAATAAATCTAGGAAGGATAGTTACACTAGATTTCCTCTATAGTTGAAACAACTTGACTATTTCCTATTTGGAGTGTAACTCCCTATCCTCTTTCTTATGTTGTAATAAACGGAATCCTCCTAATGTTTTGGGAGTGGACTTTCTAGTAGTTAGAGTTAGTTAGGAGTTTCTCCATTATAAATAAGTTCAGATATCCCTTCTCAGGGATGGTGAACATCAGCTATTGTAATTCTAGTCTTTTATTGTAGAATAGTTTTTAGAAAATATTATGTTGTAACAAGTGTTTTTAGATTAATAAGATAATATCCCAGTTTGTAGCACTAAGTTGAGTTTTATGAAGACTCACTAAGGGGGGCCACTTACTGAGAAGTCTAATTGATTAGTTATTTTCCTTTAGTGTTTAGTTTATTGTCCTAGCGGTTGACTGCTCCTGTAGCCACTAAAAATCATCATGTGATTGTTCCTGCAACCAAGGTAGACATAATAGTTTCTTGCCTGCTTGCTATGGACTATGTTCTTGTTCTTTCTAAATTCAAGGTAGTTTCTATTCAAGCATTTCAGTTATTACTTCTTCCATACACTTTACTTTCAAGAATGTTTTCTCTTTAAGTAGAATGACTGCAATGAGGACTTTAGTGCATATACCTTGCTGACCCATTTAAATTATACGCCCCGGGTTGATAGAGAAATGAGATTTCATGATGATCATATAGCTACTTAGTATGGATGTCCAATCCCTAAGTCATGGCCTCAGATTCTAGTTATTAGAACCATTAAGGGAGCCAAACAAATAGATTCATCAAGTTCAATGACAACAACAATACCCAAGTAGCATCTGCAAAAATAGGTGTGCCTCCTTTATCCAAGTATTTTAGAAAAGAATTTACTCCTTTCTAAATATTTGCATGCAGGTGTCATGACGCAATTGTTGAATAAGAATGTGTTGAAACTTCCTCCCATCAAACCAATAGATACTTCAAAACCTTTGCCAATATCGTCATCAACTTGGTTATGATACTAAAAAATGTTATTTCATAAGGAGTAGAATTCAATAGTTTATTGAAAATAATACCATATCTGTAGCTAGTGTGAATGACAAAGGAAAGACATCTATAGTTCCTCTTAATCAAAATATTCAAATATTTACTAATCATTTTCCTTTGCATTCTACTAATGTGATCGAGTCTGAGAATCTTGCATTTTCTCCCAATGACCTTGGCCTTGAGTCTAACAATATGGTCAATCTTGTTGGTAAACCTACACCTCTTAAGAACCTATGCATTACCTTTGATCCTAGGGAGTATATTGAAGCACCTGATGGCCAACTATATATCACTATGAAGATCAAAGACAAACTCTCACAAGGGGTGCTCATTGATCTAGCATGTATGGTGAATGTGTTAAGTAAAGAATATCTTTACACTTTACAGTTGCATCAAGTAACATATGATAAATCTGATGTAGTGGTTAAAGTTTCTGATGATTTCTCTTGTCCTAATATTCATTCTATTACTCCTCACATTGAGGTTAGTACTGAGTGCTTAGATTTCCTTTTTGCTATCATTCCTACATCAGATCAATTTTGTGTGTAGTTGGGACATCCTTGGCTCTCTTCCATGAAAGTGATTCCTTCTACCATTCATAAATGTCTCTAATTTCCTTATAATGATAAAATCATAACAATTGATTATAGCATGTACCAACCCACGATGAAGCATGGAGATGTTAATATTGATTATTTTTTGTCTAAATAATTTGAGCCTCTTAAGCCTCAAAGGGATGCTCTTTTCCAATTTTATCGATATTGGAAGAATGATATGATCTTATCTTTGAGTAAGCCTAGAGATCCTAGACCTATTTATCCTCCTCATGATGGACCCAGTCTCCTTCCTACACCTTCTATTCCTCCTTTATATGTTGCAATTCCACCTCCTACATCTTACAAAGGGAAGCATCTAGCATCTCCTATCTTTCAGCCTAGTAGACCTTCTCCCATTTCTCATCCTTTGAAGGAAGAGAAGAAGCCTATTTCTATTTATCCTAAACCTTCACAACCCTCATCTAAAACTAAAAGAAACCATTGTGTAAGAGAATTCTAGTGAAGACATTGTGCTAAGGCTTGTGAACTTGATTCTCAACCCATTTCCTCCCTCAAGACTCCAAATGTTGACATGATTTCATTTGTCCAGCCTTAACCTAACCCTAGGGAGGAAGTTCAACCTAAATATCCAAGATTAAAAATGCTTAAGAAAGATGATGGTCCATGTTCTATTTCTATTAATGAACCTATTTTTATTAATCTTGATGAAGAAATGGATGAAAATGATGTTCATGCTAGAAACATTGATGCTTATGATTCCAATGATGAATATGAACTTGTTGATGTTGACAATGACTTATCTAAACAATTTTCAAAAGCATAATCCTATCTCCTAGAAACAAACAAGGTGACTCGTCATTATAGCATGGTCCTTGTTTGCAACTTGAGATAGATCCATCTATCGTACTCGAAGTTGCTCCTCTTGCATCTTGTCCACCTTTCCAAAACAATGTTTAGCAAGATTGGGAGGTGGATGATTTGCTCGATTAGCTTCATTTGTGTCATAGACTCTTTCTCTCTCTCTCTCTTCTCTTGCTTGTTGGTGACATTCCTCTAGTTTCTCAATTCTTCTATTTGTTGTCCCTAGTGTTGTCTACTTGAGGATGATGCAAAGCGTTGAGATCTCTTTTGGTCTCTCCTATGTTGACTCAAAATACACATGTGCCCTTCTTCCATTATGGTTCTACTTTCTTTGGGGAATGAGGAAAATTCAATGCAAATATACTTCATGATATACATTATTTACCATATGAGCATAGTAACCCCAGAGTTAAGTAAAACCCTTATGTGTTTTGTAATCATTGTCCTTTGATTTGTCTTTTATTGGGAGCATATTATTGTGATAACGTGTTTATCTTTTGGATGCATGTATACAACCTTAAAGAAATAGCTCCCATTCTGGTGTATGGAATCACTTTAACATGGGGACATACACTTCGCTCAATATTTCACTCTTTGCCTATCTCAATACTCAAGTTACTTTATGAACTTAGTCTTTTTCTTTGTAATTTTGTTATTTTTTCTCTTTCATGTCTCATACTAAGCAAACCTTACTAGGCTAGTATTCATGATTCTCTTTCTTATTATGTCTCTTTTATTTTGATATTAAAGTAGTAAGATCCTAAAGTCCTCTGGGGGCTTGGTGTATCTTGCCTCTTTGATGACTTGATAAAAGATTTTCAATGTAACCCTTTGTACTTTACCAAGAGTATTCTTAGTCTCATACTCCCACTAAAGTGAGGGATAAATGTAGCATCCTAAATTATACTCCCTTAGAATTTTGTCCACATTTGGGCCCTCACCTTGGTGTTCATATCCCAAGGCCTCATCAAAGCCCTGATTTTGCTTACACCATGCAAATAAATCATTTTTTCTAGAATGCACACTTTCTTGCCCCATTTCATGTGTCCTTGATTGGTCAAGACCTGGGCGCTAGCTCCCTATTCCTCAATGATTAGAATGCCAAGTGCTCTCGTCCTCCCAATCAAGATATATTTTTGGTCCCTTCAATGGTAATATTATTTTGGCAGGGACCTAGATCTCCTATTGGCTCATGTTGGAAAATTAAATAGTTTTTCAATGAGCATGTATAAAAGGAGGTCTACCCCTCTCATTTTTTATACCAATTTGAATTCATATCCGCTCAAGAGAGAAAAAATGATATCTAGATTCAAGTGAGCAAGCAATCAGTCTTCTTTCAAGCATTGAATTAGAAGTGAGGTCAAGATTCAATAATTGGAGTTGGCATTCATGTTCTATGTTTATGAAGACTTCATGAAACCCTAATTCCTTGTGGAGATAAACAAAACTCCATTAAAATGTACAACATTAGTGTTTAAGATATTATTCAACATTTCCCTCAAAAGGGGATCACTTTCATTACTATAATTCAATAACATTTTATTTCTATTTCATGGTTAATTCCAAAACCAGGTTTTGACCTAAGGCAAACCCCTATTCCCAACCTATTTCCCTTCTCTAGTGTGTCCAAGAACAGGTACAGAGTTGTGATATTCAGAATTGGCTTTATTTACAAAGACAAACAAGTTCTCCTTTGGATGATGAAAAGTGAGGATGACTAGAGTGACGGGCATTCTAGTCCTAATATTTTGGAAGTTCCTTCTAGGAATAGATCTTAACACTCTTACATTTCTCAAATTCAAGTTTGTGGCTCGATTTGATGACTGTAGCTCATTGTTTATGTGTTTTTGATAAGATGATGAAACAATAAGGATCCGGTCAACTACTGAGAGGGGGGGTTGAATCAGTAGACAGGAAATATGATAAACTTTCACCAAACTTAATCCCAACTCAAAAACAACTTGCTAAACTAACTGGTTTAGACACTGTAACAAAAACTACAACTGCACTGTCAAACTTTACCGATTGACCAAAACATCAATGATACAATGTAACAGATCTGAAACTCAAATACCATTTAACCAAAACATTAAACCACTTTACTTACATTAGTAATAGCTCATTTCATATCACTTTCGTTCATCTAAACATATCTAAGTGGATTTACTAGTTAATCATATCAACCATATCAAAACACATCCACAAAATCATTCACCACTTAACACAATGATTTTTCACGTGGAAACCCAAATGAGAAAAACCACAGTGGGGATGAATACCCACAAGTATTCTGAACTCTTCTGAAGTTTTCTTTGTTAGGAGCCAAGCCTTCTTAGAAGCTTATGCAATAATGTCCTATTAAGAATGGATCTGATTAGGGACCACCCGATTAAGGGATTGACTACAATACCCTATTAAAGGTAACCTCAGTAGAGGATTTCAAATCCAAGCTAATGGATCACCTAGATAGAGGATTTAAACAAGAAGCATGTTAAAGCTTACCTGGTTAAGGGATTTAACTGTTGTAATGGTTAGAGAACAACGGGTTCTTTGTTGATCTGGAAATAGCACTATCTTGCTTAGTCAGATCCTTTTCTACCCCTATCTACCTTCACAACATTCTGCAGACACTCCTTTTGGTTCAGCAATAATTACACTAACAAACTTAACCAATTTTCCAACACAATTACAAACAACTCATCGACCTTAACTACAAATACAATAGGTCAATAACACATCACAAAACCTACAAATCTCATAGATATTACAAACATATTGGTTCAATCATGATCATTGGATTACATAGAAATTAACTACACATTGTTCTAGACAACTTCAACCGCTCTTGGATCACCGCACATTGGATCATGTAGCTCATCATGTGTTTTTCACTTCATGCTATGTATTTGCTCATTCCCAAGATAAATAGTTATCATCACATGCCAAAACCACTTTGAAACTCATCACATGTGTCATTCTTACATGGCATACTTATCTTTGATCATCATTTGGTCATAGATCATCATAAATGATTCATCAAGCTCCATTGGTTAGGGTTCGACATATCAACTAGTTAGGGTTATCGGTTGATCTCTGCTTCAATAACAATATCGGTTTCCTTCATTGCTTTACCAATACTAGTTGATTTACAACATCACTACCAGTTTGCAATACATCTTTAATACCAGTTACTATTGATATCAATGACAACACTTATACTTCATCAATGCAATCTTCATGCAATGCCAACAATATCCCCCTTTGGCATTGATGGCAATACAAATATCAATACCCTTTGATTATGATGATTAGAGTAAAGCATATACATAGGTATAGGAATCTTGGTTTACATTTTTCCAATCATATACTCTCCTTCAACTGCATCTCCATGTCTTCAGCTGGTAACTGGCTATCAATCATATACAGTTCTTCTTCCTCTTTGACAACAATGCCAAAGTGAAGGTTAACCATTCCATGATTCACCGATCTGCAAATAGTCGCTCCCCCTGTGGAGTAGCTCCACTCTACACCAATCTTGCTTTAATATTTTCAATAAGCTTTGGGACTGATGTCTTCCACATCTGCTTAATTAACTTCATGTAGGGGTACAACCCCTAACTTACCTCTAAGATACTCAAAAGTAGCCTAAGGCAGGAGTTTAGTAAAGATATCGACTAGTTTTTCCTTAGTAGATACATGCTCTAGTGACACATCTTTACTTTGGACTTTCTCTCTTAGGAAATGATACTTCAACTCAATATGCTTTGTCCTAGTATGCAACACCGAGTTCTTAGAAATGTTAATTGCACTGGTGTTATCATAGAAAATCCTTACCGGTTCTAATAGCTTCAACTTGAAACCTTCCAAAATGTGTTTCATCTAGATTGCTTGGGTGCAATTCATATATGCTGCAACATATTCAGCTTCAACAGTTGATTGAGAGATACAACTTTATTTCTTGCTGCTCCAAGACACTAGTCTTCCTCCAAGAAAGAATACTCCTCTGGTTGTACTCTTCTTGTCATCAACATTGTCTTCCTAGTCTTCATCTGTATATACTTTTAAATCAAATTCTCCTACATATGGATACCATAATCCATAATCAATTGTGCCTTTCAGATATCTGAAAATTCTTTTGGTTGCAACCATCTGTGTCTCCTTTGGGCTCTTCTGAAATCTAGCAACCAATCCTACTGCATGAGCAATGTTCAGTTTGTTGTGGACAACATAATTTAGTTTCCCTATCATTGATCTGTACTCCTTTTCATCCACTGATGTAGAATCATCCTCCTTACACAATTTACAGCCTATAACCATTGGTGTTCCAACTGGTTTACAGTCTCCCATTCCAGAAGTCTTCAATACTTCTTTCACTTACTTGTATTGTGTGATGAAAATACCTTCCTTCATCTGTTGGATTTGCAAACCTATGAAGAATTGTATCTCACCTACCAGTGACATCTCAAACTCATTCTTCATTTAATTAGCAAATCATGACAAATGTCATCATGACCTCCAAAAATTATATCATCCACAAATACCTCACATACCTGTATCTTATCTCCATATGTCTTGAGATATATGTTACTATCTTCACTGGTTCTTTGAAAACCTATCTTTCGCCAAGTGAGAGTGCAATATTTCATACCATGCTCTCGGTGATTGCTTCAATCCATATAATGCCTTATGTTTGCACACCATGTCCTTTTCTACAGTTAAATCATAACCATTTGGTTGTTAAATGTAGACTTCCTCTTCCAATATTCCCTTTAGGAATGTTGACTTAGCATCCATCTAATATACTTTGAATCCTCTATATACTGCAAATGCAAGTAGAGTCCTTACTCCTTCTATTGGCTTGATAGTGATTGTAATGTATTCATCACTAGTTGTCATTGATGAAACACTCTCACACACATATCTGATTACATTGACTACTGGTGTAACTTCAATTGGTTTACAATACCAACAGGTATGTTTAAGGTCTATCGCTAACCAGTACTTTGTGTCAACCGATATGTGCATAAGAGATAACCTATGAATACACTAAGTCAGCATCAAAACAAAAATTAAGATGAATATGGAAATCAAGTGGAAGATTCCAAGACAATGGTTCACTAGTTTTTTCCAACCGGTATTGACTATTCTAACCGGTATCCGATTTTGTGATGAGTTACCAGCACCGTTTTCTTAGCGGTCATTTGTGTGATGAGTTATGTCTAGATACACTGCACCTAGGAAATTGTGTTGTGATTTCCTTAGGCTGACATAAGATTTGTATGTCCATTTAAAGATATCTTAGTGAAACATTTTGTAACTAATAACAAATAGAGAGGTGTTATGTGAAAACTGAGAAAAAGATTTTGTTGAAGAGCAACAAGTGTTAAGATGAAGAGCAGTGTTAAATGTATTTAGAAGGATCTGATCAAGCAATTTTTGTGCTACTCAGAATAGATCAAACCATTCTTGTTGTTCTCTAACCATTACAATAGAATCAAATCCCTTAACTAAGTAAGCTCTAACAAGCTTCACTATACAAATCCTCTAACAAGGTGATCCATTAGTTTGGATTCTCAAATCCTCCAGCGAGGTTACTCTTAACAGTGTATAAGATTTTAATCAAGCTTGGGATCTCTAACAAGATTCGCTCCTAGCAGAGCTCTTTGTAAGACCTTAACCGGTCAGTTATCTATTACTGCAGATAGTTAACTTGTGAGTTCCATCTCACCATGGTTTTTACCTATTTGGGTTTTCCACATATAAACACTTGTGTTATGGTGGATGCTTTACTTTTTGTGGACTTTGTTATATCATTTTGGATAGCATATATTTTGTCTAAATTCTTGGTTAAGTTCATCTACCGATTAGTGTTTAAAGTAGTGTATGTCTTGGTGTCACTGATTCACCCCCCCCCCCTCTCTCAGTGATTTTCAAGTCCATCACCTTCCAATCTTGCAACTGGTGCAAATGTCTCACCATAGTCTTCACCTTCTTCTTGTGCTTATCCTTTGCATACCAATCTGGCTTTATTTTTTACCACTACTCCATCTTCATTCAGTTTATTTATGAATACCCATTTTGTACCTATTACATTTTTGTTCTCTGGTTTGGGTACCAATGACCATGTATTGTTCTTCTCTATATGGTCAAGTTCTTCTTCCATTGCCTTGATCCAGTCTTCATCTGTGAATGCTTCTTTTGCAGTTCTAGGCTCAATGGTGGAAATCATACAAGAGTTCTCTCTAAGCCTTGTTCTTAT
The DNA here is from genome assembly GCF_030272615.1 of Cryptomeria japonica. Lineage (NCBI taxonomy): Eukaryota > Viridiplantae > Streptophyta > Pinopsida > Cupressales > Cupressaceae > Cryptomeria > Cryptomeria japonica. Next base: position 591,181,130 of record NC_081412.1, on the reverse strand, counting down.
TAGAACATCTGCATTCACATCTCCAATAATTTGATCAAGGCTATGATTGAGTCTAACATACCTTGGAATAACATGTTCTTGATTTCCAAGTTCTTCTACTTCATTCTCTTCATCTTCTGCCGAACCTTCATGTTCCAATTGAACTGGGGCTACTCTGTTCTGTTCTCCAACTTTTGGCTTCACCGGTTCTAGTTCCAAAAATAGTGTGTAAGGTTATTCTTCCTCCTTCTCCTCACTGGTTTCTCTTGATTTCTCAGGAAACTCATCAACTCAGACATTTACACTTTCAATGATCTTCTTGGTCCGGTTGTTGTAACACTTGTAAGATTTTCTCTTGGTGGAGTAACCAAGAATTATGCCTTCATCACTCTTGGCATCAAACTTACCAACATAATCACCTCTTGATAAAACATTTGCTACCAAAGATCTTAAAGTAGCTAACATTAGGTGATCTACCATACCAATACTCATAGGGAGTTTTATCCTTACCTCTTTTAACTAGTATCTAGCTCATAGTGTAAACAGTTGTGCTAACAGCTACTCTAGAATGTCTTAGCTACACCTCCTTGAATGAGCATAGTCTTAGCAGCTTCAACAATTGACCGATTTTTCCTTTCTACAATACCATTCTGTTGTGGTGTCCTAGGTGTAGAAAGTTGCCTCTTAATTCCATTTTCTTCACAGTATCTAGTGAATTACTCTGAAGTAAATTCACCACCTTGATCAGTTCTTAAGCACTTTATCTTCTTACCACTTTCAGTTTTAGCTAAGGCTCTGAATGCCTTAAACATGCTAAATTATTTTGTCTTGTCTTTCAAGAATGTGACCCACATCATCCTTGAGCAATCATTAGTAAAAATCATGAAATATCGATCACCTTGAATACTCCTAGTCCTAATCGGTCCACAAAGTTCGGTATGAACCAAATCTAGCAAATGTTTTGTTGAGAAATATTTTCTCTTGAAGGTTGAGGATGTCATTCTCCCTAACTGGCATTCCTTGCACAAAGCATTCACTGGTTTGTCCAACTTTGGCAAACCTCTTACTGATTTGGACTTACTGTCTTTTATAATGTTATCAAAATTTACATTATAGAATCTCTAATGCCAAAGCCAACTATCTTCTACTTTTGCAATTAAACAATTGTTGACTTTAGAGATTAAATGAAACAAGTTACCTCTGGTCTATTTGTCGATTGTGAGTAGCTCACTTTTGCTTCCATAAATCTTGAATACTCCATTCTTGAATTCCAGTGGGTAACCTTTGTCATTGAGTTGAGCAACACTCAAAAGATTGTGCTTCAGACCTTGAACCCAGTAGACATCATCTGCACTACTCTTACCATTCAGAGAGATGGATCCATTTCCTTTCACCATGCAAGGTGAGTCATTTCCAAATCTCACAACACCTCCATTAAAATCTCTCAAAGTAAGAAACTTACTTTGGTCATCAATCATGTGGTGTGAAAAATTACTATCTATAATCCAATCATCTGAACTATCCATGTGAGAGACCAATGCCTTCTGATCTGAAATCTCTTCTTTAATAGCAACAAAGACAATGTCCTCATTTCATATGTAATTCCCCCATCCACTGCAATGAGACAATCTCTTTTACCTTTGCCTTTATACTTCTCATGTTTTTTCTCATCATCTCCATTAGGATAGTTAGTAGCAATATGTCCAGTCTGATTACATGCAAAACACTTCAAAGGTAGTTTACCTCTGTACTTACTGGTACCTCTAGGTAACCGCTTGGCCAACAATGCTTCAAGCTCAATCAAATTATCTTCATCATCTACCTCTTTGCTGGATCTAGACTCATGACTATAGCTCACTTCTCTACTTTTCCTTACCGGTGGGGTTGAGACTGAGGCTCTAAATGTAGATTTTGATCTCTAAACACTTCCATCAAAACCATTTAATTCAAATACAGTTAATTTACCAATGATAAAATCAAGAGTTACCTTTGTTTTATCAATAGATTTGAGCTCCTGAATGGCTGCAACTCAGATAGCATAGACTGGTAGAAGGGTTCTCAACACCTTTCTAACCACTATGGTATCCTCCATTGTACCTCCAACACTTTTGATCTCACTGACTAACTCTTTGATCCTCTGACCATACTATTGAATGTTTTCACTTTCAGCCATCCGCATATCATCAAATTTCCCTCTTGGACTCTCTTCTTTGGCATCTTAACATGCTCATCACCGCTATAGTTATCTTCCAGTTTCTTCCATACTTCATATGGAGTCTCCAATCCATGAACATCAACATACTGTGAGTCAAACAAGGAACTGATAATGGCCTCCAATTCTTGATTGTTCTCTCATTGCTCCTTCTTTTGATCATCTGACGAAATCCCACTAGGAAAGTTATATTTAGTAACAACATGTTCCCAATATTGACTTCCTAATCTCTTGATATAGATCTTCATCCTATCACTCTAGATTTTGTAGTTTTCCCTATTGAATTTTGGACCTTCTTTCTTCATCATGTTCTCCTAGATTTTTTCCTCAAGCTAATGGCTTAAACACAAGAGGACCTAAAATGCTCTGATACCAATTGATAATATGATGAAACAATAAGGATCTGGTCAACTACTGAGAGGGGGGGTGAATCAATAGATAGAAAATATGATAAATTTTCACCAAACTTAATCCCAACTCAGAAACAACTTGCTAAACTAACTAGTTTAGACATGTAACAAAAAATGTAACTGCACTATCAAACTTTACTGGTTGACCAAAACATCAATGATACAATGTAATAGATCTGAAACTCAAATACCATTTGACCAAAATACTAAACCACTTTACTAACATTAGTAATAGCTCATTTCAGATCACCTCCAGTCATCAAAACATATCTAAGTGGATTTTCTAGTTAATCATATCAAAACATATCCACAAAATCATTCACTACTTGACACAATGATTTTTCACATGGAAATCCAAATGGGAAAAACCATGGTGGGGATGAATACCCACAAGTATTCTAAACTCTTCTGAATTTTGCCCTGTTAGGAGCCAAGCCTTGTTAGAAGCTTATATAATAATGTCCTGTTAAGAACATATCCGGTTAGGGACCACCCGGTTAAGGGATTGATTGCAATACCCTATTAAAGGTAACCTTGGTATAGGATTTCAAATCCAAGCTAATGGATCACCTAGTTAGAGGATTTAAACAAGAAGCCTATTAAGTCTTACCCGGTTAAGGGATTTAACTGTTGTAATAGTTAGAGAACAACAAGTTCTTTGTTGATCTGGAAATAACACTATCTTTCTTAGTCAGATCCTTTTCTACTCCTATCTGCCTTCACAACATTCTATAGATACTCCTTTTGGTTTGGCAATAATCACACTACCACACTTAACCAAATTGCCAACATAATTACAAACAACTCATTCACCTTAAATACAAATACAATAGGTCAATAACACATCACAAAACCTACAAATCTCATAGAGATTACAAGCATATTGGTTCAATCATGACCATTGGATTACATAGCAATCAACTACACATTGTTCTAGACAACTTCAACCGCTCCTAGATTACCGCACATTGGATCATGTAGCTCATCACATGTTTTTCACTTCATGCTATGCATTTTCTTATTCCCAAGATAAACGGTTATCATCACGCATCAAAACCACTTTGAAACTCATCATGTGCATCATGCTTACATGGCATCTTTATCTCTGATCATCATAACCGATTCACCAAGCTCCATCGGTTAGGGTTCGGTATATCAACTAGTTAGGGTTGCCGATTGATCTCTGCTTCAATAACAATATCGGTTTCCTTCACCGCTTTACCAATACCAGTTGTTTTACAACATCACTACCAGTTTGCAATACATCTTCAATACTAGTCACTATTTAAATCAATGACAACACTTATAATTCATCAATGCAATCTTTATGCAATGCCAATAATTTTCACTTCAATTCCAACACATTTACCCTAATTTCAGAATTTTTATATTTTAATTTAAAAGAGGATCCCTCCCCAAAGTGAATCTAATAAGAATTCCTAGCCCTATCCTTGTAGATTTATGGCTAGATTGATTGGGTTCATGCCTCTTTTAATGTAATGGACCCTAAGTTTAAATATTAGTGGTCTTCTCCCCTCTAATGGGGAAAACCTTAATATTTTTTACCATTCCAAGTCTATTGATCTGAAAAGTAAGAATGATCTTAAAGAGAAGTTGAAGATACAATGGATTAAGAAAGTAGATGAAGATACATTTATGAATGGATATTCACCCTTAGTTGACCAATATTGATTCTTCTTAGAACTAAGCATAGTGATGTGTCTAGGGGGAGATTTGTCTAAAAATCTTTTAATTTACCCCCTTAAATATTTGGGTGCTAAATTATCTTTAGCATTGTTGATTGATAAAGAGTGCTTAGGAATCTTGTTCTCCCAATGTGATTTTTAGATGAATATGCAAAAGAGGTGATCTGGATATGGAAACAATCTAAAATATGGATAACAAAAGAAGTTTAGATGGTTATAGATTGATTTATTGGAGCAGAATTTAGTGTCATTATCTATTGTAGAAGCAAAATATTGTGTGACAATTCCTTGTGGTATGCGAATCATTAGATGAATTAAACTTTGAAATAATTAAGGAGGAGACTCAAAGCTTATCTTATGTCTCTTGGATTGGTGTGGTAGCTTCTCTTAGGGGTAGAAATGTAGTATATGTTTCCTCAATTTCACTACACTTATGACATGGTATAAAATGAGCCATTTTTTCAAATTTGTCCCACTTCAACAAAAATGAAAAATTACCTCTTTGTGTTTGTGGTGGCACAAGACAAAATCCATACTAATGCATTCTCATGGTGTCTCCAATATTGGTAATGGTTGATATCATCTTGCTTCACTACTTTAACATGTTTACATACCCGACAACCTTGTGCCATTCTTTTTACATCTACACTCATCCCTGACCAATAGTAAATCTCATTCATGTGTGCTAATGTCTTGTCCACTCAAACACCCACTATATTTCTCCTTCATGATGTTTCCCCTCATTGAACCTTGATGTATACGCAACCTCTTTCCCTTAAGCAACAAATTTTCTTATATAAAACATTCCAGCCATGGAGTTCTATCAGTCTCAATTGGACTCTTACATGCAACCCAAGCTTCTTTAAGATTTGCATCCTCTTTATACAACTCTCCCAAGTACAATCAAAACTAGCAACACTTACTCTCAATTGATTCAACAACAAACACCTCCTACTTAATGCATCAACAACTCTATTTGATTTTCCACTTCCATCCTTCAAAACAAAAGAATAACTTTGTAAGAACTCAAGCCAATTCACATGTTTTTTACTCAATTTACCTTGGTTATTGATGAATTGTAATGTATGATGATCAGTGTACAACACAAATGCCTTCAGTAATAAATAATGATTGACTTAGAACTCTCCCTATCACTATCCCACTTCCATCATAATCAACTTGGAATACTTTTCCAAAGTTAGGAACTGCTAACACGAATTGTTCTATCACCTTTGCCTTTAAAATATGAAAACTTCTCTCTACTATAGCTATCCAAACAAGTTCCATTTTATTTATTTTCATGGTTTCCATAATCGATGCACAAAGGGTGAACTCACAATACTAGTTCCCACTTTTTGACCAACTTTGACACTTATATGAATATTTTGAGAAAAAACCTTCACTTTCCGACACCTATAACTTTTAAACCGTTAAGAATTTGAAGATGATATAAACTAGTGATTTTTAACATCTTGTTTGTAGATTCTAAATATATTTTTTTCAAATTTGTTTTAATAAAATTTTATTGATTTTTCCATCTCCCTCAAAAGGTAATTTTTTACAGCAAACAACATTTTTTAAGAGTGATGTGTATCCCGAAATGCATAATTTTTTTTCTATAAATGATAAATACTTAATTATTTTGAATTTTGGTTTGTAACATCAATACCCAGGGCATGCAGTTGGTTTGATAGTGATATGTTGAATATTTTTCATTTTATTAAGTTTTGAAGTTTGACTAATTATAATTTAGATATAGGTGTACGTTTGAACACATAACTTGTTCTATATATGTCAAAATTGAATTTTCTTTTTTTTGTTAGAAAGAAAACATCAATACCTAGAGCATAGATATTTTTCAGATTTTTTTTGAATTAGTTTACTATTTTTCCCAATGCATTGAACAAAGAAGTTCATGTTCAGTGAAAAACCTACATTCATAAGAAATAAAATAAAATTATATTAATGAAATTAAATATATTAAAAGTTATACTATTTGGAAAGCTTATAATAAGGACTAAATACTTAAAAAAAATAAAAATTTAAATGAATTAATTTGACCCCCCAAAAGCTAATGTAAAATTGGTTTTTTATCAGCATTTGATAGATGCAAAGGAGACTCCATTGCAAGTATGATTTAGAAGTAGAGAGGTTCTATCCAAGAAATTTTGATCTAAGAGCCTTTGATTTGACTCTCTTCAATTAATTACTTAAAATGGGACCTCTTAAAGCTTAAATCATTATATTTTCTAAAAAAATGTATGATTTCAGAAAAATCAGGATGTACCAAAAAGTGGGAACCAGCTTTGTGAGTTCACCCCAAATCCCTCTAAATTTTTTGATAAAATTTCTATAGAAGCTTGCTAACCCATGGACACTTCTTGCTTCAACCATACCCTTCGATGAATGCAAATTTCAAAAAAAAAATTACCTTTTCTGAATCCATTTTCAAACCACTTCTAGAAACAAGAAAACCCAAATAAACCAATTCTTCCTTCATGAAACTACACTTTTCAAATTTACCATCAACTTCTCTTCTTTCATCCTTTGTAGAACTTCTCTAACATGCTGCAAGTGCTCTTCTTTGTTCTTACTAAATATTGAAATGTCATCTAAATATACAATCACAAACTGACCAAGATAGGGCTTCAAAACTTCATTCATGAACCTCATGAAAGTGTTGGGTGCACTAGTTAATCCAAATTATATCACCAACCATTTGTGCAATCCATCATTTATTTTGAATGAATTCTTCCTTTTATCCCTTTCTCTTATCCTTATTTAATGATAACCACTCTTCAAATCAATTTTAGTGAAGTATTTGGCTCATCTCAAGCAATCCACCATATCATCCATTCTTGGTAATGGGAACCAGTACTTGATGGTTATCTTGTTTATTTCCCTCAAATCAATACACATTCGCTAATCTCCATCCTTCTTTGGTTCCAACACTACTGGAACTGCACACGAATTCAAGATTCTCTAATAATCTCATTATCAAGAACTCTTACACTTGCCTATTTATCTCCTCATTCTCTTTCATTACATCCTATATCGTTATTTATTTGTAAAACTTGAACCAAGAATCAAATCCATACTATGACTAATGCTTCTCATGGGCACGACAACCCATTGGGCAATCCCATCATCACATTTTTTGCCTTCTCCTCCAAAATATCTCTTATCTCCTTTGGTATTTCATCCTCTTTATTTGCTACCCCAACTATTGCTGATTTGGGAACTATGGCAGAACATGTTCTCTCACTTTTGAATTCTCTCAGGAACTGATTTCCGGTAATTAAACATACTTTTAGTTTATCTTCATTCTCCTCTTCTCTATTCTTCATTAGATTCAAGATGTACTCTCTTCCATCCTTCTTGATTGCATACATATTCATTTCACCATCATGAGCAACATTCCTATCAAATTTCTACAATCTACCCAAGTGAATATGACACATGTCCATTGGCATTATGTCACACATGACTTCATCCTTGTAGTTTCCAATCTAGAAACTCACCAAGCATTGTGCATTCACCAATAAGTGATGCTCATTTTGCAACTATGAAACTCTATATGGATTGGGATGCTTAATTTTTTTAATTTCATCTTTCTTACCATTTCCTCCAACACAATATTATCGGTGCTATTTTTGTCTACAATAACTTTGCAACATTTTTCATTTACCTTACACCAAGTGTTCGAAACAAATTTTGCCTATGGATTGGTTTCAATTTCTCCTTTTCTAGATTCAACAACACTTTTTTGCAATATCAATGATTCTCCATCTTTGAGGTCTTCTACATGCTTAGTGGTCTCCTTGTTATTTTTAACTTGTGCTACATACACTATTGCCTCCTTTCCTCTACTTCCATCAGGCTGGATTTTTGGACATTCAAATACCCGATGTCTCGTTTAGCCACATTGAAAACATGTGCCACTAAAACTTCTTCCTCTACCTCTTCCAAATGACCTTCTTCTATGAGAGTATTCTCCTCTTCTGCTATGGAAATTACCTCTTCCCTTACCTTCTTTTGTGCTTGCACTTTATGTGCTTCCTTCCTCTTGCTTGTTTTGAAAGCCTCTATCACTATTTGGTCATCTTCTTCCATGTGAAAATATGTCTCTACCACAGGAGTTATTTTGTTTCTTCTAATTAAGTTTCTCTTTCACTTTGAAGGCATGTTGATATTAATTAGATTTATCTCATCTTGGATGGATATGCATAGGCCATTAAATATCTTGAAATTTGCTCGGTGTCATCTTCTACATGATCGACTCTTATAATTAACCAGTAAAATTATTTGGTGTACTCCTCAATAATGCTCTCCTTTTTCTTCAAATTTTGGAGCTTTCTTAACAAACTAATTTGGTAGTTTGCTAAAAAAATTGACTTAATTTTTGTAGCCATTTGATCTCATAATTTGATTTTATCCTTCTCTCTTAGTTGTCTATCTTTTTGTAGGTCATCCCACAATAGAGATGTGTGCCCCTTCAATTTGGTGCATGCATTGACCTTCTGATCTTCTTATGTATTTTCATATTCAAAATATTTGTCCATTTCATTAATTCAATCCAACAATTCTTCTGCATTTAGTCCTCCTTTAAAATTTGGAGGGTCAAAATGGGACTTCAAGATTATCTTGGTAATAGCTTTGATGAACCTCTCTTCTCTTGGATCAAGTCTTGGTTGAATTTATTACTCTCCTCCTTCAATAGCCTACTCTTCCTCATCATAACTAACATCCTCTATATGCGATCCCTTTCTCTAAGCTATCAAACCTGTAATTGCCTTTGCATAATCGGACTCCATGCCTCTAGGTCCTCTTCCTCTTTGACCCCATCCTTTGTATGCCTTACATAAATAAACACTAGGCTTTGACACCAGTTGAACCAGTTCAACTCACTGATCTTTAAACCAAGTAAGTTGCAACAATTTCAAAATCAATTATTAAATAAACACAATACCATCGAAAAAAGGAAAACTTCATGTTTTATTTATTTTCCCAAGAATTAATTATGAACTATAATTTCCTTTTGTGCTCAACCCTTGCGATATGATGTCTCCAATTTGTTGTGTTCCTTATTCATTCCAAACTCATATAACCTGAATTCCACTCATTTCATATCATGTCCATCAATTTTGAATTATGTTTATATGTGGTCTTCTTTCCCTACACACTAGAGCTTGCTCCTTGCACTACAAACCTATCTCTTTATTATGTAATCTCTCTTGCAATCAATTTATTGTTGTCCCTTCTTTCCTCTAGTTTCCATGCAACTTTCATGTATTTATTTGCCAGTGTTCACTCTTCTCTTTTCCCTATTCACTACTCTATTTGCACTATTTATTTTTTGTAGCCATCCAAGTCTCTACTCTATTTGCACTATTTCTTTTTTTCTTTAATTGTGTGCATTACCAAACAACAAAAATACTAAATGAATCATTTAACTTGAACACAAATTGAAGATGAAATACAAACACAAATTGAAGCAAGAATCAAAACCAAAACTTCAACTCATCGTAAGAAAAAACAAACAATAATTTTTAAGATTGAGTCAGATAGCCATTCGACCTAGATTCTCCAACATCAAATGTTTGAAGAATAATTACAATTGAGTAGAAAAGGAGTTTGCAAGTAGATTTATTGAAGGAGCATTCTTACAAAGGTCTCAAGTCATACCTCATTACTGTTATTATTAAAGTATACATAATTGTAAACACGAATACAAGTCACAATTGATAGTTCTGATACTTAATATAAGTACAGATCCAATAGCCAACAAGATGAGAGGAGGGGAGGGGTGAATCATACAAACTTAATCATCCATAAAAACATCAGATTCAACCTTGATAACATATATATCAGTAATATAACCAAAATTGTTAAACATGCAAACTCAAAAGAATATGAACAATATAAACCTCATAACACTAGATTTAACGTGGAAACCCAAATAGGGAAAAACCACTGTGGGATTTCAGACCCACTAAGAAATATACTCTTCTAGAGTATGCTCGGTTAAAAGAAAATCCAGTTAAAGATTACAAACACATTACTAGATGTGACCCGGTTAAGGGATTTCCCTCAGATCTGTTAGGATCTTCACTTTGTTAGAAGTGACCTTGTTAAAGGATTTCAAACACTCAATCAGAATGTCACCTTGCTAGAGGATTTACATATAAGACTGTTAAGTCCACTCGGTTAAGAGATTTTCTGTCACTTTCACAAAATAACAGTAATAAAAATCTATTTGCAACTTCACATCTAAAATGCTAAAGCAGATTCCTATTTGTTCAATACAATCTAGACATAGAACTAATCTTGTCTATCTGTTGGGCTTCTATACTCTGTTATTCTAACAGGTCTTCAAGCTTTTGTGCTCGGTAATCACTATGTAGCATCACTGTGCATACACTTGCCCGCACACATTGTTTAACAACAATTTCCTATTTATAAACAATTAGGTAACCGCTTAATCTCCTTGATCACATTTCCCATGATCAATGATAGCCATCAGATCTTCAATCTTGTCCAGGTTCAATGCATCTTTTGATCTGAAAACATTTTACCCCACCTTGGAACTTGCATAATAGTCTTGGAACTTGTGCCAAGGTATTGCAGTTCAATCTGAGTTGTAGATCTTCATGCTGACTTTCCATTGCCTTAGATTCATTAACAAACTTCTTCCATGGCTCACCAATCATTTAATACACTCTAGCTCATCAGCTTCCTTCATTAAATACCGCATGCAAACATTTAATGCATTCTATTATAGCTCGGTAACAACTCGGTGAATACTAAACTCCACTCGGTAGACATTTCGCCTTCATTAACCGATAGCGATAACCTTAGGGTTTACCGACTAGGTTCCTTAGGGTTCACCGACGAGGTTCTTTGCTTGATAACATAGTATAGTATTAACCTTTACAATTTACAACATATGTATGATATTAAAACAATCTAAAATATCATGATCTCATCATTGTCTGACTCGGTAGTAGTTGCCCATTGAATACCTTATTCTTCATATTCTTTCCTGTGTCTTATACCGACATCTTTATAATCTTCATATCATACTTCTCAAGATATGGCAACATCATACTAAATTAGAAAATCAATTTCTTGACAGCAATGACAAAATAATAATATCAAGACAGTAAAACATCTTTAGTCAGTTATATCCATAATCATCAACAACCTTCTCAATATCCTTAAGAAATGCCAACAATCTTTCATTGTCTGTTATAATGCAATATGCCAACAATCTCCCCCTTTGGCATTGATGGAAAAACCAATTGATTTGACCTTAATAGATTCAGATTGTTGTGATTCTGAAATGCTGAAATGCTCTCCCCCATACATTAGACTTCTCCTCATTTCTTCAGTCTACTTCCCAATCTGTATTCTGCTCAGTTTTCTCTTAGTCTTCTCGCCCTTTGTAGGTCTTCTCCCCCTTTGACAACAATGCCAAAAAGAACTTAAAACATAATTTCTTTCTGTAAGAAGTGATTTCCTACTATTGTGTATCAACTGAGTCTCGGTCAGAGCATTTGTCTTCAATTCTTGTTCCCTATAATATTTCCTATACACTTTTAGAAATCATCCTAAAGTGTATAACTCAGCATCAACTCCCAAAATATGTTCATTAGAGTCATTGGATTGATGCTTTCACCGAACTCGGTCAGTGAGTAGAAGATAGGGGTAGGACCCCTAACTTGCTTCTGAGATATTCAAAAGTGTCCTTTGGTAGTGGCTTGGTGAAGATATTTGTTATTTGCTCCTTTGTGCTAACATAGTCCAACACCACTTTCTTCTCTTGAGCTTCTTCTCTAAGATAATGATATTTGATAGATATGTGCTTTGTCTTAGAGTTCATAACAGGATTCTTTGAAATATTAATGGCACTAGTATTGTCACAGAATATAGTTACTAGCTCAGTAACTTTCTCATTTATACCTTCCAACAGTTGTTTGATCCATGCAATGTTGGTACAATTCAATGCTGCAACAACGTATTCAGCTTCTGTTGTTGACTGTGAAACACATCCTTGTTTCTTGCTAAGCCAACTCACTAGTCTTTCTCCTAAAAAGAAAGCTCCTCCACTTGTGCTTTTTCTGTCATCAATGTTGCCTGCCCAATCAGCATCAATATAAAATTTTAAATCAAAATTATTTCCTTTCTGATATACTAATCCATAATCCTCTGTGCCTTTCAAGTATCTAAAAATTCTTTTGATTGTTGTCATGTGTGTTTCCTTAGGATCTGCAGAGAATCTTGCAACTATACCTACTGCATGTGCTATGTCTGGTCTGTTGTGAACAACATATTGTAGTTTTCCAATCATGGATTGGTAGAGTGTCTCATCAACATATGTAGATTCATCATTCTTAGATAATTTACAATTGGGAGTCATAGGGGTACTTACTGGTTTTGAATCATCCATTCCAAATTTCTTCAAGATTTCCTTTATGTACTTGGATTGAGTAATGAAAATCTCATTTTTCATTTGCAGTATCTGTAAACCTATAAAATACTTTATCTCACCGATTAATGACATCTCAAATTCTTTACTCATTTCATTTCCAAAGTTCTTGCATAAAGAGTCATTTCCACAAAATATAATATCATCAACAAATATGGTTGAGATCAGTATCCATTTTCATCATTCTTCATGTACATGTTGTTGTTCTCACTTGTCCTTATAAAACCAATCTTAATCAAATAAGAGTGCAATCTTTCATACCATGCTCTTGGTGCTTGTTTCAAACCATCTAAAGCTTTGTTCAATTTACATACCTGATCTTTATTATTGTCTTCAACAAATCCTTCAGGTTGTTCAATGAAAACTTCTTCTTCTAATATTCCATTCAGAAATGCAGATTTGACATCCATTTGATATACCTTGAAGTTCTTGAAAGCAGCATAGGCCAACAATGTTCTTACTCCTTCAAGTCTAGCAACAGGTGCAAAAGTTTCACCATAATCAATTCCTTCTTCTTGAGTATAACCTTTGCAAACTAATCTTGCTTTGTTTTGAATGACTTCTCCTTTTTCATTTAGCTTGTTTCTGAAAATCCACTTTGTACCGATTACATTTTTGTCCTTTGGTCTTGGGATTAGTGTCCATGTGTCATTCTTCTTGATTTGATCAATTTCTTCTATCATAGCATTTACCCAATCTTCACTGCTAAATGCCTCTTTCACTATTCTCGGTTCAAATTCAGATATCAAGCATGTGTTATGTCTCAGTTTGTTCCTTGTCATCACTAGATCATCCTTATCTCCTATAATCTAACTTGGTGCATGATGTCTTCTGACATACTTGGCTAATACAGGCTCGGTAGGCTCTGTATGATCTTCTTCATCACTCGGTAACTAGATATTTTCTTCATTTTCTTCAACAATCTTCTCGGTAGGACTTCTCAGTTGAACATAGACAAATTCATCATAGTCTTCTGGTTCCTTTGAATTTCCTTCATCATTTCTTTCTGCAAATTCATCAATTTTCACATTTGCACTTTCTACTATTTTGTTAGATGATTTGATCAGACATTTAAATGCTTTGCTTCTGGAAGGATAACCTAGAAATGTTCCTTCTTCACTTTTCTGATCAAACTTGCTATTTTTATCATCTTTATGAACATAGCATCTACTTCCAAAGATTTTAAAATAACTAACATTAGGTTTCTTATCATACCAGATTTCATATGGTGTCTTCAAAGTACCTTTCTTCAATTCAACTCGGTTCAAGGTGTAAATAGTTGTTCTTATTGCTTCTCTCCAAAATGTTTGTGGCACCTTCTTTTCAATTATCAGTGTTCTAGCACAATCCACAATAGATCTGTTTCTTCTTTCAGCTATTCCATTCTACTGTGGAGTTCTCAGTGCAGAGACTTGTCTTTTAATACCATGATCATTGCAGAATAAGTTGAATTCATTAGATGTGAACTCTCCTCCTCTATCTGATCTAAGACATTTCAGTTGTCTTCCTATTTCATTTTCAACTCTTGCCTTTTACCATTTAAACATTTGAAAAGCTTCTGATTTTTCCTTTAAAAACATTACTGACATCATCCTTGAATAGTCATCCACAAATAATATGAAATACTTATCACCATAATAACTTTGAACTTTCATAGGACCACAAAGATTAGTGTGCACTAGATCTAAAATTCCCTTAGAAGTGTAAGACTTACTTGTAAAGCTTAATCTTGTCATCTTACCCATTTGGCATCCTCGACACATAGCATTCTCAAATTTTTTAAGACTCGGTAGACCTCTTACTCTGTGCTTCTTTCTTATTTTGATCAGATTATCAAAATTTACATGACAAAACCTTTTATGCCATAACCAAGTATCATCAATCTTTGCATGCAAACACTTATTCTAAGTTGAGTCAAGGTGAAATGTATTACCTTTTGTTTGTGTCCCGGTAGTAGCTAACTTTCCATTCTTGTCATGAACTTTGACAATTCCTTTCTGAAATTCTATTCGGTAAGCTGTGTTGTTTAGCTGTGCTACACTCAACAAATTGTATTTCAAACCTTCAACCCAATAAACATCATTGCATCTTTCATTATCAAGAAGTGTTATAGATCCTTTACCTCTTACCAGACATGGTGCATCATTACCAAATCTAACATAGCCTCCATCATAATCTTCTAACATAACAAACTTGTGTTTATCTCCTGTCATATGATGTGAGCATCCACTATCTATAATCCAAGAATCATTAGTGTTTATGTGAGATATTAGGGCTTTTTCTCATACCTTTCTTCATCTAAGCCATCCTTGATAGCTACATAAACTACTTCCTCTGTATCCGTCTCATCTGATTTATCATCGTTAGATTCCTCATCAGCTATTAAGCATGTCTTTCTATCTCTTCTTCTGAAGTCTCGGTGTCCTCTGTAATGGTTATCTTTCTGTCTATTATCTCGGTAATCTCTTTTTTCAGTAAAATCTTTGTCAGGACAGTTAGAAGCCATATGTCCTATCTTATCACAATTGAAACATTTCAAAGGTAGTTTTCCTTTATACTTACCTTTGCCTCTTGGTAACCTTTTGGCTAATAGTGCTTCAAACTCTTCTTGCTTTCTGATTTCTTCATACAGTTTGTGTACTTCTTCCATGTTCTTCTGAAATCTTTCACTTGCTCCACTATGATCTCCTTCAGAGTAATTATACTTTCTTTCATTGTAATCATTAGATTCATCAAGATGAAAAGAACTAAATGCAGATTCAACTTTATTTACCGAAGATCCACTATTATCAAAATTACTTAACTCAAATGCATGTAGCTTACCAATAGTAGCATCCAAAGAAACTGGCATATTAGGTACAGACCTCAATTCATTGATTGCAGAGACTCGGATTGCATAAGCTGGTAGAAGGGTTCTTAACAACTTACTTGTTATATCCTTTTCTTCAATAGTTCCACCTGCTCCTTTGATTTGATTGACAATCTCCTTTAGTCTTGTACTATACTAAGTTATGTTCTCACCTTCATTCATCCTCATAGATTCAAGTTGTCCTCTTAGACTGTCTACTTTTTCTCTTTGAACATGTTCATCTCCTCCATATACTGATATGAGTTTATCCCGCATTGCCTTTGCATCATTGTAGCCTTCTAGATCATTAAACTCTAAATCGATCAATGCAGATGTTATTTCAATCATTTCTTGAATATGTTCTTGCTTCGCCTTTATCTCTTCCATAGTCAATGGATAGGTGATCGGTGTAACAAAATCATTCTCCAAATAGTATACAGCATATTCTCCAACTCCTGATAGATGTAGCTTCATCCTTTTCTGCCATGTAGAGAAACTTGACTTGTTCAACTTCGGTGCATCCCTCTTATACATCATTGGATCTTTAACTCAATTGCCTTTAAACTTTCCTTCTGGAGTCCAAAGCTCTGATACCAATTGATAGTTCTGATACTTAATATAAGTACAGATCCAATAACCAACAAGATGAGGGGGGGGGTGAATCATACAAACTTAATCATCCATAAAAACATCAAATTCAACCTCGGTAACATATATATTAGTAATATAACCAAAACTGTTAAACATGCAAACTCAAAAGCATATGAACAATATAAACCTCACAACACCAAATTTAATGTGGAAACCCAAATAGGGAAAAACCACTGTGGGATTTCGGACCCACTAAGAAATATGCTCTTCTAGAGTATGCTCAGTTAAAAGCAAATCCTGTTAAAGATTACAAACACATTGCTAGATGTGACCCGGTTAAGGGATTTCCCTCAGATCTGTTAGGATCTTCACTTTGTTAGAAGTGACTTTGTTAAAGGATTTCAAACACTCAATCAGAATGTCACCTTGCTAGAGGATTTACATATAAGACTGTTAAGTCCACTCGGTTAAGAGATTTTCTATCACTTTCACAAAATAACAGTAATAAAAATCTATCTGCAACTTTACATCTAAAATGCTAAAGCAGATTCCTATTTGTTCAATACAATCTAGACATAGAACTAATCTTGTCTATCTGTTGGGCTTCTATACTCTGTTATTCTAACAGGTCTTCAAGCTTCTATGCTCGGTAATCACTATGTAGCATCCCTGTGCATACACTTGCCCACATACATTGTTTATCAACAGTTTCCTACTTATAAACAATAAGGTAACCACTTAATCTCCTTGATCACATTTCCCATGATCAATGATAGCCATCAGATCTTCAATCTTGTCCAGGTTCAATGCATCTTTCGATCTGAAAACATTTTACCCCGCCTTGGAACTTGCATAATAGTCTTGGAACTTGTGCCAGGGTATTGTGGTTCAATCTGAGCTATAGATCTTCATGTCGACTTTCCATTGCCTTAGATTCGTTAACAAACTTCTTCCATGGCTCACCAATCATTTAATCTGCTCTAGCTCATCAGCTTCCCTCATTAAATATCGCATGTAAACATTTAATTCATTCTGTTATAGCTCGGTAACAACTCGGTGAATACTAAACTCCACTCGGTAGACATTCCACCTTCATTAACCAATAGCGATAACCTTAGGGTTTACCGACTAGGTTCCTTAGGGTTTACCGACTAGGTTCTTTGCTTGATAACATAGTATAGTATTAACCTTTACGATTTACAACATATGTATGATGTTAAAACAATCTAAAACATCATGATCTCATCATTGTCTGACTCGGTAGTAGTTGCCCATTGAATACCTTATTCTTCATATTATTTCCTGTGTCTTTTACCAACATCTTTATAATCTTCATATCATACTGAATTAGAAAATCAATTTCTTGACATCAATGACAAAATAATAATATCAAGACAGTAAAACATCTTTAGTCAGTTATATCCATAATCATCAACAACCTTCTCAATATCCTTAAGAAATGCCAACAATCTTTCATTGTCTGTTATAATGCAATATTGCCAACAACAATCATCCATTATTTTGAGAAAGAATGTGTTAAGTGAAGTAATAAATATAATTTTAAGATAAAACCAAGAAATATTTAAGGTTTTTTACATACTAAGCTTTTTGAAATCATGGATTGAGGGTATTTTTAGAGTGATAAACATTATAAAAAGGATGCATTTCAGTTCAACTATTTCTTATGTTTCTTTGGATCTTACAAATATGTCTAAAAATTCTTTTTTTTTTGTTGACATTGATTTTGGACATTTACATATTGCATTTGGAGGACCCAACAATAAGCAAGAGGATGATTTCCTTCTCCAACAGCTTGTTTTCTCAATCTTGAGTAAATTGTTTAAATAATTGTTTTATATGGATACATTAATTTAGTTTTTCATGTTTGATGACCTAGGATTGTAATTTTTCAATTTATTTTTTGCTAATTTATTGCATAGATACTGTGTCATATATTGATCATTAAAAAGGATGTACATATTTTTTTTGGTCACTACCTTTTCTTTAAAAAACTAGGACACAAAAATTTCTTGGTTATACATCTCTCATAAGTTACTATCAATCACCATATGCCAACCAAATGGTTTGGTGAAACTAGAACTGTTTACACTACTTACAATACATATAATGACATACAAACCATGTCATATTCAACTATCTCTTAAATAGTACTTCTTGGCATTACCAAGAAAACTCATGCATCTACTCCAAATCAAATAAGGCTCCAATTTTGTGACCCACTTCAAGAATTTACAACCCCTCACCATCTTAGCTCTATGTTGCATCAATGTGTTGGTTCAAAAAGTAGCAAGGGGAGCCATTCTATGATGGCCACATCCCACAAAACTTTCTTGATGTCCCCAATCTATAGAACTTAGACCCCTATTCAAGCCACTCAGACCACCTTCTCTAAACCACCCAAAGTCATATTCTTCAATATACTCAAGGAGAGGACATGAATCATCTTCTTTGACTCACAAAGGTTGAGCAATGATGCATTAAATATGAAGGTGATATTAGTGATAACCCAATATTGACAATCATACACGAAGAAACCTACACCCAACACCAACTTAATCACATGTAGAATAATCCCATTATTTTTTTGACCATGATAAAAAATAACCCCAAGGAATGTCATTTGAAGATGTGAGCAGGTCAAACTCACATGAGTATTAGTTATCATAGGCCAAAACAAAACACTTTCTTTTCAAATCCCCCATCCTTTCTGCTCAAGAAGAAATAGGCTTGGCTAATACTCTTCACACGTGATAATTTGAGATTGTGGAGAAATGATTTCATCATCCCACACTTAATCTATTCAACATCAAACTTGTGAGCTTAAGAAAATCTTGCAATAGTGTATTGTCCATAAATTAATTATTTGTGATTATTCAAGTTGACAGGGCTTGCTAACACCAATAATATTGAGAAAAGTAAGGTCAATGTTGTTGGGTTCTGTTGGTGTACGCTTTATCATATACCAAACACTTAGAATAAAATACCACAAGGATACTCTATTCTCTCCTGAACAAAATCTCTACTTGTGCCAAGATTGCAAGAAGACCACAAGGTGACTCCAAGGTCTATATGTGCGAACGAGCAACTTTAGTGGGATAGCTGCTTGGGTAGTGTGTGCTGAAAATATCAAGGGGGACTTACGTTTGTTGACCAATTTTTTTTTTCTTTCACAGGTTGAACTTAGGCAGATTTAACAATTTATGCTCTATGTTTTTTTGGTTTTTTTTTTGGATTTTCGATTTAAGACTTCAAAAAAGAATAACAAAAGGGATGAAGGTTAAGGGATTTTATACTACTTCTAAGCTATTCCTATGAACTCAAGAGATGGTATAGATTAGGTGAAACCTAGTAACGACACTCTATTTCGCCACACTTGGACAACTACGTAGAGCAGGTGCAATCTTCTAAGGTTGTGCTTATAATTTTCACACTTTTGAATAATACCAACAATTGAATAATATTATTCTAAGCAGAAGTTAAACATCCACATAAAAGCTTAGACTAACTTTGCATGTTAAACAAAAATCATTCATTCAACAAAAGTATGAGTGATATTTCACCTATCTAAACTATCAAATCTATCATTCATCTAACAATCTGAAACAAATTACTTAAGTTAATGTAATTTATTTGTTGAAGAGAGTGTGTAACCATGCAACCATTTAGCAATAAAAGAGATTTCAAAACAATACAGATAATGAATATTTTATTACTCAAATAGCTCTGTGCAACAATCTCATAAGACTCTCCACACACAAATGAGAGAATGAGAGGGGTTTATATAGAGTTTTGAAAGAGAAATAAATGGCCAAGATCAATTTAAGATCAACGATCAATATTTAAACAACACAACCCTAATTAGGGTTTCCCAAAATAATATCAAAGATCAATTACAAAGGAGACAAGTGCACGAGATGCTATTTTTTAGGATTGCACCCCTTTCTTCTAATATTCGATGAATCTGGACACAATCTGGTCAATCTCATCCATGGAGACATGTGGCAATAGGCTAAATTTGAATTCTAATCCTTCCAAGTCATCGCTGCTCAAAGCAAAGGTGATTTCCCAATCTACTTGTTGCTTCTGAAAGGAATCTTTGATGGAAAGACGATTTGATATTTTAGCCAGGTTGTTTTTCAAGACCGGTCTTGAGATGGCAAAGCAGATGTCCTATATTTTGATCTTCAAATTCTCTAACTAGATATCCCTCTCTCAAATTGTTTCTTTCTCAAGTACTTATGCAACTATAAGACAAATCTTATCCTGAATGGCTATTATCTACTTCTCTATTTTATTAGCATCAACTTTCACTTTTTCCAAGACCTCATTTTGTGCAATCAGTGTCCATAGCCAACTGTGGAAATCATAAGCAGCCCCTGCTTCAATTATCCTTTGATTGACCAACTCTTGAGATGAGATTATTCTCAGCTCTCTGAGGGAAGGAATGATTCTATCTTGGACATCTTGAAAATCAGCCCATATTTCTGCCAAAGTCTCAATCCTGGAAAGCAAAGAAGAAGTTTGATCATATGCTGATGTGATCCCTTCTATGAATTTGGTTGTCTCTTCTTTTATGCTTTCTATCCAATCTTTAGTTTCTCTGACTATTACTGCATCTTCCTCAGAACCTTTTATCACTTGTTGTGCATCCAGAAGTAGGAGTGTCTCTAGATTTGCTTGATCGAGTGGCCTGGTAGTCAAGTGTTGAATATAATCTCTTAGACGTTCCACTTCTTTCTTGTATTGTTGCTTCTTTTTTGTTTCTTCATCTATTCACGCCTTATGGATGTGACTAAATTTTCTAAATCTTCCTTTGCTTGGGCCTTTGTAGTTGGTCCCAAGTCAAAAGTGGTGATCTCAAACTCATGTGGACCAATGTCCCCTCTTTCCTTATCTACTTTAGGCACTGTTATTTGTGCTATGTGATTGCCTGCTTCATCTCTTTGGATGGTAGAATATCTCTTAGTTGGCTTCTTCATAGCAGTTTTCTCTAGCCAACCATGTCATCCTCTTCTGGCTCTTCCACTACTTGTGTGTTCATTTTTAATCTTTCCCTCAACCATGTAGGAACAGTAGGTTGTTCAACGCCTTCCACTTCTTGGTCCTCTTTTGTTTCTAGGTCATATGAAATTCCTCAAAGAGCGGAAATCATTCCTTCTTGAAACTCTCCTTCTGCTTCAATATCTGTATCATGCTCAGATTCTAGGATTTCTGTGCCAGTAGGTGATGGTGGTTGTTCATCTTCTTAATGAACTAGTTCTGCATTTTCTTTATGGACTAGAGAAGAAATTTCTATTTCAACCAATGATTCATCAATATTTAATATATATTTCTCATTCCTTGATGTGGCGGAATGAGATGGTTCTATTCTCTACCTTTTTTGAATAGGTTCTTCAATTTCAATTGCCTTCCCTTTCCTTTTAGCATTCTCACTTGGCCTAGCACTTCGTGCTGCTTCTTCATTTGAAGAATATCCTTTGGTTACTCCCATTAGATTATAAGTCAAAGTTACATTTTTCTTATTCAACCTTTGACATTGCTGACCAACCCACCACCTGGTATATTTCATGATTGGTTTCATTAGGATAGTTAAGTCTGCATGATCTGGCTCTGACCATTGGATATGAGGAAGGGGTTCATGCTCATTAAAGTCGGGCTGAGTATGTTCTCCATCATCTTCCAGTTGATGGGGCACAAGGAGAGGTCCGGTCACCTTGATGAAATTGACTGACAACCTAGAACACATTCTTTTTCTGATATCAAATTCATCTTCCGCATTTTCCCAATAGTCTTCTATATATACTACATGTCTGAATTTTTCTTCCTTCGTTGATCTAATATTATGATGAGGGTCAAAATTAGGTCTGGATTGGTATAAGGTAAAAGGGTACCACTGCATCTCTAGCCTGGCACTTTTAGCTGCCTGTGTCAAACAAGATTCTTCCATATTTTCAATAAAGAATGGAAATGATACAACTGCCTTTTGTCTTGTTTTTCTGAAGCTTTTATATGTCTCCAATTGTCTATGAACTTCTAGCAAGACCATCTTGTTGGTTGGGTAAATTGGCAATCGGTAAGGACGGCCAATGAAACCTTGGATTCTGATATAGGTGAACTTTGGAAAATGGATAAACCAGGATCCATACTTGCTGATTAAACTTTTTGATTCATGAGAAAGTCTGTTGTGAGTACCTCCTTGCAGTGTTTTGGTGATGTACATCAAGAATGCATCATGGGCTCGAAAACTTTTATCCTTAAGTTGCAGTTGAGGATAAAAATCATATGACTTGAACTCATTCTCCCCACTCCCTACTATGCCCTTACAAATCAGTCCTGAATATATGTAGGTGGTTGCTAGCAAATAAATTATGTAGGAATTCATGTGGAATGTCTTTGTTCTTTCCAAGTTGATCAAATGCTCATGAAGATTGTCACTGATTATACGTGACCAATTGAACAACTTGTTTCCTACAATGATCTCGTCCATGAAATAATACATCCATGTTTGGAACAAATGACCTTTAGAGCTACCCATTATTCAATTTAGCAGTAGGATGAGATCTCCATATTCTTTGAAGAATGGACGCAACAAATATTTTGGTACTTTTCCTTGAGGTCTCTTCTTTTACAGCCAAAACTTATTCACATTCGCAGCACAGAGTTTGGATTGACTATCATAAACCTTTTGGGCTTGCTCCTTAGTCTTGTAGGTGGTTTTACTATGCTTTGGTATGCCAAAGGTCTCTTGGATGAACAGTTCTGAAAGATTAGCCAAAACTCTTCCATCTGGTGCAATAATTTCTCTTGTCTATGTTGGCATATGCACACTCCAATGAGACATTGTAGGTGATTGAAGGTTTTGTCATTGATGGCAACCTTACAATCCTATGGCACTGGCAAGGCATTAAACCGGCACTAGCAAGATCAGACTCTACACTGGCACTCAGACCACCGACACCGGCAGAGAAAGGAAGCATATCGGCACAGAGGCTGACAGGATTTTTGTTATATTATATTTTGTTTATTATTATAAAATCTTTGTAAGCCAACTTGGTATCATTGTAAAATGACTCTTATATAAGAGAGATCATTGTAGAACATTTGTAAGAAAGATAGTGGAATATATTAGGCGAAATAAGGCAGACCTATTATGCGAATTATAGGTTAAGGGTTTATGTAAGAAGCAGAGCGGAAACTGGTACTAGATCTGGTATTATAGATGCTATTCTAAAGCAGTACAAGATACTGGATTTATATAATCCATCATTGTAATTCAGTGAGACTTCCCATTGAGCAGTGAGCTCTAGGCAGTTGGCCTTCCTACATGTGCAGACTCCTCTTGTAAGTAATATTCTCTTATTGGCCAATAAGTGAATATTGTGGGTCACAAATCCCACCGAGGTTTTTCCCACACCAGGTTTCCTCGTTAAATCCTTGTGTTATGGTGTGTTTTTCATGTGGTTGCTTTTAATTATGTTTATTGCATTATTTCTTGCATACCAGTACACTGTTATAATATGTTCTACATGTTTTAAGTTAAGAAATTCAATTCACCAGTTAGATACTAATTCACCCCCCCCCCCTCTCAGTATCTATGGGAATCCTAACAGTCTATGCTTTATAATGCAAAGCACATTCAACAATCAATTCAGTACATTCCTTGGTTGGTGGAAATTTGGCTGCTTGGATGATTCCATTCTACATCATCTTGCAAGAAATTAGTGTAGGAATGTGTCCATCATATCCATACATCCTTTTCTTGAACTCTTCCATATCAACATGCCCTAGATCTGTGTCGGTGATATTCTTCCATTTTGACTTGATTTTAGATTCCTGTTGCACTCCCTTGTTGGCAAACTTCATTGCTATCTACAAAACAAATGAAACTTAACATTATTTCCAGAACTTAATTCTGATTTTTAATTTTCTTTCCTAAAATTTCACTTTCAACCTGAAAAAAGGGTTAAAATTTTGAAAATTTGATTGAAAGTGAAGGGTTTGGCCAAGAAATTGATAAAATTAAGATAAAAAGGTGTGGAAATTTAGTCAAATTGAGGTTTTAAATCCTTTTAATTACTAAAATTTACCTCTGATTCTGAAAATTTGTCCTAAAATTTGAGAGAAAGTTCTTGATTTCTTGACCTCTAATACTTAGAAATTTCCACTTCTTCAGAATTCATGAAATTTGAGAGAAGAGCTCTCCAAAATTCTCAACCTGAATAATGAATTATGGAGTGAATAGGTTGAGAATTTATAGAATTTTGGATTCCTAAACTTAGAAGTTTTATTTCAAACTTTTTTTTTTTGTTTTTTTTTTTAATCTTTCCAAAATGGAAAGTTTTATTTCCTCTCTCAAATCTTTTAGAACTTTCTAGAAATTTTGAATTTTGAAAATTTTTCTAAGTGTTAAAAAAAAATAATAATTTTAAATTTTTTGGAAAATAAAATTATCTTCCAACTTGCTGGTCTGATTTCATGTGAATTGTGATCAAAATCTTATCCTCTTGGCATGGCAAGTTTGTCCTCAAATTTTAGGTCTCTAGCTAGGTATCTTCACATATTCTATTAATACCTGGATAATTGGAATGGATTTGAACTTGTGTTTGACAATTTCTTTATGCCTTAGGGTTTGAAAAGTTCTAATAATTACATGTCTTCTTGTCTTTTGATCTTGTTTTCTTGGAAGAATTTTAAGCATTCGTTTGATCATGGACAATGTTTCATGTTGGTAGAAAGTTTGGATAGTCACATGTCTTTTGTCTTGGACTATTTTCCTTATACTTAGTGAATTTTGGGAATTGTTGTGTTTACTGTCCATGGTAAATTTCAAGATGAATTAGACAATTTGTCTTTTTGTCACATCCTTTTGGCAAAGTTTATTCTTTCTTTATGTGATGCTTTATTTGTCCAATCCTTGGCAAACTTGGATGGTGTCAATTTTTTATGGAAAAGCTTTCACGCTTGTATGTCTTCCTCTTCAATTTATTGGACAGATTTTGTCCTTGGTTTCTTTGGAAAAAATCTTTGGACATGTTTCATTCCTTAGAAAATTTTGGAAGGGTTTCTTCCTTGGATATGGAAAGGTAGACTTTTCACATCTTTGGACAGATTTCACTTCATTCTTTATTTCAAACTTGGAAGATTATCATATGTATATCAGATTCGAACAATCTTTCTCTTCTAAGGAGGGTTTGGAGATGATTAAAACTTCTTGGCTGATCATGATAGCAACAACTGGACGATGTGAATTTAAATTACTTTCTTTTTGACATGGCAAGATTTTATTCTTCCTTGGGCAAGTCCACTTTCAATTTGTTGTCTTGGATGATCTTGAATGTGTAGCATCCTAAAATTGCGACACTTGCAATTTCGACCGCATTTGGGTCTTCACGATGGCGATGCAACACTGAACCTGAATGGAGACCCCAAAACTTGTTCATGACATCAAAAACTGCATTTTTCAGCACCCTGGCCTGATCCTCCTTGCACCCTGCTGTCCCTGGAGGTGGGACCATGGCGCCCAGCGCCCTGGTCCTTCAGGGCTAGGGCGCCCAGCGCCCTGGTCCCTGGCCCTATTTTGGGCCCGGTCTCTTATGGGGCTTCGGGTCTTTAAGTTTGCAAATTGGAAAATAATCTTCCCAGGTCGGCCTAAGGTCGGAAAAATCAGTCCATCAACCCTAATTGACAAGTATATAAACTACATTTCCTCTCCCATTTGAGGAGGAAGGACATATGTGTACAAGACGCGGAAACGATATTCAAACATTCAAGCATTCCTTCAAGCAATTGATCATTCTAAGTCTCCATTCAAGGCTAAGTGTTGCATTCAAGACAAGGATTCAACCATTGAAGAGGAGATCATAGATCACTTACAACATACAAAATACAACATACATTTACACCTTCGCATGTAAGAATACAAACATTCTTACAACAAGGTATCAGTACTTGTTTACATTACAAACATTTACATTTACAGCATTCTCATTTCTTGGTTAATTCCAAAACCGGGGTTTGACCTAAAGGCAAACCCCTAATCCCTAACCCCCCAATCGTCCTCGCTTTTCTGTGTGTAGGTTGCAGGTACACAGCTGTAATTGAAGATCTAGAATCCTTGTGCAGAGACGAACAGATCGCCCTTCATTTCACGGATTTTTCGGAGGACCGTGTGCACACCGGGTGCCATCGTCTTGTCAACTTTCACCCGAATTTGCAGAACAGCATCATCTTGACATTTTACTGCTAATTCCAGGTCCACAGCTTCATCCTATATTCCTATCTCCGTTTATAAGCGAATCTTTCTTGCTCCTACATACATTCCTAGTTCAATCTTCTATCTACATTCTTTACAAAAGAGGGTATCCTTGATGTCTCAACCCTTGAAACTCATTTAGAATCCAATCTTGCATTGTGTGGGATTGGATCTTGTGGGTTTCAACCCCTCTTTTGAATGTAAAGTCCCTCCTAAGTGAAAACCGTCAATCCTAGTGACCCCCTTTCTCCTTGGAGTGGGGGAGAACACCTAGGGTTCGATTTTCCGATTTACATTTTGGTGAACCTGACGTGAACATCCTTTCTAATTATTCATGGTTAGATCTGAAAATTGGATGCCTTGATTACATTTCCATGTTTGATCTTTTGCAAATTTTAGAGGTTAATTACATGAAAACCCTAAATTTTCTTTTTAGTAATTGAGCTTGTGAAATGTTTAATTGTTAATGCTTGTTTCAGATCTACCCTTCTATTGTAAATTGTCAAATCATATCTGTGCTTTAATTTTGAAAATTAAGTGGTTAAGTGTCAAAACCCTAATTTTTAAAACCCTCTTGATTCAGCTTTTGACTGATAATTTCACTGATCAAAACACCACCAAACCGGCTATAACTTTGGATTCCACAACAAAATCATAATATCTTTCATCCCTGAAAATTTGGAAAAAAGTTGCGAGGACCGTGTGCACCCCGAGCGCCATCGTCCCCAACATTTTTTCCGAAATTTCGGGAGCTAGATCTTACTGTATTTTTCTGCTAAAATCCAGAATTTTGGCTAATTTCATTAATTCTAACACTTTCAAAATTACAGTCAAAGTTGGTCTAGGGATTGCTTGGATTAAGGCTTCTAATCATTCAAAAATTGTTGAAATTGAAATTCATGTCAAAATTGTGTTTCTTACTGTCCTAAATCTGAAAAGTGTGTTGGCATTCATTCGAAATTTCAGTGCTTTATTAAAAATTTTGCAATTTGTGACTTTTGAAATTAAATGTTTAATTACAACAACCTTGATTTCCACTTTCAAAATTGAATTTTGTGTGAAATTGAGTCAATTTTTAAAATTTCGAAACCTGCATTGCTTTTAGTATTTCCTCTAAAATCATAAAATTCAAAATTTCAGTTTCCCTCTCTTTTTCAAAATTCAAATTTTGCATTTTTCGACAATCTTGGTAGGGTTCAATTTTGAGATTGCAACTTTAATTTGGCCTATCTACAGATCGTAAAATCACTCAATTTTTTCAGGTTAGCTATAAAATCATCATAACTTTCATCCTTGAAAATTTTGAAAAAAGTTGCGAGGACCGTGTGCACTCCGTTCGCCATGGTCCCAGACATTTTTTCCGAAATTTTGGGAGATTGTCGTGATTGCATTTAACAGCCTAAATCTAGGAGATTGGCTGATTTTACTGAAATTTGCTACCTCTAAAATTCAAAATCTTCTCTCTCTCCCTAGTGCATGAGTTTTACAACAATAAGCCCTACTTACACTATTCCCGTTAGACGAAGCCTTAGAATTAAGTCTTTCCAAGGTTTAATTACTGAGGAGATGGAACCTAATTTGAATGGCCTTTTTAACGAGGACACGGGTAATTCCTCTAATCCTCCTAATGATGAAGAAGCTCTCCATGAGGTTTCTGAAGAACAACTTTCGAAATTGGATAACCAATTTGACGATTTTCGACAATGGATGTCTCAAGAATACCCTGATAGTCAAGCTCTTCCCTTAATTGAGGGTCTAAAACGTATGGTTCAAAATGATAAGAATGGAATTGATATTTTGTGTAGTATTGCACACATTGTGGATTCAAATGTGATGCCTATGAAGAGTTGTGCTGAAACTTTGGGTTATACACAACCTCCTACTCAAGACAATCATTCTATTCCTTTGACAACTTCTATTGCTAGTATACCTACTTTTACATCAAACATAATGACTACTTCAATACAAGACATTCCTCCTATGATCACCAGTCATGGGGGCAATCCTTCTTCTTCAATTAACCCTCTTCCTTCATTTAATCCAACTTCTTCATTCATTCCTTCAATGAGTGTCCCTATTACATCTCCGCAAATGAACCTAGCACAAGGGGGCAATTAATTTAATCATTCCATTCCTCCTTGTAGTGTTCCTCCTTTCCAATAATCTCCTATGACTAACTATCATAGTGTCCTGCCACCTTACTCTCAATCAATACCTTCTTTCAATAACATAATACCTCCATCTCAATCTAACACGTCTAATATGAATTCTTCGACTAAAGCAACCATTAACAATCTTGCACAAACTGTCTCTTCTTTACAGCAACAAATTGCCTCTATGAATCAGTCTAAGTTTAGTGTGCCCACATTTGATGTTGCGAGCCCACTTTCTCTTGACATTGTTCGAGCTATTCCCCCTAAACATGTTGAAATTCCGCATTTGGAGCTTTATAATGGTAAGGGTGATCCTCTAACACATGTTAAGACTTTTCAAACAATATGTACTGATTTTGCTTATGACCAAAGGTTGCTTGCAAAACTGTTTACTAGAACATCAAGAGACAAAGCCCTACAATGGTATTGCTCGTTGCCTTCTTATTCTATTACTTCTTTCGAACAACTTGCAAATGCTTTTATTCAACAATTTCAAAACAATATAAGTCCTAAAGTTACTTTGATTGATTTAATGCATTATAAACAAGGTGTTAAAGAAAAAGTGACTGATGTCATTGGTAGATGTAAGCATTTGTATGCTCAAATTTCTTTTCCAGTGCCTGACAATGATATTCAAAAAATCTTTATTTCTAATTTACAAAAAGACATTAGAGAAAAACTCCTGCTTTCTGAGTTTACTTCTTTCCAACAGTTGTGTGCAACTCTTCACAATTATCAACTGACTGTGAGTCAAATGGAACAAGCAAATCCTATGGCTCTGAGTGATAAGGGTGATAGTAGTCAACAACCATTTGGGAAGTTTAAACCGAACAGAGAGTCCATTAAATTCAATGAAAACATCATCAACAACAATGTGAATGCAGCATCAGGTGTGCCTCCTATTTCTAAGTTTTTCAAGAAAGAAAGAAAGTTTACTCCTTTGAATGAATCATTGCATAGTATTATGAATAAGTTATTGGAACAAAATGTGCTTACTCTTCCTCCTATAAGGCAAATAGATCCTGTAAAGATTAATTCACCCTATTTTGATAACAAATCTTTTTGTCAATTTCATCGTCAACCTGGGCATGATACTGAAAAATGTTTTGCTTTAAAGGGTAAAATTCAAGATTTGATTGATAATAATACTATCTCTGTTTCTGGTGTGAATGATAAAGGCAATACATCTGTAGCTCCTCCTAACCAAAATCTTAAGATTTCTACTGATCCGTTACCTTCTCACACCTCTAATGCGATTGATACTAATGATTCCTCTGTCTCACCTGATGATCTTGTGTCTATGACTCCGAATGTGATTAACTTTGTAGAGCAGCAGAAAATCCCTAAAGAACCTTCCATCACCTTTGATTCCAGTGAAACTATCAGGGCACCTGATGGTCCTTTATATATAGTTGCAAAAGTCAAGAATACACCTTTCCGTGGAGTTCTTGTTGATTCTTCTTGTATGGTTAATATCATTACTAAAGAATTTCTTTTTACTTTGCAATTGAATCAAGTGATCTATGACAAAACAAATGTGGTTGTGAAATTATTTGATGCATTTTCTTCTCCTGCAATTGGTTCTATTACATTACCTATTGAGGTCCATAACAAATCCCTTGATGTGAGCTTTGCTATTATTCCATCGTCCGAACAATTTCATGTGAAGCTAGGCTATCCTTGGCTATCTTCCATGAAAGCTATTGCTTCTCCTATTCACAAGTGTTTGAAATTTCCCCATAATGGTGAAGTTGTTACTGTCAATCATAGTCTCTTTAAACCAGCTGAAAGAACTTCTAGTGTTCCTATTGATTATTTTTGGCCTAAACAATTCCAATCTCTTCTACCGCGAAGTGATCATCTTTTCAAATCTTATCAAAAGTGGAAAAAAGATATGATCCTATCTCTAAGTGAACCTAGAACACCCAAACTTGATATTCCTATCATTCTTGAGAAGGAAGTTCTTCCTTTGAAAGATAAAACTAATGTCTTTCCTCAAGAAGATTCCCAACCCATCCCTATGGATGTGACTATGTCTATGTCTAATAAACTTCCTAAAAGTAGACCTATACCTCCTCGTCATGATGGACTTGGTCTCCTTCCTAAACCAAATATTCTTCCTTTATATGGAGTAGTTCCTCCTCCTTCTTTTTATAGAGAGAAGAGACCTTCTTCTTCTCCTATTATCCAACCTAAGAGACCACAACCTAAACACCCAAGTGATAAGGATGAGACCATTCCTCCTCCTCAATCTTCTCAACTTCCTACTAAGACTAGACGAAATCGTTATGCACGTGAACGCCGGCGAAAGCGTCATCTTAGAGCTCAAGCAGCTGCTTCTCAAACTTTGCAATCCCCAAAAACACCTTCAGCTAGCATTATTCCATTTTCTCCTCAACCAGAAATTGAGCCAAAATATCCTAAACATAAGATGCATGGTGGTCTTGATCCTGTGCGAGTTAAAGATCCTATTTTTATAAATCTTGATGATGATATAGATGAAAATGTTATTCATGATGAAAATACTACTTCTCTTGCTTCTGATAGTGAATATGAATATGCTGATGTTGATAACCGTTTATCTAACGAATTTTCTAAAGCACTTATCCTAGCTCCTAGACAAGAACAACGTGGCTTGGAACATGAACATAGCCCTTGTTTGGATCTCGTGATAGCTCCATCTGCTGTGTTGGATGTTCCTCCTCTAGCGTGTTCCCTACCTTCCCGAAACATTGATCAGCAAGATCAGGGGGTAGATGACATGCTAGACTAGTTCATTAGCATAGCAGACTCTCTCCTCCTCTCTTTTTTTACTTCTTCTATGTGTTATTCCCATTCTTCTATTCGTTGTCCTTAGTGTTGTCTACTTGAGGACGATGCAAAGCATTGCGACCTCTTTTGGTCTCTCTCATGTTGACTCAAAAGACACATGTGTTCCCTTCTTCTAGGTGACCTTCCTTGATTAGGGAATGAAGAACAATTATGCATACATACATATGATATACATGAATAATCATACAGCATACTGACCCCAAGGAAAGCGAAGTCACCTTGTGCTTTGTGTTTTGTGTCTATTATCCTTGGGCTTATCTCACACTTGGGGGCTAAATCCTTGTGATAACGTGCTCCTTTCCTTCTCATTTCCTATATGTATCACTACCTTAAAGCAATCACCCCCGATGAGGCATGTGCGATCGCTTTAATGTAGGGGGGCATACACCCCGTTCATATCTCTTCAAGATACTTGAAAATTTCTTGACAAATTTAGCTTTGCCTTGAAAATTTTTGGTATTTCTCTTGCATGACTCATAAGTGAGGGAACCTTACTACTGTCAGTCATGGTTCTCCCTCGTGATCTTCCCTTTTACTTTGTCAATCGAAGTCGTAAGATCCTTAGTCCACTAGGGGCTTGGTGTGTCTTGCCTCCTTGACATGGTGAAAGTCTTTCAATGTTGTTTCCTTGTACTTTACCGGAAGTATGAGCATACGCTTATACTCCCGCTAAAGTGGGGGCTAAATGTAGCATCCTAAAATTGTGACACTTGCAATTTTGACCGCATTTGGGTCTTCACGATGGCGACGCAACACTGAACCTTAATGGAGACCCCGAAACTTGTTCATGACATCAAAAACTGCATTTTTCAGCACCCTGGCCTGATCCTCCTTGCACCCTGTTGTCCCTGGAGGTGGGACCATGGCGCCCAGCGCCTTGGTCCCTGGCCCTATTTTGGGCCCGGTCTCTTATGGGGCTTCAGGTCTTTAAGTTTGCAAATTGGAAAATAATCTTCCCAGGTCGGCCTAAGGTCGGAAAAATCAGTCCATCAACCCTAATTGACAAGTATATAAACTACATTTCCTCTCCCATTTGAGGAGGAAGGACATATGTGTACAAGACACGGAAACGATATTCAAACATTCAAGCATTCAAGCATTCAAGCATTCCTTCAAGCAATTGATCATTCTAAGTTTCCATTCAAGGCTAAGTGTTGCATTCAAGACAAGGATTCAACCATTGAAGAGGAGATCATAGATCACTTACAACATACATTTACACCTTCGCATGTAAGAATACAAACATTCTTACAACAAGGTATCAGTACTTGTTTACATTACAAACATTTACATTTACAGCATTCTCATTTCTTGGTTAATTCCAAAACTGGGGTTTGACCTAAAGGCAAACCCCTAATCCCTAACCCCCCAATCGTCCTCGCTTTTCTGTGTGTAGGTTGCAGGTACGTGGCTGTAATTGAAGATCTAGAATCCTTGTGCAGAGACGAACAGATCCCCCTTCATTTCGCGGATTTTTCGGAGGACCGTGTGCACGCCGGGCGCCATCGTCCCGTCAACTTTCACCTGAATTTGCAGAATAGCATCATCTCGACATTTTACTGCTAATTCCAGGTCCACAGCTTCATCCTATATTCCTATCTCCATTTATAAGCGAATCTTTCTTGCTCCTACATACATTCCTAGTTCAATCTTCTATCTACATTCTTTACAAAAGAGGGTATCCTTGATGTCTCAACCCTTGAAACTCATTTAGAATCCAATCTTGCATTGCGTGGGATTGGATCTTGTGGGTTTCAACCCCTCTTTTGAATGTAAAGTCCCTCCTAAGTGAAAACCGTCAATCCTAGTGACCCCCTTTCTCCTTGGAGTGGGGGAGAACACCTGGGGTTCGATTTTCCGCTTTACAGAATGAAATTTATTTTTCTTTGGGCAGATTTGAAAGATTTCTGAGGAGTCTATGTGTAGATTTGAATTCTTTTCCCAAGGTAGATTCAAGGATGAACTCATAATTTAACCAGCAAACCCTCAGTCTGGTGTAAATGGCAAATTTTAAGAGGATATCAAACTTATTTCCTTCAAACCCTTGAATCTATACCTTCAAACTATTATCCAAAGTTGAATCTTAGTAACCCTGCTGCAAATTTGATAACTTAATCAATCTATGGAGTTGCTCCCTTTGGTAAATTTTAGGAAGAATTCAATCTTTGTTTTGAAGAAAGAAGAATTAAGGAGATGAAACTTCCTTTTATAGCTTCTTTGATGGCTTCTAGAAGCTTTATTTTATCCTCTAGAAGCTTGAATTTTTCTTTTGCTAGGCAAATAATGAAGTCTTTAATGAAATAAAACCTTGTCTTATAGTTGTCTTGGAGACTTCTAGAAGCTTTATCTAAACCTTTTGCTTGTCACACAAGGAAGTAAATTTAGAAAGTTTTAATGCTTTATTCTTCCTTCTAGAAGGGATTTGTGATTTTAGAAAGTTTTATTTGTTTTAAATCTCCTTTTAGAAATTCTAATTTGAGGAAGGCATGCCCAAAAAAATAATTTTTTTTTTAAATTTTAATTTTTTATTTTATTTCTTTATTTTCCTTTTTTTTTTTTTTTTAAATGCCAAGTCATCATACTTGCCTTCTTTAATTCTCTTGGAATGCCATTTCATCTTTTATCGGCAAGTCATCTTTTATTGCCAACTAGGAAATTTATATCATTTTAATTTTGCCTAAGTGGGCCCTACATTCTTTCTCAAGCTTTGGTGAATTTTGCATATCTTCCTTATGCCGTGTTTTGAAACTGGACTTGGAAAGAATTTCTCCCTTGTGCCATGTTTTTAAAGTTGACTTGGAAAAAATTTCTTCCTTGTACAAGAGGTCTACTTTGAAAATTGTCAGACATTTTTGGTGCATGAATAAGCTTAACCTTAGGCAGGGGTTAAGTAACCCTTGCCATGAGTTAGTTAACTCTTGGTAGGATTTTAACACTTGTTGGAAAAAATTTCTTGGACAATTTTTAAATTGATCCTACTCAACTTTCTTCCACATTTTAACTGATCGTTTGCCATTCTACCCTTGAACCTTGTTGAACTTGTCTACCATTTTTATTTCTTGAACTTGGATGAAATTTTTGATATGCCATTCCACTTGCCTTCTTTTGATTTGGTCAACAGTATTCATGCCATGTTCATACCTTGTTGGTTCATCTGGACAAAAACCCTAATCTAGATTTCCATTTTGCTTTTGCACTTGGACACCTCATTTTTGAAATCTGAGAACATGGGTAGGAATAATTCGGCATGGGGATCAAAACCCTAACCTCATAAAAAAGTAAATTTTTCAAACCCTTGCTTTTTACACTTAGAAGCAAAAATTTTTGAATTTGAAGACATGGGTAGGATCAGAATAACCTAAAGAACAAAACCCTAATCTCAGAAAAAAGCAAAATTTTTGAAGCCCTACTTTTTATATCTAGAGGCGATATTTTCAAATTCTGACAAAATGGGCAGTAATAAAATAGCTCAAAGAACAAAACCCAAACGTCAATTTAAAAAAAGCAGAAAAAGAAAAAATTTCTAAAAATAGCAGGTTGTCAAAAATGGCTCAAAGCAATTGCGATTTTCATCCTTCAGACCTTTTGAACACTTTGGCAACATTCAAATTCAATTTTGAGCATAATTTCTCGATCTGGCTTGGGATGAATTCTCAAAAACTCTAACTCTAAACTCTCATTGTAAAAAGATTGGTGATTAGCATATGCGACACCAAAACAGAACCCTAAAAAGAAAAAAGAAAAGGGGGTCCCCATTTGCAATGGGGCGATGTGTGAAATAGGTCACAACAGGTTCCAAGGTAGACATTTCATACAATACTAGTCATTGGTCATTATATGATTTTATTGGGCTTGCTAACAACAATAATATTGAGCAAAGTGAGGTCAGTAAGAATCAAGGTAGATATGTCATATACATTAATGAATAGATAGGTGAACCCACAATAGTGGGTTACACTTTTTTGGACAAAGAAATTGCACTTGTTTGTCCAAAGCATAATTTTTACCACTTTCAATTGAATGCCATGTTCGATCGGACCAAAAAAATCATTCGATAGAATGTATTATTTTAAATACGTTTGATCAAATAAAATTATTAAAAAAAGGGGTTTGATCGAACCCCTTTTTTAATAGTTTTTTTTAAAAGAACATGGTTGTTAAAAAACTTTATGCTAACAATGTTCGATAAAACATGGGTTCGATCAAACCCTATAGGGTTTGATCGAACCCCTTGACTAGAGATCTCCCCCACAAGCTCTCCTAGTTTCTGTAGATTTATAGCCTTCGAAGCTCTAATTGAGGGCTCAAATGGAACAATCTTGACAAACCCAAATGCATGATACTAGTACTCAAAGCGAGCTTTCCAATGATTATAATTTAATATATATTGAATTTATTATGATTTTTTTTTAGAATAACTAAACATAGGTTTCTCACCAAACATCAACTGATCTGTTCAACGCTTATGAAAAAATAGTAAAGTAGTGAAAAAAAATTAGATTGAAAAATATCCACGTGATAGGTATTGAATTCCTCTTTTCAACAAAAAAAATAGAGTAAACTTCAATACATACACAACAAGTTACAAGCTACCAAATGAACATATGTCAAAATTACAGTAAACTCGACTTCAAAACTTAATAAAATATGAAATACTAAAGATAATGTTATGAAACCAATTGCAGACATTAGATATTGATGTTACAAAACTAAATTCGAAAGAATCAAATTCATATCTATTATAGAAAATAAGTTATGCCTTACCAAATGAGTATCACTCTTTAAAAATGTTGTTTACTGTTAAACACTAGTTTTCGAGGGAGATAGAAAAATGGATACAAATTGATTCCAAAAAAGTTAATATATATATATATTTAAAATCTACATACAAAATTTCACAAATCACTAGTTCACATCATCTACAAATTCCTTCTGGTTTAGCAGTAATAGGTGTCTGAATGTGAAGTTTTCTCTCAAAATGTGTATTTCAATGTCAAAGTTGGGTAAAAAGTGTAAGGTCCACTATTGTGGGATCACCTAGACATTGATACATTATGGTCTTAGCAATCTCTTTATTTTCTTTTGGTCTGCTTTCGGTCAAGTTGATTTGTTGTGTCTTTTCAAATAGGAGTCATTTTTAAGTAGTTTAAAATAAATAGTTGTATGTGACATGTACCCCCTTGTGAGATGCCCCCCCTTTGTTAATAAGTTGCATATACATGTTAGTTAAATGTGACTAGGTATGTGGGGAGGTATTTGGAAATATATTTTTTTGAGTAGCTACATACATGAATTATAAGAATAGAGAGACTATTGAATAACTTCTATGTAATGTTTATAATATCTAACATAAAATAAGTTTAAAAGAAATTTGTTGGAAAGGGCTTGAGGAATTCATTATATTCACACGGGTTAGTTGAATGAAGTGCTTAAAAACTTATAATTTTATTGAATAAAAGGACCATCTCTCTTGATAGATGGAGATTCCAAGATTATTATCCATTTGGATCATAGTCATTTTTTGAATCAAAAATAATTTTGTATTGCTAAAATATTATTCTATTACATTTGAATTGCTATGAATCTTTGTCTAAGTTTCCTTGTGTACTTGTGGATGATGTTTGTTGATTTTATTTGGTTTGATGGGATATTTTTTATCAGTAATGATAGAATATTTTATTAAAATATAGCAAGAAGTACATCATCAACTATAAATGTTAGAAAACACCAACCAACTCTTCCTAACATCCACAACAAATGTCTATATCATAATTCATTGGCAAACAACATCACCACATGCCTAGCATTATAACCCTAACCATACTAAAAAGAGTCTTCCAATAGATCCCTAGGGCCTTGGGTCCCTATTTGGGCCTACTTTGGAGGGAGCATGGCACCTAGGGCTCCCTACTCCCCTTTGTTTGGCCACAAATTGAAATCACACAACAGTTAGGTAGATTTAGCAGAAAATATTTTTTGATGTCGGCCTGATCTATGTTTTGCACCCCAAGACACTTGGGAGAGGTATATAAGCAAGGTTTCCTTCCTCATTTTGAGATCCATAAATCAATCTATCAACTACAAGGACAAAACTCTATTTCAAGAGCAAGAGATCAAGCATCAAGGCATCAAAGACTAAGATTTTGTGGTAGATCTATGCATTTGTGTGGCCTCCATGATCTCCTCTTTCTAAGTCAATTATAAGTCAACATCCAGCATCTTCATGAGAATTTTGACACAAAGAAGGCCTATGAAGGTATAAACATTTCAATGTTAGTTCTAGCCTCTGCTAGGTCTAACAACACTCTTTCAATTTCAATTATAATTCAATTTAATTTCAGCATTAATTACCATATTGGGGTTTGACTTAGGCAAACAGTTATCTCCCCAATAATTTCTTCTCTTTTTTGTGTGCAAGAACAGGTGATGAAGCTACAAAAAGACATGCAGAATCATCAATCTACAGTCTACAATTCACCATAGCTAAAACTAACAAGAGTAGAGCACCCTGGGCGACTAAGTCCCTAGAGCAAGGTGAGCTGGTGACTAAGTCCCCACACTTTTGCCTCAAATTTGGATTGCATGTTAGTTATAGATCTGTACTTATGCATGCTTTTGCATAATTGGGTTTTGAGCATGTTGTCTTCAATTACATGCATAAAACTATCATTTTAGCTTACTTGCCCCTAATTTTTAAATTCTTCCTTACAATTTGTATAATCACTTTCAACTCAACAATGAAGGACCACTGCATCCACTTTGTGATTGAGCCATCTTGAGCCTAGTGGATCATTCTCCTTCTGAATGCAATCAAAGATGGAAATAGACCTAGTTTTCATGCATTAAGCTAGTGAACCCTATTTTCCCACATTACATTTTGGTGAACCTGACATGTTTTATGCCCACTTTTGATTTTCATTTTCTGTTCTAGATGTCTAAATATAATTTGTTTTACATTTTATGCATTTAGAGATTCAAGTTTTCTTCATTCTATGCAATGTTTAAATGGTCAATTTGATTAAAAAAAATGTGTTATTTACACATTTGATTGGTGTATGAGGAAGTCCTACATCTAATATCCTTGTGAGAAGAAGTTATAGACTTATGGCTTCCCTAAAAGGTGTAGCTCCCGAATTAATTAATATTTTCTATGGGAACTTGGGTGAAATCTCTATACCTCCACATGAAATGCCTAACATTGTTGACAATCATTCCTCCCATACTTCTCATGATGAGGATGACTCCCTAACATGAGCGTCTCCTACCCAAGTAGTAAATTTTGTTCATGATTTGTAAAAGATTGAAAATTTGATGGATCAAGAACACTCAAATAGTGAGGCCATCCCCTTGATTGAAGGATTGAGGAGCATGGTTCCAAATTATGAACATGGTGTGAATTTGTTTCGTGGTATATCTATATTGTGAATGATAATATTATATCCATGAAAAGTTGTCCCAAAGTTCTTCAATTTTCTCCTCCTCCTAATAATTTTGAAATTCCTATATCTCTTCCAATATCATTGCCTAATGTGCTTACTTATACTCCACCTATCATGGCTACAAATACACAAACTGTCAATCCTAAACATTAATATTGGAGGAATCCTATCATACCACCTTCCATGAGTGTTCCATGTCCTTCACAAATATCTCCTATTCCTACTTATCACCATGTCCCATTTTCATATTCCAATGCTCCATCCATTTCCCATACCATTTCACATCCTTCATTATCCAATATGTCCAATACCAAACTATCCAATGAAGCAGCCATTATTAGTTCTTTCCCAAACTATGTCCTCCTTGCAACAACAAATTTCTTCCATGACCCAATCCAAGTTCAATGTTCCTACATATGATGTTTCTAGCCCACTTTCTTTTGATGTGGTTAATACCATTCGCCCTAAGGATATTGAAATTCCAAAATTGGAGTTGTGGTTAATACCATTCGCCCTAAGGATATTGAAATTCAGTGATCATAGATTGATGGCTAAATTTTTAGCTAGAACATTTTGAGATAAGGCCTTACAATGGTTTTGTTCTTTACCTCCTTATTCTATTGATTCTTTTCAAAAATTGGCTAATGCTTTCATTCAATAATTTCAAAATAACAATGGTCCTCAAATTTCTTTGACTAATTTAATATTTAAACATTTGCATGCTCAAATATCTTATCATGTGCTTGATATTGATGTTCAAAGAATTTTCATTTCTAATTTGCCAAAAGACATTAGAGATAAGTTATTATTTTCTAAGTTTACCTCTTTGACCCAATTGTGTGCAATACTTCATAATTATTATCTTCAAGTGTGCCAATTTGAGGCATCCACTCCAATGGCTCTGGTTAATAAGAATGATGTTGTTTAACAAGCTTTCCCGAAGTTTCAAAAATTGAACAAAGGATTCATTAAGATCAATAATTCCTCAAATAATGTTGATGCACAAGTGGCAACTGCAACACTAGGTGTGGCTACTTTGTCGTCCATTTTTAAATTAGCACATAATTTTACACCTCTTTGTGAATCTTTGCATAGTATTATGTTGCAATTTATTAATACTTAAGCCACATGACCCTTCCAAACCATTGCCAGCTTCCCATAATCCCAAAAAAAAATTGCAATATCACTGTTAACCAAGCCATGATACTGAGAAGTGTTATAGGTTGAAACATCTTGTCCAAGATTTAATTGATTCCAATACCATAATTGTTGCAAGTGTTAATGACAAAGGAAACTAATCAAATGCACCCCCTTACCAAAACTTGCAAATCTATACAAATCCTTTGCCTTCTCATTTGACCAACAACATAGAACCTTCCAGTTTATTCTCTTTCTCTCCCACCAATGTTGTTGTGCCTAGCAACCATATTACCATGAATCTTGATAATAATCGTGTCGAGGCCAATAATATTGTTAACCTTATTGAAAAACCCAAACGTAAGCCTGAACCATACATTACCTTAGATCCTAAGGAGACTATTAAGGCACTTGATGGAACCCTTTACTTTGCAACAAAGATTAATGGAAAATTTTCTCAGGGTATGCTTATGTATCCTATGTGTATGGTGAATGTTATAATTGAAGAACATTTCTTTACAAGACAATTCCATCGAGACTCTTATGACAAATTTGATGTAATGATTAAGACATATAATGGTTTTACTTTTCCTACCCATGGTTCCATCACCCTTCCTGTTGAAGTTGGTAAAAGGTGCTTGTATGTTACATGTCATTATCCCAACCTTCGACCAATTCGAAGTAAGACTGGGACTTCCTTGGCTTACTTCCATGAAAGCTACCGTGCCTCCTATCCATAAGTGTTTGAAGCTTCCTCATAATGGAGAAATTATCATGATTAATCAT
Organism: Cryptomeria japonica; assembly: GCF_030272615.1. Taxonomy (NCBI): domain Eukaryota; kingdom Viridiplantae; phylum Streptophyta; class Pinopsida; order Cupressales; family Cupressaceae; genus Cryptomeria; species Cryptomeria japonica. The sequence goes on along the minus strand of NC_081412.1, from coordinate 591,140,276 downwards.
AGTCTCTATAAGCCTATAGCAAGTCATGGAAACTTTGACCTTGACTTATTTTGGCCTCAGACACTTAAACTATTCCAATCATGTCAAGAAATTTTCTTCTTATCTTACCAAAAATGCAAACATGAAATGATTTCTAAATCAAGCAATCCAAAGAATGTTCCACCTCATCATCCTGGACCTAGACTCCTTCCTACACCCTCCATTCCTCCTATTTATGCTTCAGTTGCACCTCCTATTTATACAAATGTCCAACATCCTCTATTTATCCACCTAGTGAGGTTCCTTCCATTCCTCCTTCTACAAAGGAAGAAAAGGATTTGATGGTGGTTGATCCCAAACCTTCTCAAATTTTAAATTGAACAAAAAAAAACCATAGTTCTCATTATCAATGTGAAAGATGTTGTGCTAAGGTTCGTGAGCTTTTTTCCCAAACCATTTCCTCCCTTAAGAAACCTGCTAATGCTTTGATCCCATTTCACCAAACCATAACTAGTCAAAGGAAGGAAGGAAATCTTAAGAAGTTCAAATTGTCAAAGCATGATAATTGTTCTTTTCTCATTAAAGATCCTATTGTGATTAATCTAGATGATGATATGGATGATAATGTTCATGATACTAATAATGTTGATTCAAATGATAATATTGATTCTAGTGACATGCATGAGGTTATTTAAATAAATCATGAGGTATCTTCAAGATTTTTCAAAGAATTAACCCTAGCTCCTAGTGACAAATAAAGTGACACATTATTAAAGCATTGTCCTTGTTTGGAACTGGTAGTAGATCCATCTACCATGCTTGATATTGCTCCTCTTTCATCTTGTCCACCTTCCCTAAATGATGTCTATCATGATTAGGGGAAAATTATTTTCTTTAAATTAGCTTCATTCATGCCATGGATCCTCCTCTTGTGTGTTTTCTTGTTCGTAATGTACTTCCCCAATGATGTGCTACTCGATATGTCTTTGTATTATGTTAGGCTCTCTTTGTTGGTGCAAGGTAATAAAGAGACCAAATCCAGTGTGACATTCTTCTATTTGTATCTCAATTCTTCTATTTGTTCCTTGTGTTATCTACTTGGAGACAATTTAAGGCATTGAGATCTCTTTTGGTCTCTTCCATGTTGACCCAAAGAGACACTTGTTTGTTATCCTATGTGTTCTTCTTCAATTGTCCTTATAGTTCTACTACCTTTGGAGGATGAGGTCAATTCAATACAAATTTATACTTAATATACATGAGTTATCGTATGCACATACTAACCCTTGAGTTAGTAGATCCCTTATGTTCTCTTTTTTGTCATGCACTTTGGGAAAAAGCACAAAATCGTGTCACGTTTCAGGCCAACTTATCAGCACAAGTGAATTTAAGTAATTCTAACTAAAAATTAATTTTAGTCAAACATATGGTCTATAGAGATTTATTATAGTTATCTTATATATGAGCTACAACTTTTCCAATTGAAATTTTTTACTAAATGTATATTTTATACCACTTTGGGTCTAATTACCAAAAAAACTTTTTTTTTGAAAAACTCAATGTTTCAACAACTCCTACTCTTATAAACAATTTTTTTTTTAAATGTAAAAATACCCTTTTATAGATCTATGAGTGAATTTTCCATAATATATATCTTTTAATATTTAATAATATTTTTTTATATTTTATATATATTTGTTTTAATTTAAAGTATGTCATCAACACAAAATATAAGGTTGATTATCTTGTAAAGGATAAATTCTAAAATTTGTTTAAAATTTTTTTAAAAAAAAAATACACTAGATAAAAGAGTCCATGTCAAGATGTTATAATTCTTTTCTAATTTGGATAAATAATTAAGAAAAAAGTTGATGCCAAATGGAAAGATTTATATTTTAGTACATGCAACTTTTCAAATTCATTGAAAAATTTATATACATAAAAAATAGTTTAAAATATATTTTTGCACTAAAGTTTCAAGTTATCAATATATATAAAAATTTTGAAGAACAAAAGGTAAAATTTACTATATAAAATCTGACGCCTCGTGTAACTTCAATTTCAACATTTTATTATCAACTAAATTATAGAGTTTACTTTATAAGAAAGTATATTCAAATAATTTTTTAATTTTTTTAAAAAGTTACAAATATGAAATACACAAAAAAAATATACATTTTATTATTTTACATCATTTCGAAATTCAAAACATATATTTCACTTTCTATTGATTCAATTTTAAAAGTTGAATCAACATTGGTCATTGTTAGATCCAATGACAGTCCCAAAGACACTTAGAGGGGGGGGTGAATCAGTGTCTAACTGGTTAACTGAATATTTAAACTTATTTAAGAATTTGCAACCCAAAATAATATATCGGTAAATAATCAATAATGCAGCAAATAGAATAACAGAGACATCATAAGAACACACCATAACACAAGATGTTTTGGTGAGGAAACCCGGTGTGGGAAAAACCTCGATGGGATTTGTGACCCACAATATTTACTCACTGGCCTATGAATAAATATTACTTACAATGAGGGGCCTGCACATGTAGGAAGGCCAACAGCCTAGAGCTCACTGCTCAATTACAAAAGGAAGTCACACTGACTTACAAGATTGGATGATTAAATCCAATTACAATGTACTGCTCAAAACAGCATCTACTATGCCTGATTCAATGCCGATTAAGTTTAGTCAAATACCAAAACCAAAAACCTAGTATTCACTTTGTCTGCTCTGCTCCTTCTTTGCTCACAAAATCATCACATCAAAATGCATATACATCATATTACATTCGCACTATCTCCTATTACCACTATTACAAAATGATCTATAAGACTTCATACATATATGAGTCTATACAATACATCATGTCGGCTTAAAAAAATAATAACATTACAATACAAATTGTATAATCAAAACTTTATCCCATGTCGGCCTAAGTGCCGATATGTGTCGTTGCCGGTGTGAACAAGATTGTCGATTGCTTGCCTGCCGGTGCCGGTGGATAATGTCTGTGATGTTGGTGATCCTATAGAAAATGTTATTGGTTAGTTGCCATCAATGACAACATCAACCATTATCATATGAGTGTAGAATGCCAACAATCTCCCCCTTTGGCATTGATGGCAACACTCATGAGAAAAATCCAAAACTGCTGTCCAAAAATGAAGTCCAAAAATAGTTCCCAAAAAGATGTGCTCCCCCTGAGAAAATGATCCATTCTGTACATTATTCTCAATCACTTCATTCCAATTTTCTCTCCATCACTCCCCCTTTGACATCAATGACAAAGGATGACAAAAGGAGTCAAAACTACCTAATAGCCTACAGCAGGTTAAGTACTATCTGAAAAATATCTGTTACAGCTACATTTAGACTTTGCAAAAATTTGACATTGCCAAACATAAGAGCCTCTATCTGCTAAATTAAACCTTTCAAAAAGTGCATCTACTACTCCGGTGACCAATTATCTTGAATAGTTACCTTAGTAGGCTCAATGCATTGAGATATAAGATTGTCCAATCTTGGACCTAATTTATTCTTCAACTCCCGAGCCTTAGACCTTATTCTAGACTTCTCCATTTACAACTTCTCAATCTTCTCCTCAAAAACAATCATCTCTTGATAAAAAATAGATGTAAGTTTCGAAGAACCTATCAAATTATCAGCAATGTCATATATTTCCTTTTGAGTTTTCCTTATCTCCTCATCAATATCCTCGGTTAAATGGTGAGGCTTACAAGTTTCTCTCTATGAGTCCTTGAATTCCAAAATGGTTGTATTTAATGTTGGTAATAAAGTACTAATATGATCATTACATTGTTTTATGGCCTTATCAAAACATTCATTTTTCTCTTTATTCACAATCTCCCTTACTGTATCCTCATTTACCTTATCTACTACCAAAAGATTTGATGAAATAAATTTAGATAGTGCATCCAATTTACCTAAAGAATCAGTAATATGATTAGTTTGGCATGTCCATGCAATCATCTTGAGAATAGGCAATGTGTTATCAATGGCCTTGAATGCCATGGCATTGCACTCTATGATCCTTTTGATGGAATCCAAAAGAACATCAGTGACATTTGTAGGTCTGAAATTAGAGGAGGATGTGCTGGGTTTTATCACAACTCTCTAAGTATCAGATACCTGACCAACTGCCTTTACAATGTCATTCAGTTGACCAATATTTACCTCTTTAGTTACAGTAGCTATCGGTTCCTCTACCTGTGTTACCTCTTATGTTTGTATCGGTTCCACAGTCTGTGTTGTCACTTCAATTTATGTCGGCATACCACTATGTGCAACTTTAGTTTCCTTAACCTCTATAGATTCCTTATCAACCACAATAAGAATATCCTAAGTATCTAAATTCATAGTGAAAATCATTTCTGATTCAAGATTAGTGTTATCATGTGCAGTATCCTCAAGTTCCACAACTATATCCTTCGATTCCACAACTGGTTGATCAACTATATGTGTCGGTACCTTAGTAGGTAAAGGTGTGGTGTCTTGTACCGATGGAGGAAGGTTATCCTTAATGGTGATATCCAAAATATTACCAATCTTACCTTTTTCTTTAATCTTCTGATATACTTTCCCAAATGATTTGTCTATTTTCTATCTTTCCTTTTCTTCTTGCATTTCCTTCTCAACAAAGAATATGTCCCATTTGTCTACAGTTTCATCAGCTATTTCCTTAACTCTGCCAGCCATTAAACTAACTTGCCAATGTCCACTCACAAATACTGTCTGGTTGGCTTCATCTATAAGATCATCAATCTCCTGTCTGGAATTGACAGGGTGAACAACCAACACAACTTCAACCTTAAGTGTTTTGTCAAGTTCCATTACTGACACCCTCTTCGCTTCTAGCCTTAGGTATAGTTCATTTGGTAAGTCTTCTACTACCTCTATCAAAACTTTCTTATATATATATCCAAATACAAAATAATGCTTTCCTCTATGCTCTCCTTATCAGAATCATAAAAAGAATGATAGAACTTATTTACATTGCTTGAGTTACCTTCATGAGTTATTTCATTGATTAGCTCCTCCGGTGTAGGGGTAACTGGTGTCTTGGGTTGTTGTTTCTTCTTAGGTGTCAACTTCTTAGGTTCCCTAACTGTCTATTGCTTCTTCCTTGGGGTTCTGGCCTTCTTGGGAGAAGGAGAAGGTACCGATGAGGGTTTCCTTTTCCTTACCACTCTTTTGAATTCTGCAGCCTTGCTGGTATCTGAGTCTGATGAACTGCCTACTAGTGAGACATGAGCTACCGGTTCCAATCCTTCCAGCTCACTTGCAGTAATTCCACTTAAGTTCATTACATTTTCTTTAATCTCCTTAGCCTTCTTAGAAGCATCTCTGATAAAATTTTCTCTTTTCTTCCTTGCCTTTTGCAGGTTTACATCACTTGCTATAGTTTCAACACTACCAAAGAATTCCTCAGAAGGTTCCCTACGGGCATCAAGAAGAGTTTTGGCATAAGCTTCCAAAACATTCAAGTCAACCTCATAGCCCATTTCATTCACCCAAATAGTCCTAGGAGAGACAACCTCCATCCAAGTTTCATCTCACTCGATAACAAAGCAAATTTGTTTGTCATACTTATCAACTATGCTTTGTGGTAGCCTCTCTCTTGCCTTCATTTTAGTCTGGAAATCCTTGAAATACTTATCAACAATGTCATTACCTATCAGGGCCAATACCGGTAATACCATCTAGGATTTGCCTACCAATAGGTATATCAAATGCAAAATCCTTATGTCCAATACCGGGTATCTCCTTAGTGAAATATAGCATTAAGCATACCAGTAGATTCCCAAATCGGAATGTTCCCTTCTTATCTCCTTTGATCTACTTTAGATTATCAATCAATTCATCCTTAATCCATTCACATACATCAATCTTTGCATTATTCTTGATCATTTCGTATGCACTGTGAATACACAAGCTAGAAACAGAGTTTAACCTATTTGCATGAGTAACTCGGTATCCAAGAACCATACTAACAAATTTGACATTGGCATTAGTGATATCATTCACCCTAAGAGATCTATTGTCATAGGTTGCTCTGTTAAGTCCATTACTCCCTTGTTAGGTATCTTTTTCTTCTTATCAGGTCTAGTACTAGTGGAAGGTAAACTGGTGACAGCCTTGATGGCTTCCTTAGAAATCTTGAAGACCGAATCCAACCACATGAATTCACCATGAACCCTTCTTAAAACAATTCTTATAATTTTGTCTGGAAATTCAGGGATATTCAAAATATCTGAAAATCCTAAGTCTTCCACTATCTTATGCTTAGGTTTCACAATTCCTCGACCATTAGTTATCACATCATTAAACATGGCTTTTAGATCATCTGACCCTAAGTTCTCTATGTTGCAATGAATGTAAATTATGGGGTCCTCTGCAAATGCTACTCCTTTCGGGATCTTAGAAAATTCTCCAGTTGAATCATATTCTTTAGCTATCTCTGGAATAATCTTGAATACGAGTCTAGGGCATTTCACGTTTTCTACAACTGTAGGGTTTGCAATAAATTCAGGTACAGAAGATGAAGATGCCATTATACAATAAATACCTTTGACAGAAATCCTTTGAATGCCTCTAAAAAACCTTCACTGCTTCGCCTTCAAATGCCTTCACTCAATTTCGCGCTCTTCGAGTGTTTGAATGCTTTGTGAATTTGAAATGATGATTTCCTAGTATTTTATAACAAAGTATTCTCCAACAACCACATTTAATGCATGTTGGTCAAGTGAAAACTTAACATATCTACTGGTAAAGAAGAAATGAAACTTCTTACCATCAACCAAGGGTAGAATGCATGATTTTCAGTCTTACTGTCATACCCTCTAAGGATTTCTCCTTAGTTAGATGAAGAATCTCCTACCAGTGGAGGGTTACTCTATTTTACTGGTGCAGAGATAGATTCATCAACTCTTTGATCTTTCTTCCTGATCCATTGTTTTGAAAATTCTTGCCTTATTTCATTTACTTTCTCTTTTCCCTTGTTGTTAGATCCATTATTGTTCACCGGTGTAGCCTTGCTTCTACAAAATTTTGCAATATGCCCAATCTTGTTACATGCATAACAAGTCACATTATTCCTTTGAATAGCCTTTCCATATCCTTGACCAGAGATTACTTTAGTGGTGAATATTCACCAATGGCGAATTTTTCACGTCGGCCATGTTGGAAATGGTGAATATTTTGTACCGTCTGGGGGTGGCCATGTCGACAGAACATTATCAATTTTTTGTCAAAGTCACGGCCCGATCGCTATATATTTTATGCAATTAAATGTTTCTATGCGATGATTTCACCAATACAATATATGGTGGACACACGATAAATTTAATTGTTTCGCCTACACTCTCTGAGGTTGCCTTAATAGATTACCTTAATTCGCCTATAGGCATGTGAAGATTTGTTAGCCAGGGGGACCCAATTCGCACAACATCTTGCCGATGCGTGTCTCCATTCACCCCAACTTTTGCTAACTATATTGTATTCACCTATTATTTGGACAACCTATAATCACCTCAAAAATTACATAAGTCGTATTTGGACAACCTATAATCACCTTGAAAATTACATAAGTCGAGTTATAGTTACGCAGGATTCGCCAAATATTTGTATACCATATAAAATTCCCGCGGAATTCACCATATAAGGATTGGTATAAATACATGCAAAGATCAGATCTATCTCAACACAATCTTGTGGGTTCTAGGCTCTGAATTCTTATCAATAGCGAAGTTTCAGACCAAGGAAAATCATTGTTGTTGACTGTATTGGCGACTGCTAGTGACCTAAAGCCTAAAGGTGAGCGACCATATTTTGAAGTGGTATATTATACATTATAGTCTATTATTGCTTCTTCAACAAATTGATATTTTTTTGGCAGCCTTTATTTCGTTGGAGATGTCGAATAGGAATAGGAGTAGGAAACCTAAATGTGGGGAAGGCCAGGAGAGGCCAACAAAAAGCAAAACATTGTCTTCATACTTTGGCATTGGAAAAGATTGTGGTACTGGTGAAAATCAAGAAGGTACATCATCACAAGTACAAGTACAAAATTTTCCACCTGCACCGCATGTTGAAAACAACGACGAACCTGATATCTCAGATCAGGATGATCTTGAAGAAGATTATCTAGTAGATACCCAAGTTAGTCGGAATGATATAATTGACTTGGGTGATAATACCATTGATGATAATGCACGAAAGGGGAAAAGAAAAGCCATATCAAAAAAGGATCAGGAGTGGGATATGTCAGTGTGGAATTTTTAAATTAATTGGGCATCAAAGTATCCATTCATTGAACCAGTGGAGAATCCAATTGAAGGTGAGCCTCCAATAGAATGCAGACATAAGATTTGCACTTGGAAACATAACAAGGAAATTAGGTTGCAACTAAAATTTGACACCATAGAAAAGCATATGGGTAAAGTTTATGAAAAATAAATGATAGACGAGGTTGAAAAATCAATGATAAGATGGAAAACAAAGGATGAATGTAAGCATGTGAGGAATACCGAAGAGTATTATTTTCATGAGAAATTACAGATGAAGCTTGTTGAAGTTAAAGGTTTTATTGAAGCTATTTTTGGAAAAGAAATGCAAATAGAACAACTGGGAAAAGTTGTTCAGTTAAGCATTGTTTTTCATATTTTGAGCAGAGGGCGTGCTATGACAGATTTCCCATCAATTAGTGGTCTATTATACTTTTTGAAAGTTCCTAACTATCCTAATAGACACTGGTCAGTAAACAGTGGATGGGAATGAGCAAGTTGTCTTGTTGAGGTTGGAAAAGAAGATGTACAGGAAAAAATAAGAGAGTCAAACTTCATTGCATTTTCTTTAGACGAAGTTACGGCAGTAGACAATACTTCATGGGTATGCATGCATGTTTATACTGTAGAGAATCATACCCGCCAACCTCATCTACTATATGTTGCTAAAATGAAGGAGAGTGCGATAGCGGAAAATTTATTTCAACTAGTAAAGAGAAGTTTAATTGAATATGGAGGTATGGATGACATGATGGTAGCCAAAAAAATGGTTTGTGTTGGAGCAGATGGAGCTTCAGTAATGCAAGGTCATAGGAATGGTCTTTGTACAAAGATTGAAACTTCATTTGCACCGTACATTACTACAATTCACTGCATGGCTCACATAATAAATCTAGCTTTTGGAATTGTGAGCAAGTTTGATTCGGTTAAAAAAAATAAAATTTTAACCAAAGAGCTCTACTCACACTTCTGTCGAAGTCCCAAGTGATTTATGGAATTTCAACACTTTGCTGATGGATTAACTGATGGGAACAAGCTTCTCAGGGATAATGATACCAGATGGATCTCTTTGGATGGTCCAATGCATCGAGTGTTTTTAGAATATCCATCCTTGATTGGACTATTTCACACAACTCATGACGAATCAGATCAACCAAAATTTCCTGAACTTCTTGGCAGGTTAAGTAATTTAGTGACACTCTTTACTTTAGCAGCTCTTCTGCCCATGCTAGAGGAAATGAGGAATATTATGAAGGCTGCCCAAAAAAGAGCTTTGTATATTGCAAAATATGCTACGCTGCGTAAGATGACATTCATGACCCTCGACAATCTCTATCGAAATCAACCAACACTATTTGATGAAAAAATTGTTAAGTGGCGGACACTCACAGATTTGAACAATCTTGATAAATTTTTACAAATCGGTGCAGATGGGGAGGTATGTGCCAATGTACGAGGAGTTGAGATACCAATGCACTTCTATGCCACAATCGACCCCGAGGAACCAGGAAAGCGCCCCAGGAAGAAACCAGCAAGAGTTACAAAGGAAGATTACGACAAGATTGTTGAGACTGTAACTACTTCTATGAAGAAAATTTCATATGATCTTTCCTCACAAATTAGAAGCAGATTCCCTCCTGACAACCTACTCGAAGCCATGTCTATTGTGTTTCCTCATTATTGGAGCCTCAACAGTGCATCTGATTTTTGAAGTAAGCTACTGAATTTGGTAAAACAATTTTGCATATCCAGAGAATTTAATGGAGTAACTATAAATGGAATATTAGATGAAACTCATCTTCGAGAGCAATCATCTCATTTTTCATACACTATGAAAGAACAATATGCCAAAATGGAGAACCCCCATGAAGAGGGATCAGTAACAAGGCTTTGGAAATATATAGTTGAGAACGCATCCTTGCATGATTCAATGCCAGAATATGTGAAGCTTGCCGATTTATGTCTTACCATGATATTGGGTTCGGTGGAAGATGAGAGAGTTTTCAGTGCTTTGGGGTTCCTAAAATCAAAGCTAAGAAACAAACTAGACAAAAATTTGGAAAATTGCTTGAGGCTCTATACATCTAGGTATGATGTCCACACTTTTCCTTACAATAGGGCATTGCAAATCTGGAGGTCCAAATGTGAAAGAAGAGGTTTGGGCAACACTTCAAACCAAAGTGCTAGTGGGACTACTGGACCTACTGGTAGCATTAAGATGCAGTTCGGTGAAGATATGTAGACTCGGACTTAGAGTGAAGAAACCACAAACGAGAATCAAGAAAGCACTGAATTTGATGAGGATGAATGGCAACTATAAGAGATTGGTATTTATTAATCTAATTATTGTATCTCATCATTCATATTGCAAAAGCATATTACTTTTTGCAATTAGAATTTAATATTGATTTGTAATTGTATTTTTCAACTTTCTATTTCCAGATTTAAAATAGCATAATAAAAAAAAAACCATAATGTATTTATTGATATAGAGATGTTTATTGTTTATTTATACATGTTTGAGTCTCAAATCTATGTGATACATTTCAGAACCATATGATACAATTCATTCAATAGTAATACACATGTAGAGAACTTAGATTTTCATTAATTCTTTCAAAATATAGCCATATGATACAATTCATTCAATAGTAATACACCAATCTGTGTGATTCTCCATGACAATTGCAAAAGTGAATACAAAGTTTCAGAACCCTTTGCAAATGACCCTGAATTCCCTTTTATAGAAACAAGAGAGAAACAACAACTCTTGTGTGATTCTCCAATGTCCATGAAAAAGTGAATACAAAGTTTCAGAACCCTTTGCAAAATTGCAAATGACCCTGAATTCCCTTTTATAGAAACAAGGGAGCAACAACAGCTTTAGGTCGAATTGCAAGTTTGCAACATGTGAACACTGAACATCAAAATCACAAACTCAGCACATATTTATATGGCCATCACAGGCTGTATTAGCAATTTAACATCTGCTACATGTTTGATGTCTCCTGTTCAAAAAACAGAGTTCAAAATTAAATATTAATTCATGCTATGACAAATTAAACATAGATAATAGCAGTGCCTAAAACCTACTAATCGAAAATAGAGATATGCATAAATGTTAAAGCAAGGGAGAATTTGAGAATACAAATTTACTGGCTGAAGTTTTGCACTGTGCATCATAGATTCATAAGCTGGATTAGTAAAATAGCAATAGCGAGTGCTATTTTTTTCCTATTCATAAAATAGATTCATAGGCTGGATTAGCAAAATAGCAAACATAAAAAACATAAAACCTTGAAATTAAGAATAAAAGAAGAAAATTGTGCAATACATACTATGATTCTTAAGAATTTTGTGCTAGTTTTTGTAGGGTGGTCCACTCTTCGTCTGATGGAAGGTCAATATTTTGTAAACTATGGAAAGTCAACTCCAACTTCGTCAACATTCCATATTTAGAAGATTTACTTGACATCACTGTTTCATCCAATACAGAATTTAGAGTTGTAAATGGTTGGATGAATTCCAGAAAGCTTTTGGGAGTTGTGTCCTCTGGAAGCAAGTCTAAATCAGACTTCATTTTTATCTCCATGATTTTTTTGTAAGCTTCTTCTCCAATGAATTTATTTGATGTGTCAACAGGCTTAGGCAAACCAAGTTTAATCAAATTATTTTTCTTTTCTTGCAGCTTCACTATCTTTTTTCCACAACTGTCCATAACTTTTGATGTTTCCCTTAGCTTCTAGCATTTTTGAATGATAGGTGATGTCTTAACTGTGGCATCAATGCAACTCTTAATTCCCTTGGATGCCAAGTAGCTGTCGTTGGAACTGTAGACTACTTTTAGAATCTTTTTTGCCATTTCCTCTTTTGAATAAACATGTGTGCTCTTCTCATAGTGCCCTTTGATTTTTATAAAAATTTGTCTCATACTTTTAGTCAATTGAAACCATTCACACAACTTCTCACTCCTTTGCATTATTTGCCACCAAATGTTTTCTTGTATATACTTTGTTGTATTTTTTATATTATCTTTCAATTTATCCTCCAAAATTTGTATTTTATCATTTGCATTGTGCATGTCTTCTTTCATTTGTGCACATTTTTTTCTTTCTTCCTCTACTTCCTCTTGCAAATGTTTTTCTTTTTCCTTCCCATGATCCAATAGGTCCTGTAATTTTCTCATTTCGGCGGCAGCAGACTCATAACTTTTGTATAATTTTTGAAAACTGGTTTTTTCCTCAACAATTTTTTTACTGCTTTTAGCCAGTTTTTCTGTCAGGTCCTTCAATTTTGCATCCTTCTTCTCCTGCTCTGCAATTTCTACTACAGAGCCCAAATTTTTTATCCTTTTCTGTAAATCATTGCACTTGCTATCTGCTGCTTTCCTCCTTGATTTTTTTGTTTTCCAGGTCTGCCTGTAACTTTTCTATTTGTTTCTCCAGTTTATTTTTTCTCTCTCCACCTTTAGCAATGAAGTGTAGACCACTTCGTTAGTCCTTTTTGACACACTAATTTTATCCACATTATGTACTTTGGAAAAATCCATTTGGAGGGTGCTAACTTGAAATTGAGAGGGATCTATCTGACTGTGTGGTGGATTTTTATCTTTAGATGGGCCCGAGGGCATAACAACCATGAACTCCATCATATCTTTCTATGGGTCATATGTTGGAAATACCCTGTTCCTTGCAGGCTGTTTGTTTACAACTTCAGACACGGAATTCTTATGAAGTGCTTTCTTTTTTTCTTTATTTTCTTTTGTTGTGTGTTCATATTTTTCATAGTAATCATAAAATTGAAAATCTGGGCTTGCTGAAGCAATTGAATGTTTGAAAGGTGACATAGGAATACCATAGGCTCCAGTTCCACTTATTCGTGTGGTTTTAACTAATGCTTGACCAAGATTACCAACAACAGTTCTTGATGTTGTCCCACTCCCACTGACACTTTCATGTGTAGTTTTCATAGTCTTTTGAGGTGTGTGATCTGAAGCTGCAAATGATTGATTTGTAGTGTCAGTGGCACTTGATATAGGATTCTCAATAGTATGAGATTGAGTATCTACCTCTAGTGGCCTCTTGCGAGAGATATTTTGTTGTTGCCCTTGTCCAACACTAAGATAACCAGTATCAGTAGTAGTACCCATGCAAACCCCACGAATCATAGTGGCACTTGACTGAACAATAATAGGAATACTATCCCCAGATTCCCCACTAGTGGAAGTGGCACTTGATTCACCACCAATGGGAATACCATGATGTGGTGGTGGTTGTGGATTTGAACCTGAAATAAATGTAGGTGGACCCTGAGGGTAATGAGTAGTACCTATCCATGATGAATCTGAAGAATCAAGTCCAATGACTAGTTTAAGATGACCTTTTAATTTTGACTGTGATGGAAGTTGTACCTGAAGTGGATACCAAATGCCATCTCCTCTGGCACCTAGACCACCACCTTCAAAACCCATTTTTTCCACAAGGTTTGCCCCTTTGCTATATTTTTCTTTCATGGACTCACTGACTCCACCTAATATTTTCGAGACTGTAGTAGTTGTTGGAGGGGGCTCAATGACAACCTCATGCTCATCATCATCACCTTCAGTCCTGTCATGCTCCATATCCCACAATTTGCTAAACTCTGCATCCTTGTCGATGCTCTCAAATTCTGCACTTGTCTTTGGTTCACCAAGATTCCTCCTCATAGTCCAAAAATCATTTATTTTGCTTTGAGAGAAATAATTCTCTTTACATTCGTACAGAATTGATTTGGGAATAGATTTGCTAGATGGATTAGCATATTTTAGGTAGAAATTGTAAGACCAACTATTTTGGATGCCCTAGCCCTCCTCTGTTGTCCTCTCTATGTGCATTTGCAATGCCATAATTTGTGATGAAATTTCTTCTATTGAAATGTTTTTGTCAGCTGCAATTTTCTCCATCTCTTTTTTAACCTCATCCCAGGAGTTCATGTTTCTAAGCTTTTCTAGCAATGGTTTACTTTCATGTTGACATAATGCTAAAGAGTTCCCATTTTTCTTAAGCCTTGCTTGAACTACATCAATTGGATCATACTACCAGAGACCCTCATCACCAAAGTTAAAAACTCTCAAAAAATAATGTGCCACATTGAATGCTTTTCTCTCAAATGTGAACCCTCCACATGAGAAAGGCAAGGAAGGAAATATGCTCTTCTTTTGCTGACCATGGAAGTGCCTATCTGTGCTCTCCAATTGTCATACATACTCTAATGCAAATACCCTCTCTGTCACATGTATTGGAAGTCTGTATGGTTTTACTGCCGATCTGTAAAACCTTAAAACAGTGAATTCTTCCATGAAGAACCAATCAGCCAATTCTATTTGACTTCCAAGTTGAATGCAATCTCTACAAGACATAGGCAACCTAGGCATTGGAGTGCTTGTAATTTTATTATACATTGGTGCCAAAAAGAAGTCTACAAAATGGTTGTAGTTCTTTATGTTATCATGCATCCTTATCTTTGGCGTCCAATCATATATTGGACACTCTGTTCTCTTCCCAGTCTTCTCATCAATCTTATAGCTCACAATTTGAAGCTTTTTGGTCTCGAATATTGCATGATACTTGGATAGAAGAAGATAGCACAAGTAGGATGAGAACCTAAATGTCTTACAGGAACCTTTTTTGATCATTAGTAATTGTTTTTGCATGGATTGAACAACATGCTCAACAAAATTATATCTTACTAGCTGACCTACACAATGGATATTATAAATCATTTCAAGAAGGCTTGCACCCACTTCCCTATCATTTTCCAATCCCAGGCAAAACGATAGCAAGGAAATGGTATCCCCAACCCATGGAACAAAAATGTTAGAATCATAAGGAGGCTTATGATTCTGATCCAACACAATACCAGTACCGCTCTTTATTAGAGCTTTGATAAATGAATCTCTATGAATTGGATTGAGACTCTCATAATTCCCTGCCATCTTTTCAAGGTCAATTTGGACGTTTGAGTTTTGGGCTTCAAATCCTAGGTTCAACAAACGAGCAAATTCTCCCTCATTTATGGATAGAATTTCCTCTTTTGTATTTTTATTGATAATTGCTTTTTTATCTTCATCATAATTTTTAGCGTAGACCATGACAAAATCAGGGCAAGGGAATACTTCAGGTAACACCATGCTTCCCAATCCAACATCCCACGATTCGATTTTATTTGTTTTTTGTTTTAACATTGGGTTGAAAACAGTAAATTTTACCCTGTTTGCATCTGCCGCCTTACTAGACAATGCATATCTAATATCTATGATACGCCTTTCACCACGAATAGCAGGGTCATAAATATCATGGTATTCATCAGTGAAACCTGGTGTTTTAACCAGTTCGGTTAGGTACATTTTGTTTTTCACTTGGCCTCTTGTTGAACTACTGCTTCCCGTTTTCCCCATCACTATTATTGTCAATAATTCAAAATAATGCTAGATAAAAACCTAAAAATGCTAACCCTCAAATTGGACCATGAGATTACCAAAAGAAAAAAAGGCGGGATGTAGGTGTTCTAGATTTTACCCAGAAATTAGAATTTCTATTTCACGAGATTGGTGCAGATAGTCTCTGTTGCAACTTGCATTCCTCAATCTAGTAGTTGTTTTTTAATCTCCCTCAATTCACAGGTTTGTCCAAGAAATGAAAGACGATTATGATTTATGAGTCTCTTATTTTGAAAACTCTGAAAAGTAGAAAAGTCAAACCTAAAGGGCAAAATATCTAGAATCATGTTGTAATTTTATTAATTACTATTAACAACTATTCGATGTCGAAGGACAAAATTAATTACTATTAATAAGTATTCGATGCTGAAGGACAAAACATTCATTACTTCAGTATAAATTTCGAGGACATTAAGAATCATGTTGTAATTTTATTAATTATTATTAATAACTATTCGATGTCGAAGGACAAAACATTCACTACTTCAGTATAAATTTTGAGGACATTAAATGTAATACGTTCAATTCCGGGTGAAGTTCTCCCAAATGTGTTCACTTCCCACATTCGGGCCGAAATCCACCCTAAGTCATTGATCTTTGCTCATCCAACGGACGAGGGACCAAGGTACCTGTTGTGACTTTATGGGTCTGTTTTTTAAGTCTGTTTAATAATTTTAAACTTCCGCCTGAAAAAGTGCTTTATAGACTTAATTATATTTAATTAAATTTAAAACGTTTCATTTTCGGGCGAAGTTCTCCCAAATGTGTTCACTTCCCACATTCGGGCCAAAATCCACCCTAAGTCGTTGATCTTTGCTCATCCAACAAACGATGGTACATGTTGTCAGTTGTTGTGGGTCCCATGACTTCTGCCAGTTTTCGGGCACGTCACCATACTCGTGTCACTTTTCCGAGCAAAGCTCTCAGAAAGTTGTTCACTTCCCACATTCACCCCGAAATCCACCCTAAGCCGTTGATCTTTGTTCATCCAATGGTCGATGGTACTTGTTTTTAGATGAAGTGGGTCCCA
Organism: Cryptomeria japonica; assembly: GCF_030272615.1. Lineage (NCBI taxonomy): Eukaryota > Viridiplantae > Streptophyta > Pinopsida > Cupressales > Cupressaceae > Cryptomeria > Cryptomeria japonica. Next base: position 591,123,475 of record NC_081412.1, on the reverse strand, counting down.
CGACTTCTGCCATTTTTCTGGCACGTCACCATACTCATGTCACTTTTCAGGTTTGATTTTTAAGTCTATTTAATCATTTTAAACCTCCGCCCAAAAAAAAGCTTTATAGACTTAATTATATTTAATTAAATTTAAAATGTCCAATTCCGGGTGAAGTTCTCAAAAAGGTGTTCACTTCCCAAATTCGGACCGAAATCCACCCTAGCCATTGATTTTTGTTCATCCAATGGTCGATGGTACCTGTTTTCAGATGAAGTGGGTCCCACAACTTCTGCCATTTTTCTGGCACGTCACCATACTCGTGTCACTTTTCGGGTCTGATTTTAAAGTCTATTTAATGATTTTAAAATTCCGCCTGAAAAAGAGATTTATAGTCTATAGACTATAGACTTAATTCTATTTAATTAAATTTAAAATGTTCAATTCTGATTTCTGGGCGAAGTTCTCACAAATGTGTTCACTACCCACATTTGGGCCAAAATCCACCCTAAGCTATTGATCTTTGCTCATCCGACGGACAATGATACCTATTGAGAACTTGAGTGTTGTCAGATGTCGTCGGTCCCATAATAAGAGACATTTAAATTTTAAAGATGTGCAATAGTTTGAGATAACTATTAAATATAATGTTAATATTATTTGTAAATAAAGAAGTGCAATAGTTTGAGATAACTATTAAATAGAATGTTAATATTATTTGTAAAAATTTGAAATTAAAAAATAATATAAAACATGAAACTTAGTTTCTAGAATAAAACAAATAACTAAATAAAAATATAAATTTTGATATACAACTTGAAAGGTAAAAGTTTAATATAAAAAAGAAAACATTCAATATTAAACTTAAAATATTATTTTAAAGTTTAACAAAATTCTTTGAAAATATGTTTACGATATGTAATTTTAAAAAATAGTTTCAAAAATATATATAAAAGTTCAACATAAATTTAATGTATTAATTTTAAAAAATGTGCAGTCCTCAACCTGTTAAGGCGAGCAAATTTGGAAAGGACAAATGCCAAGGTGGCGATTAATTGGTGTAGAAGGAGTTTTCTGCGGCATGTCACAAGAACGGAGGAAGGGGAGGATGTCAGGAAATCTTTTTCTTGATCTCATGGCATTAATGCCTTATCGTGCACATTCATTACCCGACCTATAAGACAGAGGTAGAATTTATCACCTTTTGTACCAGTTTTTGCTTTGAAGCATAACAAACCTATAGTTCGTAGAATGGTACCTTCTGTAAGACATTTTTTGCAGGAAGTGATTTTGAAATTGCAGGTGACCATGGAGGCCAATTTCACACTTCAAACAGACAAGAAGTTGGTGCCCTTTTTGGGCAAAGTATCTAATAAACGAATGCAAGGACTATTCAGGTTTAAGGAGGAGAAGTTGTGGGCCACAGCTCGACTGATGCTTGCGAAGGAGGTGGCACATATCAGTCACCGGTATCGAACTAACATGGATGTTTACTCTTTGATTCTAGTGTGGGCCTATGAATTCGAACCAGAGGTGGAAAAGGTAAAACTCTCATTGGTCAAATTGATTGATGGGGCTTTTTTGATTAACCTGGATTCAATCTTGGAGTGGGTGGTGCCGGGAGTTGGCATTTGAATTAAGGAAGGGGACAACCAGGAGGAGTTGCTTCCTTTTATTCGTGGCCTAGAGGATGAAATCAAATACTAGTGCCATGAACGTGCCCGAGTGGGGTGGGAAGCGATGAAACTCTTTGTGAAATTAACCAAGGTGGATGAAGTCCTGAAGGCTTTGCATGTGGTGCCAAGGATGGAGGTTGTTAGGGAATTGAGAGATAGGGTTGAAGAAGGAAGGGCCATACAACTACTGGCAAGCTTGGAGGGCGACCTCGACTTCGGGTGCCTAAACTGCATTCCAAAAATGAAAGCTGAAGTGGCAAAAGGGAAAGCCAAAGCATTGACCTTCGAGGAGGGAAGGGACTGGGTGGAGGCGACCCAGGGGGATAGTGAGACTGAGTGAGCGGCCTATCGGCAATGAACTGGTTTTTTTGTCTGCTTGCTATAAGTTGTGGGCAGTAGGGTTTTCTCTCTGTCTACGTTTATGCATGAATGACTGCAAATTTTGTATCTTGAAACTTTTGAAATTTTGTATTTTGAATGACTATATATATATATATATATATATATATATATATAATTATAATCAACCATAATCAATGTACAAATAATTAATGGAACAAATTGAATTTCTTTTTTATAGAATTACATAAAAAAAAACCACAGTATTAAATTTATTTCCATTGTTTAATAAATAATTGAAATAACGTAGCTCATATACAAAAAGCATTTGAAAGAAATTAATTAATAAAAATGAAATAGAATTATAGAAAACATTTTTATATCCATAAGACTGTAAGAGGCAAACTAAAATAAACTGGAATTTGAAAAATTATCATTAATATTTATGCTTTTGAGATTTACAATTTTTTCGTCTGAGACTTGAGTCCCCTAAAAACTTAAAAGCCAAAATGAGTGAGCCACTGGCACTGATCCTATTAGGGTTTGAGGACATAGGAAAAACAACTACAGAGGGGCGGGGCTAGGACACAAGTAGTGGAATTGTTTACAATTTTGCCCTAAGAATCTGGCCCTCCTTCCATGTAGAATTATTCAAACAACATAAGCTGAAAGACTTCTTTAACAATATTAACTGCTATAAAAAAATTTAAATCTTTCGTATCTCTGCAAATCTTTCCCATAAATGCACTATTATGCGAAAATGGAAACAGCTATGAACTAGTACCAAATTGGCAAGTATCACATTGGAAGTCATGGGGACAGAGTCAATTGTCGTAAGTGAATAGATATATATTAAATGAATGAAATTATTGATCGTGATTTGTGACATTTGATACATGTCTATTGAATCCAATTCCATTCCGGGCACTTTCTGGTGAGCTAAGTTCTCTTTAGAAAATTGGGCTGAAATAAACTCCAGCCATTGATCTACGATCATCGAACGGTTTAAAATCATTGATAGATTTTAGGTATGTGTCACCCTTCACATGTCAAAGAGGTCGTGCTTATTGATACATTGTGCATAGTCTGGACTCAATGTATTATGTGATGTGATCTACTGATGTGATGTGATGTGCCTTGTCTATTAATGGCAATGAATACATGAAATCGCCAATAAATTATATATTGTACCATAAATAACAAAATATTCGCCAAAACAAATTAAATAATTTTCAAGCAGTGGATAAAAATTGCCAATACATTTAAATAATTTTCAAGCGGTGGATAAAAATCACCAATACATTTAAATATTTTTTCCTTCGGAGTAAACATTTTCGCTCATACAATTATATATTTGTGTAGGCACCTAAAATTGGTCAACGCTTGCGGAGTCATACTTTAACATTTGCGCATTGCCTCATTTTAGGTTTTTGTGTCACATTAACATTTCTCCTATGATTCGCACTTGGTCTTTATCATGTGCAAGCATCGAGTCATTCTTCTGCATTCTTCAATCGTCTCGCTCTTAAATTTGGTCTTGTCGACAACAATCTTTAGTCATGATTTTGGTCAAACTTATCCTGTCGCATCAATGTGCGTGCTTATTTGTCATCATTTTGGACATCGTCAATCCTAATTAGGGTTTTGTCCTCTTGTCAATCTTATCATCATGCGATCAATTTTGTCATCGATCGTGGTCATTGTCATCTATTTTGTCATCGATCCTTGTCCTCTTGTCAATTTTGTCCTTTTGCGATCAATTTATCGTCAATCGTCGTCGTCCTCTCAATCACGTCAATTTGGATCAATTAGTCATTGTTCCTCGTCAATTGGCGCATTTTGTCAATCAAATCATTTATCACATTGGTCATTCATTAATTCAAAATCATGATCAAATCAAATCGACATTAATTATCTTTTGTCATGACCTAATTGTCATCCTTGCGTTGCTAATTCATCTTTTAAGGTTTTATGATTTATTCATTTAACCTAATTTGTCATTTCTTCCTCTAGGTTAAATAATTTATTTATTTATCCTAAAGTCTTCTCATCACAATTAAATGTTTAATTTAATTGGTTAACTAATTATTCCTCTTTTTGTGAATTAATTAATAAATGACAAATTATTAATTGATTTACCTAATTTCTCCCAACTCATAGTTTCCTAATTTTTCATTCCCTCTTTGTGAATTAATTAATAAATGAGAAATTATTAATTAATTCACTAAATTCCTAATTTCCTCATTTTCTAATTTCCTAAATTTCCTAATTCCTAATTTCCACCTATTTTCTAATTTGTCAAATTTAATTTCCACCTAATTAAATTGTCTCTAGTTCTCCCTACTTTTGTGCTTTGGTGGAAGCATGAATTTCTCATGCATCATTCTTTTGGCATAGCAAGATGTCATAAGGTTCTAGTTCTCTAGTCTTTGCATTGGCAATATGTCATAATTCATGACATAGAAGGTGTCATAACCTTCTTCTTTCCACTCAATTGTGCCATTTTTTGAAATTAATTGCTTCCAATATCCATTTCATGCTAATCTTGTCTTCTCTCCAATTTGTCTATAAATTGGATGAATTTCTTCAATCAAATCCCCTAATCAGATTATTGAATTTCTAATCAAACATGATTCGAGTACTTTTGAGCAATTTTCTTACCTACTTGCTTTCAATCATGTATGTGCACTTGTAGGTGAAATCCACAACCAAACTATTTGAAGAGGAAAGAAGAACAATGGAGCCGCATGAAGGAAGCATTCATATCCATGTTTGGTTTGCATAGTATTTACTTTTGAATGTTTTGTCTTCATGTCTCTATTGAGTGTGCTTAGGATAGATCATTGCATTTTGTGCTTTCATGATTGGGCTAAATTAGTGTTTTGATTTGCATGTGATGATTTCCCATTTCCTAACATACATTAATTGGTGAACCCGACGTGAACACTAACCATCTAACCCCTTAACTGTGTTTTTGAGTGCCTTCAAGTTGATTTGCAGGCCAAAAACCCAAAAATAGGGTCGTGCAGGGTTTTCTGGGGACTTCTACACCTGTGTGAAGCAACCTGCGCCTGTGTAAGACAACCTGCGCTTGTGTCATAAGTTTTGTGCCTATGTCATGCATCCTGCACTTGTGTCCTGAGTTCTGCGCCTGTGTAAAGTCCAGAACAGAGGTAAAAATGCAGTGTTTTACTTGAAAATTGTCTTGTTTTTGCATTCTGTTTTCTGTTTTTTTGGTTTTTGGTACTAATTATCTGTGCAGAATCTTGGCATACGCATGGCAAAGACAACAAATCAAACTACTAACATGTTTTATGCAGAATCGATAGTCAAAGAATAAACACCTCAAACTTCTAACTTGGGTTTTGCAGGTTGCCTTGGAGAAACAACTAAACTTGGTGTTTGTCATTAATGTTTTAGGTACCTAGTGATTTCTAGATAGGTTGGAATGAACATGTTTTTGCTTTGATTGTTGAGTGTGACATTGGAGTAGGAGAGTATGCTCTCATCCTTCTTAGGGTGATCAGAAATCCAGATCTTCGATACCATGCTCGTGTCTTTGATTGTGTGTCACCTTTAGAGGGCCTGCCTTCCCGACCACTTTGCTTTTGCAAGCAAGTGATAATTGTGAGAAGGGAATGACCCAAAGTGAGTACAACTAGAATACCTTGGCATTCTAACTCACTATAAACAAATACCTGATGAGCGAAAGCTTTGAAGGAAGGGTTACGTGGGAATTGTAGTTACTTGGGAAGTGATGACCCTTGGACTCTTTCTCATATCAACATCTAAGTAGGACCTCACGGTCTAAATCATGCTTGGGCGACTACATTTGTTTGGTATCTTGGTGGGCTTAATGTCTCAATCACGCTTGCGTGACATCAAGGAGTAACACTTAACAGAAATCCTTACTAAACACCTTGTATTTAGAGGCCAAAAACCCTTCTAGTTGCTTGAGAAGGACAAGTTCGGATACTTGGAAGAGATACTAAGTTCGCCATGGGGAGATTTCCATGGGGACTGATGCTTGGCTGCCCTGAGAAGTGAGTGCCGTGGAGGGGAGCCTGTGGGGTCAAGCATCTATGTATTCTCCTTGAATCCCATAATGAGTCTACCTCTCAAGTACCTAATGTCCTTGCCTACCATAAGAAATGTGGGAATGAGCATGATTGTCTTGAGTCTAAGTTGAAATATCTTGTATTCTTTGCTTGTCAAAAGTTGAATTGTATCTCATTTCAAGAACAAGGCAAATTGATCCAACATAAGATTAAACACAAGAGACATTCATCCAACAAAAGTACAAGGTTCAAAGCACATCTTCAAACATGGTTGTCAAACATTGTTCAAAATTTTGTCTCAACATACATGTCACTTACATTTAAGTTCATTCTAGGTTGCATTTTGCAAAGTTCATTGTCAAGTACCAAGGTTAGGTTTCACCTAAGTCATACTCCTTTGCATATCAATAAGAGTCATCCATTTGCATATGTCCTCTTGCATTAGAGAAAATACCATTGTCATTCATTCACATTTGCATATCCTAGGTCTCTTCATTAAGCTTAAGTCATTATCATATCATATTAGGGTCATTTGCATATTAATTGTCCTTTTGCATATAGTGTCAAAACTAGGTTTTGTCATACTTGAGTAATCCAAATCTTTGATAAACCCTAAGTCATTGTTAAGAAGTCTTGACCTTATCAAACTTTTATCTTTTGTCATTTCGTCAAACCTAGCTTAGTATCCAAGCATATAGGGGAGACATTGTCATCTTGTCCTTTTGTCACTTGGTCCTTTTGTCCTTTAAGGTCTAGACATCATTTCAATTTCCTAAAGGTCTCTTTTAGATTTGCATTTCAAAAGTTTGTCAGAATCTTGAAAAACAACCAAAAACATAGATTGCATTTTCATCTATTTAGTTTGCATTTAGTGGCATATCATATATTATCCTTCAAAAATTCCAAAAATATTACATTTGCATAAGTGACATGCCTATTGAGACAAGGTAAAAATCTAAGAAGATGGGAGAACCAACGTATCAACCCATGGACAACATAGCAAATTTGCAGTTTCAAACTAGTCAAGTAGTGCAAGTTGAAGGTCCATCAAACACATCATTACCACCATATGGAATGGTTCAACTTGGACCACCTCCATTATATGAACCAGTATTTGTACCCATGAAACCAGGACATGGGAGTGTTCCACCAACACCAAAAGGAAGTGCACCTTTCAATTGGAATCAACCAAACCTGCAACACGACATTCAAACTCAAACATTACATGAGGAACAAACTCTTTCACAAGGGTTTGGTTCAAATCAAGGCATTCAACAAGAAACAAATCCAAATGTCCAACTAGATTCTTCATCAGATTCTAATGCTTCAGATGATGTTGATATGTTCCTTCAAGATCCAAAGTTGACAAAAAAGATGGACAAATTATTGACCAAGGTCTTCAAGATGTTCCCGCAAAAATATCTTAATATGATGAGTAATGTGGCTTCCTCAAATGAACAAATTAATGTGCAATCGCAACAAGGCAGTGAGCTATTAAGTTTCTCTTCACATCCAAATGAAAAAAATGTGCAACAGGAACTTCAACCTACCTTGATGAGTAAACATGCTTCAAAGGAATTGACGGTGACTATTCCTCAAAAGCCATCACCATTTGAGACGATAAATAATCCATTATTCAACACAACACCTATAACACAACATCAAATGAAGACCACGCAAACATTGACACTTGTCCCTCAACAAGAAGTGGTTCCTCACATGCATAAAATTGGATCAAAATCCAAGATGCAAGAAAGCTTCACGACTGGAATGCCTGATCTCACCAATGTCCAAAACAATTCTACAGTGCAACAAAGTTCTTATGTCCCGTTAAGCTCAATACATTTGCCAAACACTATGGTGACAGATCCTTCAATAATGGTGACACAAAGAGCTATGGATAGTGGTTTGCACCAACAACAAATGTTGCAACAATTGAGTAATACACAAATGGTACAATCGAATGTGCAAACCAACAATGCACAACAACAACCATATCGCGTTCGACAACAAATTGCAGCACCTTCTGCCTCCTTACAAGTTAATACAAACTTGCAACCATCACAATGGATTGGACAAACAACACAGCAAGTTAATGCAAGTGCCATACCCCATCTTAGGGAGAAACAACAAAAACCACCTAAACAAAGTTTTTTGCAAATGATGGGATTTACACCGCAACAACAACAATTGGCACAAGGTCAGCAAGTTCCGATTCATCAGCATCAACAACAACATGGGCCTCAATATGTGCCAAGACAAACAAGCTATCATACTCCACAACCGCAATTAGCGCCTGTGCAATATCAACAACATTCCCAATTGCAATATCAACCTAGGTTACAAGAGGCACAGCAACAAGGACAATATCAAAGCATGGCACAACCACAACAACAAGAAGCGTACCAAGAACATTATATGCTGGAGACACCAAAGATGACAATGTCAGAGTATCAACAACCGATCAGAAACATGATGTATCAGCAAAGAATACCCACCAGGATTAATGATGAACCTCCAAAATCTGATACAATCGCACAACAACTTGAGAAATTGCAATGACAAGTTGACGCATTGGAAACCAAAGGAATAAAGAAGCTCTATACAGATCAAGATTTATGTCCTAATCCATTTGACAAGAGCTTATATATGCCTCCCTTCCCTAAGCATTTTGAGGCACCTAATTTTGAGAAATATAAAGGGAATGGCAATCCAAAAGATCACATTCGAGCATTTTTTGCGGCATGCACTGAAGTGAGCTATGAAGAAACATATTTAATGCACTTATTTACACGAAGTCTCACAGGACAAGCCATGGATTGGTATTCGCATCTGCCAAGAAATATAAAGACTTGGTCAGAACTGGCCCAAAAGTTTATATCTCACTTTGTGTTCAATATCGATAGTGACGTGACCATGTCAGATTTATGCAACACTAAACAAAAGCAAGGCGAACCATTGGTGACTTTCCTGCAACGATGGCGAAGCTTGTATAGTCATTCTTCCTTAGATATACCTGAAGAACAACAAGTAAATTTTTTTATCCAAAATCTAGTCCCAGAAATGATGTATGAACTCAAATTGAAAAGTCCCAGTACTATTGAGAAACTTATTAAGAAAGGGATGAACATTGAGACTACTCTTGTAGCCAAGGGAATCATTAAGCTTAATAAAGACAGTGACAACACAAACAGTTCAGGAGACAGAAATAGATTTTGGTATAAAAACAAAAATGTCACCAATGATGGAGTTGTTGATGCAAGAGCGGTGAATGCAAATCAACCCCCGTTCACAATCAAGAAATTGAGTGCTCCTAATATGTCAGCTGTAGAACAAAATCAAACACCAGTGAGCAATGTTACTCAACAGCCGCAATACCAACAACATGTTCAACAATACACTCAACAATACAATCAACAACAAGGTCAGCAACAAAACCAGCAACGCAAACCTTTCCAATCAAGGGATGGACCTCCTCGACAATTTACACCATTGGGAGAGCCAATTGAATCGGTAATGAAACAATTAATACAAGCAAAATTTATTAAGCTACCAGATATCAAGGTAAAACCAGCAGTGAAACCGCATTGGTGGAATGATAATGCCTATTGTGAATACCATCGGTCGAAAGGACATAAAACTGCTTCATGTTTTCAATTGAAACGTATTATTCAAGACTTGTTGGAGCAAGGAGTCATTGAGATAGATCCACCCAACGTGACTTCTAATAATGATCATACAATTTTTAAAACTCCTTTACTTGATCATGACAAGGGTAAAGCATCTTCTTCAAACTCTACCCAAACAGCTAATTATGCAAGTGCTGGTTATAACAATGTTATCAATTGTTTCTGAGTGTCAAATGAGTATGTTGCCACTCTAAGAATAAAGGGACAAGATTCTTCTTGTGCAGTCACCACTCGTCGATCCAAAATAGTCCTGAAAGGAGCTCCTGTAGTTCCTCCCAAACCAACTCCCGCAAGTCAATATAATCTTCTGGATCATCTAGGAAAGACACCTGCACAAATATCAATCCTTGAGTTGTTGAAAATGTCCCCTATGCATCGTGCAATCTTAGATAAAGCTCTAACTGAGTCTATTGTCCCGACAGACATTGATGTTGACCAGTTCCAAGCTCGAATAGGACATCTAGCTGTTTCCCAAAATGTTGCATTTTCTGATAATGATATTTCCCCTAATAAGCTTCCTCATAATGATCCTTTACATCTTGAAGTCTTTGTCCATAACTGCAAAATCCGAAGAGTCTTGATAGATGGGGGAGCGGGTCTTAATATTTGTACCTTGAGAGTGGTCATTGCCCTTGGTTATATAGAAAATGACATTGATGCTTCCAGAAGAATAACCATCAAAGCATATGATGATGCTGAGCGCCCATCAAAAGGGATAATTACATTGCCTATCAAAGTCGGTCCAGTGACAGAAAACACTTTTTTGCAGGTCTTAGACCTCGATCTCCCTTATAATATGATTCTTGGTTGTCCATGGATCCATGCAATGAAAGTAGTTCCATCCACCTATCATCAATGTTTAAAATATCCTTACAATGGAACTGAGATAACAATTCCGGGAGATCCTAATCCATTTCAATTTTGTGCTGCCCTAAAGGATTCTCCGCAACAGCAAGTCCCAGTCAATAGAGAAGCCAAATCAGATAGTTTTGTAGATCCTAATCCATTGTTAGATGCTGTCAAGGGAAAGTTGAAGATACAGGACCAAGGATGTGGAGAATATTCAATGGATCAAACATTCCTCATTGGGAATTTACCAATATCTCCGAAATCATATGGCAAACCAAATTTGTTGCAAAAGGAATCTAAGGTAGTTATCCAATGTCAACCTCCCACTATATTTACAAGATGGGGTGAACTTGACAAAGAAACTATGGATGATGATGTTGTAGATTGGATTTATAAGGATCCAACTGAGACCCCACCTATCAGGTTGCCAGTGGAACTGTACGGCAAAGGATTTACTATGCTGCAAAAGAAAGGATATGATGGCTGCAGTGGCTTAGGCCCGGACAAGAAGGGAAGGCTTGAACCTGTTATACCCGAGATGCGACCTCCAACTTTAGGGTTAGGTTTTGTGCCATTGCGAATTGGATCCTCATCTACTAAAGTGACCACTTGTGGAAAAGGGCGTAACTCTGATGATGAAATAACACCTGAGGATACCCGACCCGAAACTGATTCCAATGAATGGGAATGGAGTTCTTTTTCGTCTAGCTCCTATGCCCTTGACAATATTTTCCTTGACCCTGATAATTTGCCCATGGAAGACAAACATGAAATAACTCCTCTTCCTAAAATGTGTCCTCATGCTTGGATAAAGTCATTCTGGGACCCAAGCTCCGAATCGAATTCCAGTAGTTCAGATAGTGATACTACAGATATTCACATCTTTACCATCTCAGTCCTCTCCTTCCTTAAAATCGACGATGACATGCCCCTCGTTTATCCCCAGCTTATCCAACATGACCAACAAGAACCACTCACATTGGATTGTTTTCAAAATGATGAAGCAATTGCAGAATTCCTAGGGCTACGGGAAGGCATACCACAAGGTGATCATAAGGCAGGATTTGCTATTGATTTGGATTCCACAGCATATTTTGGGGATTCAACTCCCTCTTCTAGGCATCAAAATGAAAAAGGAAAAGAAAAAGAAAAAAATCAAAAGAATAGGTCTTTGAGTGAAAACCGTAAGGCGCTCTCTGATCATACAAAAGTAAAAATAAAAGACGTACCTACGGGTGAAAACCTCTCTGAGGCGCCCAAAGGTGGAAGAGTGGACATACCCCTATCAAGTTAGGACAAATCAACATTGCTTGTGGAAATGACCGAGGAAATCAATTTGGGTACACCTCACAACCCTAAGGTCATTCATTTTGTTGCCTCACTATCAAAATAGGAAAAGATAGATTTTATCAATTTCTTTCTAGAGAAGAAGATCAGCTTTGCATGGTCCTATGCAGATATGCCTGGCCTCGATCCAGAATTAGTCCTTCATCACTTGCCATTGAAAGCAGATGCCAAGCCCGTCAAACAGAAACTTAGAAAGATGCATCCTCAGGTGGCTCTTTTGGTCAAAGTGGAACTGAAAAAATTACTAGATGTGGGCTTTATTAGACCCATTGATTATGTAGACTGGATTTCAAATTTGGTACCAGTTAGCAAAGTGACTGGGGGCATTAGAATCTATTAGGGATCTTAATAAAGCATGCCCTAAAGATGATTTTCCACTGCCAAACATAGACATCATTGTTGACATGACTGCTGGATATGAGATGCTTTCATTAATGGATGGTTTCTCCGGCTATAACTAGATTCGCATTGCTCCTGAAGATCAACATAAGACAACATTCACCTGTGATTGGGGTACTTACTGCTGGAATGTGATGCCCTTTGGTCTTAAAAATGCAGGCACAACATATCAAAGAGCGATGACGACAATTTTTCATGATTTCATGCATACTTTGATGGAGGACTATGTTGATGACTTGTTATGCAAATCTGTCACTAGAGATAGTCATCTAGCCATCCTGGGCCCAATCTTTGACCGAATGGCAAACTACAAGCTCAGACTTAATCCAAAGAAGTGTGTCTTTGGTGTCACAGCCGGCAAATTGCTAGGATACATTGTTTCCCACAGAGGCATCGAAGTCGACCCGGCTAAGGTTAAAGCAATAATGAATATGCCTCCTCCTTCTAATCTCCGTCAATTAAGAAGTCTGCAAGGAAAGCTCCAGTCCATCCGTCGCTTCATAGCTCAGTTGGCCGACAAATGTCATCCATTCCAACATCTACTGCACAAAGGTGTAAATGGACTGAGCAATGTCAATCAACCTTTCAAGCTCTCAAAGACTATTTGTTGTCACCGCCTATTCTAATGCCTCCTATAGAAGGGAAGCCTTTTATATTGTATATTTCTGCAACTGAAACGGCATTAGGAGTTCTCTTGGCCCAACAGGATGAGAGCGACAAAGAGAGAGCTATTTATTATATCAGCCGGACACTGGTCGGTTATGAGCTAAATTCTTCAACTATTGAAAGGGCATGCTTAGCAGTGGTATTTGCAACACAAAAGCTCCGACATTATATGTTAAGCCACCAAACATTGTTGGTTGCAAAAATTGATCCTTTGAAATACTTGCTTAGCAGAGCAGCTTTAACTGGTCGCCTGGAAAAGTGGGTGATGATTCTTAGTGAATTTGATATTGAATACATGGAGCGAAAGGCAATAAAAGGACAAGTCATAGCAGATCAACTTGCAGAGGCTCCTGTTTATGATGACCATCCCATGTTGACAGATTTTCCAGATGAATCAGTCTTTGCTTTTACATCTTCTAATGAATGGAAGTTATACTTTGATGGGTCCCATACCAAGTTCGGGTCCGGAGCAGGCATCTTGTTTGTCACCCCTCAAGGTGACGCTATTCCCAAGTCTTACAGAATAACTTTCCATTGTACCAATAACATTGCAGAGTATGAAGCACTGGTCATAGGACTCTGAGTAGCGGTCCACTAGAACATCACACATTTACAAGTCTATGGAGATTCTCAATTAGTCATCCGACAAGTGAATGATGACTATGAGACAAAAGATGAAAAGTTGCTTCCCTATAAGCACATGGTAGATTTCTTCAAGACAAAATTCATGGCCATCCATTTCAGTCAAGTTCCAAGAATGCAAAACAAGTCGGTAGATGTGATGGCTACAATCGCTTCCATGTTGAATATGCCCCATAATATGGACAAGTGTGAATTCTTGGTTGAACAATTGCTTGTGCCTTCTTTTGACATTCTGACAGCAGATGTGATGTGCGTACTTGTTGGTCCTAACTCCCCGTGGTACAATGATATATATCAATATTTGAAATCCCAAATCTTACCACCTAACCTCTCCGTTAACCAACGCCGAGCCTTCATCCGACAAACGGCCAAATATGTCATCATTGCCGACACCCTTTACCGTCATTCCTTTGACCATACCCTCCTCAGGTGTTTGGATTTTGACGAAGCACAAACGGCTTTACACGAGGTTCACGATGGTATATGTGGGGGCCATTTTAATGGTCTAAGCTTAGCCAAAAAGTTGATTCGTGCTGGGTATTATTGGCCCACTCTGGAAAAAGATGTTCACGAGTTTGTTAAAAAGTGCTACAAGTGCCAGATCCATGGAAATTATATTCATGCACCAGCCCAAGATATACATTCTGTCATATCTCCAGGGCCCTTTTCTCAGTGGGGATTGGATCTTATTGGCAAGATTCATCCGACATCTACAAATGGACACAAGTTCATCATTACAGCTACAGAGTATTTTACAAAATGGATCAAGGCCATCCCCATGACCTATATCACTGGTGTCCAAATTTCAAAATTCTTGCTAAATTATATCATATGCAGATATGGGGTACCCCTTGCCATAGTCATAGATAATGGTCGACCTTTCAAGAATAGAGATGTCAAAGAACTTTGTGAAAAGTTTCATATCCAACACCGCTTCTCCAGTCCATACTATCCACAGAGTAATGGTCAAGCTGAAGCATCCAATAAAACCATTATCAAGATCCTAAAAAAGGTTGTCAATGACGTTGGTCAAGATTGGCATGTACAGTTGAATCCAGCACTATGGGCCTATCGCACTTCTATCCGCACACCTACTGGCACAACACCTTATTCCTTGGTGTATGGTGCGGAAGCTATTTTACCCTTGGAAGTGGAGATTCCTTCCTTGCGAGTTTCTTTGCAACATCTAATTGATGATGAGACACACAGAGTCTCTCGGTTACAACAGCTTGAAATGTTAGATGAGAAACATCAGACAGCCCTGACACATTTGCAAGCATATCAAAACCGTCTCTGTCGCTCTTATAATAAGAAAGTCAAAGGGCGACACTTCGAAGTGGGAGACCTAGTTTTAAAGGCAAACCCTAAGAATGCACAGTCTACTGACATCATCAAAGGCAAGTTTGAACCTAATTGGGTTGGGCCTTTCATAGTAACTGCAGCCTATGGCTCGGGGGCATATCAGCTTGCCACTCCAGAAGGTGAACCTTTGTCTGATCCTGTAAACAGTATGCATCTTCGCAAATATTGGGCATAATTTTTAGCAGCTTTTCTTCAAGTATGATCTTGCAAAAATATAAAAAAATCAAAAAAATGCAAAAATACAAAAAAAAAAAAAAGAGAAAAAGAAAAACAAAGAAAAAAGAGCAAAAAAGTAAAGAAAAATGATTCGCCCTCTAGTGAAAACCTGGCAAACAGGCGCTTTGGGCAAGTACCATGGTGAAAACCTGGCAATCAGGCACCATGAGTAAAGAGATCGTTGCTCCGTCATCTGTCATGCCTTCTAGCTATGCTTTCTCTCGGCCGATTTATCATGCCTATCTTTGTCCTGACTCAATGTTATGTTCCAAGCCTGTGATTGGTCAACATCATTGTCTTGCATACCCCGGTTTCTTATATATATGTTTCAGTCTTGACCTCGGTATATGTCCTTCAGATGTGCATTGGGTGCGTTCCCCTTGTCATGATCAATCACTGGAACTTTTCACAATTGAAATAAAAACAAAAAAATTGAAAAATGTCCTAAAATAATCACAAAAAAAAATTGAAAAATGTCCTAAAATAAAAACAAAAAAATTGAAAAATGTCTTGAAATAATCACAAAAAAAATTGAAAAATGTCTTGAAAAAAAAAATCTCCAAAAAACATCAAATAAAGTCCTGAAAAAATGAACACAAAAACATTATAAAACTTGAAAAGCATTTTGCAATAAATCATCCCTTTGTGCATAGACAGATCACTAAGCATCCCTCCAACGACGCGCAATCACACATTGTTCTTTAACTGAAATCATGCGTTAACAGATGAGCTTTTCCATCAAACCAGACATTCAAACTGATCAACATTGTCTTATCAATCGAATATCACCTTCAAAATCATTTGTCCTTGTTCCTACTATCATGGGTCTTATACAGGGTGTGGTATACTCGAAACCAGACTGTGTTCTGTCTTAGACGGGGTACCACATGTCCTGAAATTAGACAACATGATCATCTTCTCAGCACTTTCAACTTTTGACAATGAAGATCAAGATGTTTGTTTGATTTGTTTTAATTTGTGCATCGTATCTTTTATTGATTTATCTTCAATCATGTGCCTATGTTGCTCGATGATGTCACTGAGTGATTTAGAGTGACCGGGATGGTTCATGGTCCCTTTCTTTTTTGTTGTGATTGTTGTTTGTCTGTGATGTGTCTGTCTTTTGCAAAAAGGGTTGCATTTCAGCTCTGGCCTTCAATGCCATGATGCTACGCATCCATTTTGCTACATAAAAATAAAGGTTCTCACCTACAAAGTGCATCACTAAAAGCAAGTTTTTCGTCTCTAATTGTCCTCTATCTCTTTTCTTCTTACTAACGTTTCTTCCGTCAGTTCAGATAGTCAGTTCGGTCTAGTGCTCTGATCTCCACACATATGCTGCATCCTGCATTCATTGGTTAGTACATTTGCATTTATATCAAACATCATCTCATGCATTACATCAAGCATTTTATCCATTTCATATTATAAATGCATAAAAAACACATAAAAATATATCCATACATGTTCATACACAGTGCATAAGTCATCCATACATGAAAAATAAATATAAGTCATAACACATTGCATCCCATCCTATCGATGCATATCATATCGCATATCACAATAATATTGGAATACAAAATCGGACTGTCTGTCCTAAGTATGGCTCGTAGGCTGACTACATAATATCAAACTACATATGTCATCTGTCTGTCCTAAGGAGTACGTGCCTCTGTCATTGGGTGCTCCCTCTATCCTCCTCATCCCTGCCATGTCTCATGGATGATGTCCCTCCTGTCCCAAGTTCTGGCTGTGGTGGTCTCATAGGTCCACTCACCCCCATGCTGCTCGATGACCTCCGAGAGCGTGCCCTGCTCTCTGTCCTCGACCGTGCCTGATAGGAAGTTGCTCTCTGCTCTGGTGGAACGACACCCTCATATAGTGTCCTCCAATGGCGTATCTCCTCTCCAGTCTCTACCAGCATCTGTGCCATCTCCCGTGCACTGGCATCTCTAATCGACCCAATGAACTCAGTGACTCTCTGTTCCTCTCGCTGTGCCTGAGCTATTGTTGTATCTCGCTCTGTCCTCAAGATGGCATTCTGTCTCTCTAATGTCGCAATGTGATCCTGCTGCCTAGCTATGGTAGCCCTGCACATCTCCATCTCCTCTATGCTAGTTGTCTCTGGCTCTATAGGTATATCCTGCAATGCCTCCTGATCAGCTGAGTCTGGCTCATCATCCTCCTCCTCCTCCTCATCTCTGTCCTCGTCATCCCCCTCATCATCATCCTCCTCCTCATCTCTGTCCTCATCATCCCCTTTGTCCTCATCCCCACCCTCATCCTCCTCGCCATCCTCATCTCCCTCCTCCTCTCCTGCGAGTGGGAAGTCCTCCTGTCTCCTAGGTACTGGAATGTCCGGATCTGTCAATGGCACTGGCCGTCGTCGTGCAAACCATATCTCATATTCCTCTGTCATCCCAGCATCCACCACATTTGACCTCCAATCCCACTATCTCTGTTGTAGCTGTGCAAAGTCGACATATGCTATGTGTGGCTGAATCATACTCCCCCACTGACTCGTCTCTCTGTGCGATCGGGCAAACTGTGCCATCCTCCTACATCCTGCCTCTCTCCAAACTGTCGTCTGACTCTCTCTGGCAAGTACATCTCAATCACTCTCTAGCGATTCACTGGTCGCCCAATCAAGTACCTCTCCTCTCTACAATATGGTAGCTCCGCATGATCATCTGACCATCCAGGGCAATCAAGATATGGCCTCCATGTAAACTCTCTCAGTCGGTCTAGCTCATGTCGCTAGTACAATATGTATCCGAAAGGACCCTGTCTCAGTGCTCCTCCATAACAATACACATATGGTCGGTGTGGTACTACCTGTCTCTCTGTAATCGGTCGACATATGGCTATGTGCTCAAATGCCCATACCTAAAGCAATGTGACTCCACAGCTCAGAGTCTGAACTCCCTGATATGCTATCTGATGCAGCTGAAAATATAGCATAGCCAGTACACATGGTCCCCATGCATACACCGTCCCCTCTGTCACCATTCTCTCTAGCACTCTTCCCCATCCAATAGGGAATTCATGTCCTCGTCTGTCCCCTGCTAGTAGACATGCTATCACCACTACTATCACCACACATCGCTGATCATACTCTCCTGCCATAGTCTCCCAGCGGATCTCCCTCTCAATGATGTCTATATCATCTGTATCACACTCAAATAGCCTACATAATGCATCTCTCCCTATCACTGGGTCATACTCTACCATCTCCCCATGTATCGGAATGCGGAGGATGCGCCATACATCCTCTAATGTCACTGTCCCCTCTCCGGTCGCCAGATGGAAAGAGGAGGTCTCCGAATGCCATCGCTCTGCCAATGCGGTAAGCAATCCTGTGTTTGCCCTAATCTCGGGCATGAATGTGATGTAATATATCCCAAGTCCTGCTAGGATATCTCTGTCCGTGCTTCTGAGTCTATGTCGTAGCATGAAACAGTCTTGTCGGTTCTCCCGTGTGATCAACAGATACTGTCGACTCTACATCACAATTGGGGCACAATTTGTAAGTATTAGGGTTTTTGTTCCTACAGGCTACATTCCTTTGTTTTATGTCCAAATCAGGATGTTTTTTATCTAATCTGACCTATCCTACCCTTATTCACCCTTTTCGGATCATTTGCATGTCATTTTGACCAAAATTAGGGTTTACATTGCACAATTGTACTTGTGTCAAGGAACCTATGCCTGTGTTAGGTAACTTGCACCTGTGTCTCCCTACACAAGCGCAGAAGACCCTACACAAGCGCAGGATTCGCCCTACACAAGCGCAGGAGTCCTTTTCGGCATCCCCTGTGGGCCCCGCAATGTCCCGCAAGCAATTAAAATTCATGGAATTGAAAACATGGGTTTTTGAGATCCATACCGCTGCTCCTGCATCGTCTGATCGTCTATAAGTGCGTACACATTCTCTGAGGTGATCCGCCATTGGAATGTTCGCCATCTCTCTGCAAGTGTCCTTGTCCAGAGCAACAAATCCTCCTCTTTGGCTAGTGCAAATGAGCTCTTTTCACCCTGTTGGTCCCATTTATAGACCTTTGTCAGTGCATAGATGGACGTGCACCCTCTCCATCTTATATTGGTTGCGGTCTTTTACACCTTAAATTGCTTGTCCTTCATGCATCCGATCTCCGATTGTCAGTCCGTTCGATCCTATCATTTTTTATCGATCAATTGGCCTCTTTTCTGCATGTTTCCGGCCAATTCCTCGAGGGGGCATGCATATGTCGTTTTCAGTTGTCTGGGGCATTTTCATTTAAGTTCTTTGAAACAACGCTTAAAATCGCATTGTCTCAAAGAGGGAAAATGTAGGCACCTAAAATTGGTCAACGCTTGCGGAGTCATACTTTAACATTTACGCATTGCCTCATTTTAGGTTTTTGTGTCACATTAACATTTCTTCTATGATTCGCACTTGGTCTTTATCATGTGCAAGCATCGAGTCATTCTTCTGCATTCTTCAATCGTCTCGCTCTTAAATTTGGTCTTGTCGACAACAATCTTCAGTCATGATTTTGGTCAAACTTATCCTGTCGCATCAATGTGCGTGCTTATTTGTCATCATTTTGGACATCGTCAATCCTAATTAGGGTTTTGTCCTCTTGTCAATCTTATCATCATGCGATCAATTTTGTCATCGATCGTGGTCATTGTCATCTATTTTGTCATCGATCCTTGTCCTCTTGTCAATTTCGTCCTTTTGCGATCAATTTATTGTCAATCGTCGTCGTCCTCTCAATCACGTCAATTTGGATCAATTAGTCATTGTTCCTCGTCAATTGGCGCATTTTGTCAATCAAATCATTTATCACATTGGTCATTCATTAATTCAAAATCATGATCAAATCAAATCGACATTAATTATCTTTTGTCATGACCTAATTGTCGTCCTTGCGTTGCTAATTCATCTTTTAAGGTTTTATGATTTATTCATTTAACCTAATTTGTCATTTCTTCCTCTAGGTTAAATAATTTATTTATTTATCCTAAAGTCTTCTCATCACAATTAAATGTTTAATTTAATTGGTTAACTAATTATTCCTCTTTTTGTGAATTAATTAATAAATGACAAATAATTAATTGATTTACCTAATTTCTCCTAACTCATAGTTTCCTAATTTTTCATTCCCTCTTTGTGAATTAATTAATAAATGAGAAATTATTAATTAATTCACTAAATTCCTAATTTCCTCATTTTCTAATTTCCTAAATTTCCCAATTCCTAATTTCCACCTATTTTCTAATTTGTCAAATTTAATTTCCACCTAATTAAATTGTCTCTAGTTCTCCCTACTTTTGTGCTTTGGTGGAAGCATGAATTTCTCATGCGTCATACTTTTGGCATAGCAAGATGTCATAAGGTTCTAGTTCTCTAGTCTTTGCATTGGCAATATGTCATAATTCATGACATAGAAGGTGTCATAACCTTCTTCTTTCCACTCAATTGTGCCAGTTTTTGAAATTAATTGCTTCCAATATCCATTTCATGCTAATCTTGTCTTCTCTCCAATTTGTCTATAAATTGGATGAATTTCTTCAATCAAATCCCCTAATCAGATTATCGAATTTCTAATCAATCACGCTTCGAGTACTTTTGAGCAATTTTCTTACCTACTTGCTTTCAATCATGTATGTGCACTTGTAGGTGAAATCCACAACCAAACTATTTGAAGAGGAAAGAAGAACAATGGAGCCGCATGAAGGAAGCATATCCATGTTTGGTTTGCATAGTATTTACTTATGAATGTTTTGTCTTCATGTCTCTATTGAGTGTGCTTAGGATAGATCATTGCATTTTGTGCTTTCATGATTGGGCTAAATTAGTGTTTTGATTTGCGTGTGATGATTTCCCATTTCCTAACGTACAATTTGTTCCTTTAAACAAAAATTATTCGCCTCCCACAATAAATATTTTCCCCATAGAACAAGGTACTCTTCGCCAGAAATTTATGGAATTTTTGTACCCTAGAAAAAAAATTGTCAATACAAAATAATTTTTTTCCCCATTTAAAATTTTTTTTTCGCCATCCATATGAAAATTTCCCCCAAAAAATAATATCTGATTCGCCAGGATTTTACACAGTTGCCTGGGGGGTGGTTTCTTAAAGTTATCAACTGATGTGAGTTCTGCATTGATTAGATAAATGTCCAAATCTACCACAAACATAGCGTTTCACATTCATTCTGCAATTTTCTGAGTTATGACCAATTTTATTGCATTTTGAACATTGACCAGTGGGTACATTTCTATTCTGATAATTCCTAAATCTGCATTGATTTGCTCTATGACCAAATTTATTGCAATTAAAACATTTCCCATTAAATTTGTAAGCATTAGGTTGCCTTACCGGTTTGTTGTGATCTTGATTATTTGCAGTAACAAAACTTTCTCCATGTTCAAATCCAAGTCCAATTGTGTCTCCATCAAGTTTCTGACTTTTCAACATATCATCAAGTCTTTCTGAACTTTTCTTGAATTTGTCTTTGTGTTCATTTGCAATGTTCAATTCGCTTTCCAAGGTTCTAACCTGTCTTATAAGTTCTTCCTTATCATGTTGCATGTGAATCAAATTAGTCCTAAGCATTTCATTTTCATGACAGAGCCTTAAAGATTCATCTGATCTTTCATTAAGTCTTCTGGTCAAAACTTCCTCATTCTTCTTTCTATCTTCAATATCCTTACATAGCCTCATGGTTAAATATTGCATCACATTCATCATGTTACTGCTCTCTATCCTCAATTTGTCTGCAATATTTCTGAGAGTTTCTTTTTCTTTATCATCTTGATTATGCAATTGCACATGTAGTTCTTTTCTCTTATTCTTTGCAATAACCAGGTTATCTTGAAGTGCTTTGATAAATTCCCGAGAAGTTCTGAGTTCATCTTCCAGTTTGATATTCTTCAATTTCTCTGCATCAAAATCTTCAAGAGCTCCTTCCAACTGTTGTCTCAAGCTTTCCATAGTTACTAGTTTTGAAGATATTAGTTTATATTTTTGGAGGGTGCAATGAAAGGTTTGAAATTAATTTTGAGGACTTTAGACCATCTAAAATGCCTTTAAATGTAGGCATAACTAGTATATCTATATACGAGGTGATAGAGCACTTCAGAATCTTTCCAGCGCATCAAACGACTCGTTAATCAGACACCCGGTTCACAAGTTATGACCTCCAGAAGTTTAGACTCCTGAAATAGGAAAAATAAAATGCATCGGACACATAAATGAGTTGTAAAAGGGAGGAACATGTGTTGATGTGTGTTTTGACACATCATAGGGTATCTAGAATGGAGATAAGGTCGACTCTACTTTATTGGGTGGTTTTACCCAATGGTTTTGTAATATTGTTTGACAGTTTCTTGTATTGTATCTCCTATATATGAGGTGCGTGAGATAGAGGTTGGGTGTAAGAGTCTTATGGTTATTGAGTTGCCTCTGAATCTCTGATTAGTGGTATTCCTATGAAGAGATTTATCTACAAATATATTGTAATATTTTATTTATTGCTCGATAATATATTGAGTTACTTTTGGAGTGTGGGGTGTTTCTCTCAAAAGGGTTTTCCCCGCGTAAATCATTGTGTTGTGGTATGCATGATATTATGTTCATTGTTATTAAGTTTTTTTAATTGCCGTAATGATATATAAATTTTTTTTGCATTACCCTCCTCTCAAGTTTAGTGTAGGAAGTTGTTCCGCTACTTAACTTCCTTACATAGTTTGATCCAAAATCAGAGAATGAGTAATGACATTTGTGTAGTATATGAGTCATGATTTGGGTTTGGTATTTATGATGGATGTAACATGTTGATTTTTTTGATGAAGTGTGTTGTGGTAAAGTCTACTTCTCATTCCTTTCCACCACCAGAATGTTTAGTGCTGACCTATTTCAAATCTTTGTTTGGTTGACTTAGAAGATTATGTTGTTCAAAGATAGTATAAATAAGGGGATGATCTGAATGTGTGGAGGTATGGAATATTTGTGAGACTAAAAAGGAAAAAATTGATTGATGTTGATATATGAAGTGTGTTGTTGCTAAGAGGCATCGAAAGCAGTTCTGGTATTGTAGATTATGTCATAGTGGTGGATTCTCTTTTCTTTCTTCTTCCTTTGGCAGTGAGCCTTTATGGGCAATGAGCCCTTTGACAGTGAGCATTCTTGCAGTGAGCCACCTTTAGTAAAAATCACCTTAATCGGTGATATCTATTGAGAACTAACATTCACCGTGGTTTTTCCCTTCTTGGGTTTTCCACGTCATATCCGATGTTCATCGTGTGATCTATTTTTTGTGTATGTGCTTTAATGTTATATTTGTTTAAATTAATTTTGTTGGTTATTCTGGATCTGTGAATGAATTGAAGAAAAAAATTAGTTGTCAACTGATTCATCCCCCCCTCTTAGTTGCCCAAATATTTAACATGTTTATAAGATACCTTAAAGAAACTACTCCTGATAAGGTGTGTGCAGTTGCTATAATATGGAGGCATAGACTTTGCTATTTGTTACACTTTATGCACACACCACTGATCAATTTTTGTAGTCATTATTTTTGGGTTACTTAACAAACTGTGTCTTTTGCTTTGTAATCTTCTTTTGGTTGATTTCCTTGGATACAATGCTTTCCTTGGTTATCCTTAAGGTCAATTGACTAGCATAACACAACTTGCTAGACTATTTTAGCTCTCTTTTGCACCATTTTCTTTACATGACTCATAGTAAGATTTAACCTTACTAGGCTAGCATAGTCATTCTCTCTCTCTCTCTCTCTCTCTCTCTCTCTCTCTCTCTCTCTCTCTCTCTCCATTATGTTGTTCCTTTTATCTTGGTTTTAGATTGATAAGGTTCTAAGTCACTTGGGGGATTGGTGATCCTTGTCTCTTTGACCTTGATGACAATTTCTTTTGCCTCTATCTCCTTTATCATGAGTATGAATGTAGATTCATACTACCTCTAAAGTGGGGGCTAAATTTAGTGTTGCATAATTGCACCCTTATGAAAATTCATGCTTATTTAGGCCCCATTTTAGCATTCCTAGACTTTCATGCCCGATATGCTTGACCTAGTTAAATTACATATATGTTTTTCAAATTCCTTGTCCCATTTAGAACCTTAGGTCCCAATTTGGACCTTTTTTGGAGGGAGCATGATGCCTAGGGTGCCTAGCTCCCCTTAGTTTGTCTCCAAATTGAGATCAGACAATGGTTAGGTAGATTTAGCAAGAAATCTTTTCTTGTGTTGGCCTGCTTTGTGCTTTGCACCCCAAAATTCTTGGGAGAGGTATATAAGAAATATACTCTCCCTCATTTTGAGATCCATGAATCAATCTATCAACTACAAGGATGAAACTCTATTTCAAGAGCAAGAGATCAAGCATTAAGACATTGAAGACTAGGAGTTTGTGGAAGATCTATGTATTTGTGATGGCCTCCATGATCTTCTCTTTCTAAGTCAATTACAAGTCAACATCAAGAATCTTCATGAGCATTTCGACACAAAAAAGGCTTATGAATGTATAAACATTTCAATTTCAGTTCTATCCTTTGCTACCTAACAACACACTTTCAATTTCAATTCCAATTCAATTCAATTTCAAGTTTAGTTCCTAAACTACGGTTTGACTTAGGCAAACCCCTATATCCACAACAATTTCTTCTCTTTTCTATGTGTAGGTATAGATGATGAAGATGTGGAAAGAGGTGTAAAATCATTAGACAAATATCTATGGTCTGCAATTTGTTGAAGCTGAAATTGATGGGAGTGAGACGCCTTGGGCAATTGAGTCCTGAGAGTGGCCCAAGCCAAGTGACTAAGTCCAAGTTGCAATTATACCTCAAATTTGGACTATAGGTTAGTTACAGTCTATACTTTTGCATATTTTTCCAGAATTGGGTTTTGGCCCTGTTGCCTTCTTGTACATGTAAAAAACTATCATTTTAGCTTACTTGCCCCTGATTCATTTATTCTTCCCTACAATTTGCATAGTCACTTTCAACTTAATAGTGAAGGACCACTACATCCACTTTGTGCTTGATCCATCTTGAGTCTAGTGGATCATTCTCCTTCTGAATGTAATCAAAGATGGAAATAGGCCTAGCTTCCTAGTTTGCATGCATTAAGCTAGTGAACCCCATTTCCCCGCATTACAACACTAAATGAATAGTTGAGAGAATGA
Source organism: Cryptomeria japonica (assembly GCF_030272615.1). Taxonomy (NCBI): domain Eukaryota; kingdom Viridiplantae; phylum Streptophyta; class Pinopsida; order Cupressales; family Cupressaceae; genus Cryptomeria; species Cryptomeria japonica. The sequence goes on along the minus strand of NC_081412.1, from coordinate 591,098,059 downwards.
CAATGGAAAATAAAGTTCAAATTTGGATGTAGAGTGGGACAAACATTTCAAACTAAGATAAAGATAAACAATTTAGTTTCATTCCATTATAGAAATTCTTTCTTTTTGTGATTTCCCCTTTCTATCAAATATTTTGTTTATCGATTGTCTCTTTATGTCAATGTTCAAATCTTTTTATCTACTTGTTCAATTTATTTTCAAGTGCTTGTTTTATTTTGATTTTTTTTGTTTTCCTCGTGTGTAGTTTGCACTTTGGTCCATCTGTTCATCTTATTCATCTTATAATTTATTCTATTTTTTTGTGTTACATTTTTGTGGCAGAGTAGAGGAAGAGGCAAAGTAAAAGAAGAGATGGAGATCATCATTTCTTGTTGCAAATCCAATCAGTTCAAGTTGGCGATATAAAATTTCTTTTTTGGATTTGAAAATATTAACTCTCGGTATTTTTCATCATCTTAATAACATACTTCTAGATGTTAACAAAAATATGAGCAACAAATCTTGTCAAAATGAAAAATAGATGTCCATCCTTAATCTTTGCACGTGTTAGGAGAATGAATGTCACTTGATTATTATGTGTTAACTAGAGATATAGGCATATTGCAAGGGAAGGTCAAATGACCCTCTATCTTTGTCTAATGAAATATAATTGAAAAATACAAGAGTGATAGCTCCAATAAGATTATTGTGAGCATTGATTTTGTTGTACTCGAGTCTCTTTTATTATTTGTAGCATATTCAAGAAAAGTTGCAATTACATCAATGAAGTCCTTACCCTAAAAGTATTATAAATTTAATTGTTGGGTCAATGTCACAACTCATGAGATAGGAAGATTCTTTGTATAATAACATTAATTGATTAATACTAATATGTATAGTATGCCAATCTGTTTGGTACAGACTATTAGATGACTTCACAGTTATATGCTCTAAATTATTTTTTTGGTCCCCTTCAGATCAAATCAAGTGGATTTCTTGAGTTTTGATTCCAATAGATATCATTTTTAGATAGTTTAAGATAAATAATTATACTAATATATAGTTTAGAATAATATAAAATAAATCAAACATAATGATGGCGGGTAAGGGAAATCAAACAGAATAGAAATGCTCGTGGTGACCAAAGAAGCCTTTAGCAGATGGATCATCGTGCCGGAGCCCTTAGCTGGAAGGCCGCCGGCGACAAATAAAATCACCCATAAAATACTAGCCGTTGTGAGAATGATAACGGCAAAGAAAATTCAAATGGGAGCGTGAAAAAGCATTTGAAATCAAGATAAATATAAACAATTCAGTTACATTCCGTTACAGACATTCTTTCTTTCTCTGATTGCCCCTTTCTCTCGATGTTCTGTTTTCTGATTGTCCCTTTCTGTCATTGTCCTGTTCTTTCTCTCTGTTTTCTTCAAATTTCTGTGTGTTTGCTTTGTTTTCATTTTTAATTTTTCTGGTTTTCAGCGTGCACGCTGGTCTGTCTGTCTTTTTTTTGGTGTTACATTTTTCTGGCAGAGCAGGGGAAAGGCAGAGCAGAGGAAGAGACAGAGCAACCGAGGGCAAATTCTTCTTCCAGGTAATCCTTCATAGACAAGAAAGATTTCATTATTGTTTGTTACAAATCCAATCAATTCAAGTTGGCTTGATAAACTTAGTAAGGAACTTTCATTTTGGATTGAAATTATTTAGTCTCAGTAACTTTTTAATCCTCTTATAGCAACTTCCTGATTCCTTTCTTCCTTACCTTTTCTCACCATTCACACCATTTTCACCCTCCACTTGAATGGATTCAGTCCCAATCGTATCAGATGGAGGAAATGGTGAAACATTCGCCATAACCAGATTAATACAGATCTCCTTTAATTGGTCATTCCACATGTACCATTTTGTGAATTTAGAGATCATGGCACGCCATGAGACCACATTTCTTTGAGGAATTCTGTCAAACAGTTCACACGCAGTGTCTATGACTCCACATTCCTTTAGAGAAATTCTGTCAAACAGTTCAGGCGCTAAGCCTAGGGTTCCACATTCCTTTGCATACATATCTGCCGGATCATTTCCAACCATACCGTCTGACACAATAATGTTCATGTGAAACAATTAAATAAGTTTTATACACCTTTAGTATTATTATCGTCTACCCTCGAAGCTGTAAGCCCTGCTTATTTACCCTTGGTATTATTATCCTCGAAGGTTTTGCTGTTGCTTGCATTACGATGACAGTGATGGGCTCGACATGTTTTCTTTTGGAGATAATTTAACGCTATAATGTAATTAATACATTTTCACCTAACACCCATTAGTTATTCTTGGGAATATTGATCTATAGATAAAACACTTCAGATTTGGACGGCCATTTTTCTCTTAATATATCAGTTTCCACACTGCTTTTATTTTTTTGGGAATGAATGTTTTGGTTTATTTTCACTCATGTTTATTTTTAATCCTTTTGGCTTGAGTGAGGGACTAATGAAGTGAGATTCCAATGCAGGCATGAGATGCAGAACCCAGCAACAGTTCATATAACTGATGCAGAGAGGAAGAAATGGGAAGTTCCTTATGACCTGCTTTGTTTATAACAAGTAGCTGCTCTAGAAGGAAACCATATTTTCAAAAAAGGCTAACCCAGTGTTTGAATTCTCTGTGTTCTCAGGCAATGAGTTGTTCTTCTCCTACCCAGCTAACCCATTTGGATATGCTATCAAGCACAGATCCCACGGAGAGGTTCTGTTCAACTCCTCATATGGTAGCTTGGTTTTCAGTATCTGGTAATCAGCACAAGCCTTCCTACATTAGCTTCATTGTTACTTTTTTATGAATCGATTAATAATAGCAAGAGTGATTTTGGCTGGGTGAGCAGATACGAAATTGTTGGGGAAATGGCAGTGCTATCTGTACCATGACTGTAATCCTGTGGTTGTGCATGGAGATGTGCACCAATGTACTAATGGACATCCACACTGAAGCTCGGATATCTGTTTTGGATAGTCGGACTCATGCAGAGGGAAGCCACCATGTGCTCTAGCGCTTACATTGCACCAGGTATTTACTTGTCACCGTCATTAAATTCTACAATTGAATTAAGAAAATTCAATGTGTATATTTTGATGTAGGAGATAAAGCTTTTAACCATTCTATGTTTTTTTATCTTTCTATGTTGAGATCGAATATTTCTTTATAATTGATGGAATTTTAAGATGAATAAAATGATTTAGATTCCCCCATGTTCCAAACTTTGTTGTCCAGAAAAAAAATTTGTAGGTTAAAAGCATGAATCACAAATTACTGTTTCAAAAGTTATTACTTAAAATTATTCTGTGATTAAAAACAATCATTTGATATTATGGATTTCGAAAACCTAAATGTTTATTTCATATATATTTTAATTAAATGTTAATTATGGAGTTCTATTGATGAACAGCCATGTAATGGATATTTTTTATACTAACAGTAAGCTGACACACAAGCTAATTAGGGGTTTGCTGGACTTTTACTTCTTTGCAGGTTCGTCTCGACTAGATGTAGTTCAGCAGTTCACTGACCTCATAGGACATACAACTGCAATGCCCTATTGGGCTTCTGGTATGTTTATAGATGTCCTGCTCTGCAATTTTTTGGTGTAGCATTGTATTGTTTATTGGCTTTCAAATATTTTAAAGAACCTGCGAATCATCTACACTAGTAAGGCCAAAGTATCAACTAACTTAGCTTTATTGGTTATGTATTTTACCGTGTAGAGAAGTTTTGTTTACTATTGGGATTTAGTAATTCTGCTTCAGGGTGTAATGTTATTTTGGATTCCTTGTTTTGGGAGCTCTGGTAGGTTTATTGGATTTTTTCATTTTCTTTAATATTTCAAATGGGATACGGGGATATGATTTTCCTTGGCTTCAAGTTAGCAGGTATTCATAGAATAGAGATTGAAATCCCGATTTCTATTACTGAGATGTTTGGAATGTTTTGAAAATTTATTAGTTGGGTGCTATTTTTTTCTTAGGGAAAAACTGTGGGGATTATTGAAGCTGAATTTGAAGTGCTTGATGAGGTTGACATGAATGATTAAAAATGGGACCCGGTACGTTTATGTGCATAATGTTTTAGATTGTTTTCACTATCATTTTATGTTACTTACTGCCTTTGTTTTGAGTGTTTCTTGTGTATGCCGTTCTTTTAGACTTGACTAGAATCTGCTATAGTGCCAGAGTGATCCAAAAGATACTAACAATTAGATATTATTCTTAGTAAAATAATATGAAACAAAATTTTAGTTTATTCAGATTAAAGGAATAAATCCAGTATGCATATAACTAGGATTACGAACTTGTTCTCACCACCAGATTAACAACTTTCCTACACTGCTATGGATGTCGTCATGCGATGAAACTCCATATAATGCAATTCTAACCTAGAGATGCTATTAACATGTTGTAAAATAGCAACCCCACATGTTTAAACACAAAGTTGTTTCAAGTATTATGGGACCATCTTACTCAGTTACAAATGATCAGAGTGTAGTACCGAGTAGTTAGGAGGGGAAGAGCCAAATCATGTGTAAAATACAAAGATAAATTCCTGTCTGATACACATCCAAATTTTATATATCATACAATAGTTCAAACTGCTAAATACAATAAAAATTGTATTGACAGTTTTTTGCCAGTTGTCTTGGTTTTTTCCATGTTTTTAAAAGGGGAAATTTACCCAATATCAATTGGCAGTGCACCTTTATTGGCAGCATTCATACAATCTCATTTATGTTGCATGTTGCATAATGAATCTACTTGTTCAAATTTTAGTATGAAAATGCCAAACCCTAAGCTCATAAACACTTCTAACTGTTTTATCCCTAATTCCACTGGCTCAAGTCACCTTTAGATGATAAAAGAACAGGCTTTGAAATCTTGCAAAAACGTTATTGAATTCAGAGGCAGCAAGAAGCTCAGTGACAGTAGTAGCAAGTTTTCGGTTAGGTATTCTTGTGTGCACAAAATAGTTACCAGACAAGTTGCTTAATCAATTTACACCCAATAGGCCTACTGCTAAGAAATATATTCAACAACAAATAAGCTAACCAGATTGGCAAAAATGTAGATTGATTTGTCTAATTTCACTAGCATCTTTTATGTGGATTGTTATCATTTAGATCATATCTTACTTAATATAAATATAGATCATAACGTAGATTTGGAGTAAAGAAGAATATGGTTGATGTTATGCATTATCAACCATCGTGCACCATATCTTATTTCAAACAGTTCACTTGTCTTATTTATACACCAAAAGTGAACTCTTACGGAAATTGAGTGTGATATCAAGTTTTGTGTGAGAATACTGCTAAGAAATATATTCAGCAGCAAATAAGCGAATCAGATTGGCAAAAATGTAGATTGATCTGTCTAATTTCATTAGCATCTTTTATGTGGATTGATATCATTTAGATCATATCTTAGTTAATATAAATATAGATCATATCGTAGATTTGGAGTAAAGAAGAATATGGTTGATGTTATGCATTATCAACCATCGTGCACCATATCTTATTTCAAACAGTTTGCTTGTCTTATTTATACACCAAATGTGAACTCTTATGGAAATTGAGTGTGATATCAAGTTTTGTGTGAGATTTTTTTTTTGGAAACCTGTTTGGAGTTGTCTTTACCTAATCATCTTGAAGTCTATTCACTGGAAGGCCTTCTATGCTCTTTGATAGAAAACGTGTTGAGTACAACACACATTAGGTCTTGATACTTTAATGAAGTACATCTCATTTGTTTCCATACTCTTTTCAATAGGAAAATTAGCTGCATACACTAGTTTGTAATATGCAAAATTGAAGCTACAAATGATGTTGATTTTAGTAATCAGATTTAAAGTAAATAACAGAAACTGAAAATGCAACACATTATGGCACAAAACAACACAAGAACAACACAGCAGTACCCTGGGAAAACCTCCCTCTTGGGGGAAAAACCCAGCATCAAAGATCCAGATCAAATCTTTTATTCATAAGCAGATTACATGAACAGTATAGATCAGATTGCTTATCTGATTGTGATATCAACCTAGGGCAGATTCACAGAGACTTGGCCCAACTGAAATCAATGTATATGCTGTTGCAGATTATAAATCTTGCTGTCTCAGAAGGGGCAGAATATCGGCGCTACTTGGAGAGGGAGATCGCAGCAGTATGAAGACACCAATTCGCCCAGCAAGATGCCTAGCAAGTTCGCTCAGTAATCAGATCAGGTCGCAGCAGAATGGAGACTTAGGTCGCTCACCAACTTCACACACTGATACCCAAGTTTGCTCAAGATGACTATCCTTGTCCTGGATCAGATTCACTCAAGATGACAACTTGAATGATAGGAGATTTAGTTCGCATAAGGCACATGAGAAATTCCCTTAAATGAAAATGATGTGTTTGATGTATGAAATGAATCTTGTTTATATACAAGATTCATACTCATGATTTATCCAAGTCGGCTGGGCAAGATTGCCGCCCTTTTACATAATTTTTGCAATTTGCCTTTTAGCGCTTAATTTGGAGCCTACATAAATTTGACAAGTTATAATGCGTTCAATTTTGGGCCCAACCCAATAGTACATGTAATCGTTCATGTTATTACAATATGATTAAATTTTAATTGCCACAAGGCAACATTAAAATATAATCCGAACTAGCTATCCATTTCAACACTCCCTCTTAGCTAGAGAGGATTCTATGAATAATCAAGTCACATAGTGGCTACCACCATGGCTACTCCCGTGGATGAAACAAATGATACGTTCACCATAGCTACTCCCAGAGGGTGAACGAACTCATCATGGAATTTCTTCCATGATACCCACCATACCTACTCGCAAAGGGTGGGACCACCATGCCTACTCGCAGAGGATGGGATTTCTTCAATGATGCCCACCATACCTACTCGTAGAGGGTGGGTCCACCATGCCTACTCGCAGAGGGTGGATCCACCATGCCTACTCGTAGAGGGTGGAAGGAGGGCTTTCACCTCAAACTTCTCCCAGAGAAGAATGCATTACCCAAAAGATGTGGCTTCCTCTGAGGCTGAAAGAAACTGGCTCCCTTTGAGCTTGACAAAGCTCCCTCTGAAGCTAAAGATGTCAAGCTCACTCTAACATTTCCTCCTTTTAGAAAAGGAAGTCTTCATTTGACCTTTGCTCCTCTTGAAATGTCCCTATGCCAACTTCTGCAGAAGAAGCAAGAGGAGTGGACCTGAATTTGCAATCCCGAGCAAAATGACCATACTTGTCACACTTAAAGCACTGGATGTGAGATAAGTCCTTCTTCCTTTTTGTTTTAGGGGCAGGATCTGAATCTTTGTCTCTATCCCACTTCCTTCCTTTGCCTTTAACCATATGCGAAGCAAGGACTTGATTTTCTACATCATAATGATCATGCTCAATTCCTCTTGCTATCAACCGTGACTCTTCTTGTATGAAATTTGCTCTCAAACGATCGAACTTGGGAAGTTCTGATCTTGCACTAATTCCTTGAATGTAAGACTCCCAAGATGCCGGAAGACCATTGAGAGCAAGCATGGTCAAGTCACTGTCATCAACAACCTTCCCAATGGATGAGAGCTGATCTCTCAAATCAAAAATCCTCATGAAGTATGCTATGAGGGATTCACCTTTCATCATCTTGATGTGATGGAGCTGCTGCTTCAAAGCTAGGGCATGGCTGGTTTTGTTGATTTCGTACATCTCTTCCAATGTCTTGAACATTTCCCTGGCATTCTTCAACTTAGAGATGATAGGTACAATATGATCCTTCACGGAGTCAACCAACATTCTCTGAGCTTGAAAATATTTCTTCCTCCATGAAATCTTTTCTTCTTCTGCCTCAAGTTCAATGGATGATCTCTCCACAAAGTCTACAAGATCACTACCATTCAATGCAAGCATGATTCGGAATCTCCATGACGTGAAGTTGGATGCACCATCCAATCTATCTTCAACCCTAAGACAATTCAACATTTGGAATGAAGTGATAAGAGCAAATAGGAAGAGGAGGAACAACTACAATCAATCTGATTACCCCTAATTCGAACCAAGCTCTGATACCATGTTGATTTTAGTAATCAGATTTAAAGTAAATAACAGAAACTGAAAATGCAACACATTATGGCACAAAACAACACAAGAACAACACAATAGTACCTTGGGAAAACCTCCCTCTTGGAGGAAAAACCCAGCATCAAAGATCTAGATCAAATCTTTTATTCATAAGCAGATTACATGAACAGTATAGATCAGATTACTTATCTGATTGTGATATCAACCTAGGGCAGATTCACAGAGACTTGGCCCAACTGAAATCAATGTATATGCTGTTGCAGAATATAAATCTTGCTGTCTTAGAAGGGGCATAATATCGGCGCTACTTGGAGAGGGAGATCGCAGCAGTATGAAGACACCTATTCGCCCAGCAAGATGCCTAGCAAGTTCGCTCAATAATCAGATCAGGTCACAGCAGAATGGAGACTTAGGTCGCTCACCAACTTCGCACACTGATACCCAAGTTCGCTCAAGATGACTATCCTTGTCCTGGATCAGATTCGCTCAAGAGGACAACTTGAATGATAGGAGATTTAGTTCGCATAAGGCACACAAGAAATTCGCTTAAATGAAAATGATGTGTTTGATGTATGAAATGAATCTTGCTTATATACAAGATTCATACTCGTGATTTATCCAAGTCGGCTGGGCAAGGTTGCCGCCCTTTTACATAATTTTTGCAATTTGCCTTTTAGTGCTAACTTTGGGGCCTACATAAATTCGACAAGTTATAACGCGTTCAATTTTGGGCCCAGCCCAATATTACATTGAATCGCTCATGTTATTACAATATGATTAAATTTTAATTGCCACAAGGCAACATTAAAATATAATCTGAACTAGCTATCCATTTCAACAAATGACACTACCAAAAACTATGAAAAGAGCTTTAATAGCAAGAACATAGTGGATAATCTCTTAGCCTTTTTTCCTCTTGGTCTAACAAGATCGCCTATTCCACTTATTACCATTGATTCTATTAAATGGTATTATCCCAAGGAATTTGTATGGCTTAGACTGCTTCACATATTTTGGGTATATTTTGAAATCTATATAATCTTTAAATGCTAGTTGTGATTCAATGGTTACATAACAAACTGTTGCCTTCGCAATCTTTTGGTCACTATTGGACAAGCCACCTCAATAAACAAAATAAGAAATAGATAACACAAACCACCAACAACTCATGCAGCACAATGATGTTTGGCTGATGGATAGTAAGCCTTGGTTATTTGGTATTATGAATTTTGAAAGCCTTTATGTTAATTATGGAGTTCTATTGTTGAACAACTATGTAATGGATGTTTTTTTAAGCTGACATACAAGCTTATTAGGGGTTCACTAGACTTTTTCTTTGCAGGTTTGTCCCCACTATATGTAGTTCAGCATTTCACTGGCCTCATAGGAAATACAGTTGCAATGCCCTATTGGGCTTCTGGTATGTCCATAGATGGCCTGCTCTGCAGTTTTTCTGGTGTAGCATTGTATTGTTTATTGGCTTTCAAATATTTTACAAAACTTGTGACTCATCTACACAAGTAAGACCAAAGTATGAGCTAACTAAGCTTTATTGGTTATATTGTACTGAGGAGTGAAGTTTGTTTACAATTGGGATTTAGTTTTTCTGGTTCAAGGTGTAATGTTGTTTTGGATTCTTGTT